>NC_139924.1:7368913-7968913 GCF_963514095.1 Eutrigla gurnardus | reverse complement strand
GAGGCTCCAAGGTGAAGAGCAGCATCACTTTAGACTCTAGAGAATTCAAAGGAAAGGAACAGGAAACGAGAGAAAGAAACGTTATCCCAGGTAGAATCAGATTACATTATTGTTAAATCTGTCTTTTTGGCAAGAAACAACATTATCATTTTGTATAGATTTGCATCACAGATGCATTTGTTTGCCAGTGGAGCCTCTTTTCACAGCACAGAATGATGGAAAGTAAATAAACTGTGTATTCAGGATTCGTATACACACAACATGTCTTGCTTTAAGCCCAAGAAATAAGTTAAGGCAGAGTGTCGCCATGTTTGGAATGAAACGAGCTCTGTGGGACTCTGGCAGTCAGGACTCTGTGTTAATCCACATAAGTGCCGTCTTCCTGCTGTGAGGCCCTGGCCCATAGTGAATTTTTCAGTTTGGATTTAACTACAGCTCCACTGTCACATTATGTGCTGTTATTGTAATCATTAGTGACTACCTTAAAACCTTGCAGGTTTTTTCGTCTTTTTGTCTGTGATGATGTTTGCATTTGTCGCTGGCTTTTATGTCTGTGAATGTGTATTTGGATTTGGAAAGTCATCCCCTTGAAAGAAAAGTGAAATTGTATTTCATCGAATTTAAGGGCGGTCTGATAAATCCATCAGCGATTTGTTCCAAATAGTTTGAAGACTCATGAATTCAGAATTGGAACATTTTCACTGCACATTTGGCTGTACTCTGGCCTGCTCTTTAATTCACTTAGAGAGCGACACAGCTGGATACACGCGCGTGGGCCCGGTTCCACATCTGCAGTTTCACCGTCTGTCTGATCTAGATTTTCCTCCGAGCCGCGAGGGAATCTGGCAAGATTCACATTCATAATCTATTGAAAAAAGATATAGGCCTACAGGATATATCATATGCAAATTAATATGATTTGGTGATAAAAATGCATCCCATTCTTGCCAACGATTTTTGGCAATAATGGGATGCATTTTCCCACTTCAACAGAACGAGAGAAATGAGCTCCCATGCCTGTTGTAATGCCCAATGAAAATGATTCCCTCAAAACACGCCCAAACATTTCCAAGTGTAGATGTGCTGTCACCTAGAACAGAATAGGTCGGCATGAAAATGAGAAGTGTTGTCTTATGGTTACAAAACTTCAAGTAAGACCTTTGCAGGCTTTCCAGCTACAGCGTAGATATTTCAGTAAAGATATTTAAAGATCTCATAATAGCCTATAAGCACCCCGCTCTCATCTCACCCCATCTTTTCTGTCCCTCTTCTCTTCCAGTCTTCATGACGAACCGCATCGGGCTCTTCTGAACCCCTTTTTTGCGTACATGCACTCCTCTCTCTGTCATCCATCACACTCCGTTTAATCCACCACACCACTGCTGCTCCTCCCTGTGCCTTCCTCCCTCCTTCAGATGCAGTATAATTATCTGGTCATCACTATCAGAATCATTCTGTTTCCTCATTATAAACCCATCTGCTCCGCTCCGCTTTGCAATCCAACCGATATGACATAAACACACAGTAGCACGGATGCTGAAGCACACACACACACACACACACATGTCTCTCTTTCTCTCTCTCTCTCTCTCTTTCTTTCTGTCCCCGTACTGTCTCATCACCGGAGCCACTTGAGAGACTGCACACATCAGTGTAACTGGTGTGGGGTAATTATGTTGAGAGGGAGGTAGAGATGTTGGACTAATCTACTGAGATCCATCGAGAAATGAAAAACTGTCACACACACTCTTTTTCTGTGATCGTCATGTCACCGAGGCAAAAGCACCTTTTTTTTAAAGTGCTATAATATATATATATATTTTTTTATTTTATGACCGTAGTTGTCTGGCTGATTGTAGGTCAGTGTTAGTGTTGACTGCAGCACTCTTAGAGGTAAGGTGCTGACAGAGACTCCATGTGAGACCTCCACAAATGTGGGATAAGAGAAACTGTCGCCATGGCTACAACAAGTTTGCTAATCAGAGACCATTTAATCAACAAATAATTGAAGCTGCTTTTCTCTTGAGAAATTAATACCATTCAAAATGACCTCATTACACTCACCGTAGTGTTTATCAAGACTAATTTTGATTACACATTTTAATCTCCTTGATAATCATTCACATTTTAGTAGGGGACGTAAGCCTATTAGTGGCTGATATTTAATTTTTTAAACATTTTTAATAAAGCAAAAAAATGGAGGAAAACGTAGGGCACGGGGCAATACCATGTGACTTTAAATGCATGCAGCAGCATATAAATATAAAGCCACAAAGCAATAAACAGAGGAGGAATAGCAGTCGCATAAAGCATTCCTTGAGAATGAAAGCAGCAGAAATAATGTATGAATCTCAGGAAACATATTTCAGTGGAATCCATTTGTCAAACGCGTGTGTCTGCCAAATGCAAAATACATTAATGAATCTAATAAACTGCAAATTACTGGGTATATTAGTGAAGTGCAAAAACGTCTATCAAAAAGCATTTGTTCTAGTTAAACGTTGACGTGATGACCTCTAAAAGCCCCCCCGGCTGACAGCCAAGCCTTTTAGCACTACACACCCACACACGCACACACTCACACACACACACACACACACACTACATCGCAGTGGGAGAAAGTAAGTGCCTGCAGTAAGTGTGTGTAAGGGTGTACACACACTGATCTGGACGCAGCTTAACATTTGATATTCAGCCCCGATGTTGTGTCATTGGCCATGCTCACACATATGTGCCCAGTGCACTTAAGAACACTAAGGCTTGTAGCGACAAGCACACTAGTGCACAAACGTACACACAGCGGCGCAAATATGGAAGCTGTGTCTGGCACTCTCACACATATGGATTCGCACTCGATGGCTGAAGGAGGATCACGGCTATAGCTGGGGGATATGAGGCCAAAGGTTTATCAGTAAATAATGAAAATGAGCATTTTCAATATGACTAGGAATATAAAAATACATAATATCCGGTCACCGTAACACCACTTAAGGGGGTCCCGCATCGACATGTTAACCATCCAATTATTTCTTTTACATAATCACTGGTTACAGGCACATTGGCCACTGTATTATAAATAGACACACATGCTAAACTGCTAATTGAGGCCAATATATCGGTATCGGCAGACAAGCTTACTGAGTTAAGTCCAATACATCAGTTAACTCTTCCCTGGCTGTATTTGAAAGCTATATTGGAAGCAGATCTCTCCAGCAGTTAATCCTCCGGTCCGTGACTGCCAAAACGTAGCAGTCTTAAAGGAGGGTTGACAGACAGCATAAGAGAGGAGAAAATAGTTCTGAAAGTGAAAAAGTGGGTTGACGGGGCGATGATGTACGCCGTAGTGTCACTTCATGAAAATATTTCCGTAGCGTGCCGAGGGATGACAATTATGTCATCTTAAAAACCCCCAAAAAAGGCACAGCACAAAAACACAGTGGGAAGCTCACAGTTGACCACATGAACCAGTATACGCCTTCTCGGTTCCACAGAGGGTCACAGACAGGGGACACACACACACACATCCCCGCACAGACACGCACACACATCGAGCCCCAGCTGTGCGAGGGATTAGAGATTAGGAGACGGGAAAGAGGATGAATCTATCCGAACACAACATTAGCACACATACACATCTCCAAACATTTACCCTACATATCAGCAGAGATAAGTTGGGACGGTGTGCAATTCACAGTCGGGCTCGCAATATGAATCCGTCTCCGGCCGTACCGGCAAATAAGCTCCTCACATCTTTTGATAAACAATTGCAACGCCAAACAGTGTATGAGCTCGCTGATAATGTCACCCCTATTCTAACGATAGGGTACGTCCAATCAGATCTCCTTGTTGCCGCCATCTGTTATTCATCGTTCCATTTGTTATTCTGCTTTCCTGTTTGTGCTGTTGTTTGAATAGAGGCACTCTGCAAAGCACTAGAATCGGATGATCTGTGTGATGTTTAACACACTCTGGGGTTTCTGAATCGGAGACAGGAGCTTTCTGTAGATTGAAGTCCATTTAAGGGAAATAAAAGAGGCATATCAACAGAAGAAAGCATGAATTATTTCTGATGGACAGGCCAAGTTTGTTTACAAATCTAGATAAGATCATTGGCAGTTATAATAGCTGTGCTTTTGCCTGCAGGAGGGCTTTGCTTTAGGGTGGGATAGCTGTTCCAACAGCACGATATGTCATTTTATTTTAATAATGAATAAAGGGGAGTTTACTAATTCATGCAATGAAACCTGGCCGTCAGCCATCGTGCAGCTTCTTGTGAAAAACAGGTTGAATTATATAGAGAACAGAAGTTTTAATTTAGTTCTAAGAGATGACTGGCTGAGAGGGAGGAAACGAGAACGGGAGGGTGTAGAGGGGGAGGAAGGGAAGATAGACAGACTTGAAGAACGCTGGAGAGACTTTACTGCATATAAATGGTATGTCGCCATTTGTGTCCGTCTTTATGGCCTCTTGGGGGTTCGGTGTCAATCAATATGACTGCCTGTGAGTCACCCCGATAGAGGGAAAACCCAAATTACTGGAAGTGATCCCCAAAACACTTCTCGACATGAGCCCATCAAAAGTAAACACCCGCAGCGGGACGGGTTTTCTAGGATAAATATTAAACACAACGTCCCCCAATCTGTCAAACAAAGGCTGTGAGTGTTCAGGCGACAGGTGATGTCTGGAGCATAATGGCTGTGTCCTGCCTCCAGGCTGACTTTGCCACACGGCTGATGATGACTGACAGCTGCCTTTGGTGTCCTCTCTTCTATATGCAGCGTCTCAGTGTTGTCTGCCTCCTCTCCTCTTAGAGCTGTCAGAGAGTATGTCCGGATGAATCTGGAAAAACGTGGCCTACTCGTGACAGCCAAACTTCCCATATATGAATCATCTGATAGTCATAAGGATTACTTCCCAGCCTGTTATGGTTGTTGGTCTCAGAAATGCCCCTGAATGTGTCATCATGTTTAGGAGATGGCATTTGATTTTATAGAAAGCTTGTGCTAGAAATGTGGACATGGGGTTTAAAAGAGTGCCTGTTTAAACATACTATGCAGTTGCATTATGGGAGCTGTAGGCGCAAACCTTTTCGGAGCTTGACCTAAGAACTAAAAGTCTGGATGTCTCACACCCAACTTTATAGGTAATGCAATGTCAAATAGCCGGCTTGTGTACGTCAGATCCACCCGTCGCTCCTCCGCAGTCCAAATATTATAGTCACTTCTGTTCACTGGTTGCAAAAATTGATGGTGACAGCCGAAATGCCGAAACTCGAGGCTCTAAAATCGTAGTCCACAAACCAATAGGTGCTGTCACGATGAATGCATCCACTTCTCTTACACAGTCTATGGTTACACGACATTTGTCAGACATGAACGGGACTTCTCATAGTTGACTGCAAACCAAGACCTTCTCTCTCCCAAGCTCAACTAATAAAATGGGCCGCGCAAAACTGTTCCTTCCTTGAACAGCTCCAACAGAGTTACATGAGGATTAAACTTTTTAAACAGTGATGTACCAGAACTTACTCTGACAATAAGTTGAATATTGCACCAAACCTGGCTTCTACAATGTTGACATTATGTTTTTAAATGAAACTTCTTTAGAAGTCGTCTATGACCTTGACAGATTGAGCTCCCTCAGCAAAGCATGGGCAAGTTCCAGACTATACACAAAACAGTACACCCTTTCAATCTCTCTTCTAACGCACACAAAGCACCCATGTGCAAAATCACACACACACACATGCACACACACACACAGTGATGATCTTGCACCGGCTTCTCTCATCCGAAACAGTTCCCCCCCCACCTCCCAACCACTTACAGCACCACTATTTCTCTCTATTTAGCCTGTCCACATCACCGGGGAGGCACTCCGTTGTGTGTGTGCGTGTGAGTGTGACAGAGTGTGTGTGTTCCACTCCACCAGAGTGAGTTGATAGGTTGTGATAGGTCTCAGGGAGAAAGCCAGACCACGGCAGTTAACACTGACCTCTCCACCGCGTTCTCCCCACCTCCCACACAACACCACCACCTGTCTCCCTCTCACTGTCTCTCCCTATCCCTCTTGCTCTGTCTGTCCCGAGCTCCTCTTCGTCTATCAGCGTGGCATATTGCACCCCCCGTCTTCATCTACTCTGCATCGCCCCTTCTCAATTTCTTTATTCTCAACGTTCTCCATGCTTCTCTATTTGCACCATCGTCCCCTGCCTTTCTATTTTTTCCAGTCCTCGGCAGATAAGCAAGTTGATTTAATATCCCCAGCTCCGTGCTCTATACCCCGTTCTGCTCCCTCTCCATTGTCCCTTTCTTCCCTTTCTCCATCTCCTCTCGTTCACCTAAGGGCGATGACGCCGATCATGCAGCTTCTTTGCGTGTCACACTGTGCGAGATGGATCTAATAAAATGTTGGTCACGTTCTGTGTCTCTACGACTGTGCGGCATCAATTTTGAGGCGTGTCAGATGGTGTCATGAATACCTGGTGACTGGTCACACCACCATTTGAATAGAAAAGTTTTAGTCCAGAGAATTCTACACCAATTTATTTTTGTATTTTAAAGAGTAGTTATTACGCTCCTTTTCTGATGCATATTTCAGGTTACTATTTGAACATGATTACATGCTTTATGCTCAGAAAACATTTTATTTCTTCCATGCAGACAGTGCTGCAGAAGCTCTCATCCCCTGGAACACTCTCTTTGAGCTCCTGCCCCTCCCTCCCAAAAAGCCCAGTTTGCTCTGATTGGTTAGCTCCTCCACTCTGTGGTGATTGGTCAATCCTTTAGTGTCTTCGTCAAGCAGTTCAGCATCAGTGTTTCTGTGGGGAACAGTAAGGGGACCGTGTACATGCAACTATTCAACACACTAAAGGAAAGGGCAGCATTATCGGTCCTCTTTAATTGGATGGAGAAACACATCAGTGTCATTGCGAGAGTTTCTACATTGGCCAAAGGAGGATGCGTCTCCCAGTGAGATCCAGGATGTGATTCGACTGAGCGAAACTTGTCACCACATGTCTCATGATTGTCTACTTTTGTACAAGATAGCCCATCATTGTACATCGTGGAGCGCCTTTTGCTCCTCAATTTCAATCAGTGGTTTGACCTTGAGTTGTTAGTCTGCAACTCTCCAAACTGTTCCTCCCCATCACCCTCATTAACATCCCCCTCCATCCACCACGTCAGCCTCTCTATTCAAAATCCTAACTCGCTCTCTATTTGGTCATCTCTTCCGCCATCTGTTCCCCCTCCTCTACATGTGTCACCCTCTCACTCCATTTCCCGCGTTTGATCACTGCATCCTCCAACTGCCAGCCCTCCATCCCTCCCTTCTCCATCCATTACCTCCTCATGTGTGCATTCCACACTTTCTTATATATTGGAGTTCATCCTACAGTTACTGTCAAAAATTAAATGTAATTTAAATTTTTTATCGACTTCTTTGCTTCTATCCCTTTCTTAATAGCCTTCGCTTGTACTTTTTTTGTTTAGTTTTACTGTCCTCTCTACCTCCATGTCACAACTGTAATTTTGCCTTACTCCAGCCCCTGGATCTGCTCCTCCTTGCCTCCCTTCACTGTGCAGTGGTCATTCATTGATCTGTTTGTCCACCCGTGTGTGTGTGTGTGTGTGTGTGTGTGTGTGTGTGTGTGTGTGTGTGTGTGTGTGTGTGCGTGTGTGCGTGCGTGCATGCATGTGTTTGTGTGTGTGTGACTGTGCAATGATAATGAGGGGGCTGGCTGAGCTAAAACTTTGCAATATGACCCAATCAACCCTCACTAATAAAAGAACTTCCATTTACACACACACACACACACACACACACACACACACACACACACACACACACACACACACACACACACACACATAGTGCTGCAGTGAGCCATGGTCACTGTGACACCCCATATATCCTGTGGTTCATTCCTCAACGCTTTGTTTCCCCAGGACCTCATTACTGTGCAATTTAACAGGCAAATTGGGTCTTTCTGTGTTTCATCTACTGCCTCTGCTTAGTTTTTTATGCTTAGTTTTTTATCCTTGGCAGAAAGGCTTGTTTGTCTCTGAGTTTTGTTGTCTCAACCCCCCCCCCCCCCCCCCCCCCCCCACCCTTTTTTTTTATTGAAAGATGTGACAAGAACTTTAATCAAAGGTTGTCAAAATTGCAGAAAATCCCATGGTATAAGTAATAGGTGACATTTTTAGACAAACTGCTGCCGGCTTTGTTGACAGGTTATGTGTGGTAGTGACTCAATAAAATCAGATTCTTGTAAACATACAAAAACATTCACCAAATCTCTCAAATACAACCAGGATGTATCTGGAAAATGCTACCTTTGTTTGTCCATTTTTTCTCTTGGGCTGTTGTCTTCTACTGTCTCTCTCTGTGTCTCTTATGGCCCATCCAACTTTTAATTCATTTTTGAATGCTTTCCAGCATGACATGGTGATCCTCGTATTTTTTGCCAAAGTAGAAAATGTGAAGTGCATTCACCGAGGCTCACATTCAGGGCTGAGATAAGCACACATAATAGGGATTTATCTGCAAAATTGTGGCCGTTAGCATTCAGACACAAGCGCTTGCGAGACCCCTCCAGAGCTGCTACATGTGCTGGGTGGAGTGGCATTTACCAAAAAAACAAAAGAAAAATCCAGTATAATACAACATCATGCTTTGGAGACAAAAATGCCCCAAAGACAACTGAAGCCAGTGTGCATTTTTGATTAGACTCACTATTCAATAGTCACTAAAAAGATGACAATTTGATTTCATTCACTTCAACTGATATTGCATTCAGCACAGGTAACATCCGAAGCCTCGAGCCATTTTCTCAAATTGGAGCAGTGGATAATGTCGTCCACTTTAACAAAAAGACAAAAAGAAACACACTATATTGTACAGCTTATTAACCACTATATACAAACCCACTGTGCTGCTTTTAAGCCTGTGTCTCTTAATTCCTCAGTTTCTAAAACAAAAATAGCAAACACAAAATGCTAACATTAGATGCTTGGCAACAAGACTTGTATAAGATGGAAATGGCCTGATTTATATATTCTTAGATACAACACCACAACTCAAAGCTACTAGACAGATGGGGAAAGCCTTCTCATGCCGTTTTCATCTTGGCTCAAGTCCCCAAGCTCTCACCTTACATGTACCAACTCTAAATTATAGCCAATTAATTATTTGCTTCATTATAAAAATGATTAGTGGTCAGAAAACCACTTGATTTCCTTTGGCTGTAGGGAAAACAGGGGGGACTTTACCATATAAAGCTGAGTACTGAGTCAATTATTTAAAACACTGAAGGTTCAGGGAGAAAATAAATTGGTAAAGGTGATTTAGGTAATGCAATTAGTACTTGTTCGACATCCCGTAATACGAAGGCAACCAATAGTATGACAGCGGCACAATAAACACACAGTTACTTGCACAAAGTTAACCTTTCGTAACACGCAGCTCTTATATTCACCGGAGAGCTGTTGCAACATCCTACAGCAAAGCCTGCTTTAAAAAAAAATCATATATTTAGCACTCGGTTCTTCAGGAAGTAAAAAAAAAAAAAAAAGAGGATTAAAAAAAATCACTACAAGTGTGCGGGGCTGCTTAATTGCCAGAAAACTGCCTTGAGTTCACCCCGGCTCATACATACCACAGTATATCATCAATATTTTACAGCACTTCAGCTTCCACCCTTATTTTACTTTTTAAATGAAAGAGTGTGAAGTATAAGAGCTCTTCCTGGTCGATGATGGACTGCCACCCACTGTGCTCTGTTTGCGGTCCCTGGGGGCTCAGTGGAGATTCCAGGAAGAGAAGTTTGAATTGCTTTAAAATCCATCCACACTCCGCCTTTGAGACACGGACTGAGCAGACAGAAATCCTCCTGTAGCCAGCATAAATGAGAGCTGATTTATGGAGACAAGGGTGAAGAAAGCATGAGAAGTGTCTCTTTAATGTGCAACCCATCTGAAGCTATTATCATATCTATATATTCCTGTATCCTCGCTGAAATGAGTTTGCAGCTCGGTGTCCTGTTTCGCTAAAAAAAAATTCCAACTGGATTTCCTAACGGCCACTGCTGCGTGTGAGGATTAGTGCCCGTTATTTAGTGAGTGACAGCTCTTACAACAATGCGAGGGCGTTCTTTTCATTTTTTTTTTAACAGCAAGTGATAAGTGGTTGTATTGTGCCCTTCTCAAATGATTGGCCATCGTTCTTGCTGTTATTATCGTCGGTACACCCCGGCTTTCAGCAGCTTTTATTTCATTTTTACCAGCTGAGTGGGTCATTTTCAATTAAAAAAAAAAAAAAAAAATGTAATCCAATATCAATTTCTATTCATTTTTTTTTTTTTTTTTTACACTGTTGCTATTGTTCCGCTTTTTCCAGATTTCATCTATTTTTTTATACATGCGGTTTCGGGGATTAGCATTTCATGGGGATGAAACAGCTCCAAGGGTGTTGCGCTTCTGCTGACCTTGGGCCAAAATATCGTCAATGTAATTCAGCCATAATGTCTTCGGTGAAGAATCCAGAACTGTGCCTCACAGTAAGATGATCCATAATGTATTTATACTTTCCTCCTCAGATTCCTACCGTACAGCAGCACACTAAACTAATCATCTTTCACTCAACGTCTTGATATGCGTCTCTGCCACGTTTTTTTTTATTCCCCTTTTTAGCTGCTGACTTCTGAGCCCGTGTCTCAGAGAAAAGGTTGATCATGAGGATGATGGAGGCATAATTGAATCACTTAGAACAGGGACTTTCTTTAGATCTCGCTCAATCCCACAAGGAACACCTGTGTTTCTGTTAGGAAGCAACTCACTTCCTGCCTGACAGAGCGAATGAAGCCAGTTTTAACAAGAGCTGTCGCACCTAAATTGTAGTCACATCAATGTAAATTGGTCTGAAATATCTTTGATATCAAAATGCCTGCATCATTCCATGCTATATCAGTGTGTAATATCTTTCATCTTAGAAATAGGCAAACATTTTTTGTTGTTGTCTTGGTCCAGGGCTTTTTCAGGTTGTAATTTCTGGACTCGTGGTGCTCTGCTATCTTTGTCCTACTGAATGTGCATTTCCAGCTGATGTATTATCATTCCATTAAATTAGACCAAGATCTGCCAAAGGTCTGACCATATTGGCTTTTATGGTTTTATATCTTCTTTTTTATTGTTATAATTATTATTATTATTGCAATGTCAAACCACTGCCTTTTAATTGAACTGGGCTCTGCCTCTTGTTTCACAAAAATCACACTGTTTTACTTTCCATAACTGTAATTACAACGCCGACATTACAACAAGCCGTAATTCTATGCTAAGGACCCACTGCAGCTCTCATTTACCGCTGTTTTTGTCTATTAACAATTGCAAGTGTGCACTGACTCAACTCCACGAGCAACCAGCCACAGACAGTCGAGTGACCACTTTCAACAGTAAAAGTTCAAGTGTGAGGGATTGGAAGTGGAGTGGTGGTTGGATGGAGATTTAGCTAGCCTGGTAAACTGCGGCAGCGGCAAACCGGCGTAGTAAGCCTAAGTCACCTTTCAACCCCAGGGCTGAGTGGTGCCAGAGCCAAGTCAGCAAAACGCAATGCAGCGGGGCTTCTCATGTGGAAAGGAGAACAGAAGCTGCAGGTTTATAATGACGGAGGTGAGGGAGTCGGTATTAAGGTATGGTTAGAATAGAGGGAGGGGAAGACAGGCATACAAATAAGGACACAGATAAAAGAAGGCAGACAGGCAGGGTTGCTCCACATGAGGCACTCTGGTGTCATCCTCAGGCTTCCCCGAGGGGAAACACACACACACACACACACGCACACACGCACACACACACACACACACAAATACAGAACCACTGTGCCCTTACTGCCTCCTTCCTTCTGTATTCCCTGTATGCTCCCTGTTCATATTTTAAACACATTTCTCTTTCTTCATTTTTTTTCTCGTCCCACTCTATCACTGTGACAATTTAATCCCGCAACCAGTGGTTACACAGTGTTGGCAGCCTCAGAAGTATGTACAGGAACACACACACACACACACACACACACACACACACACACAGAGAGAGAGAGAGAGAGAGAGAGAGAGAGAGAGAGAGAGGAGTTGACTAGATGCCAGTTGGCCCGTGGTGCAACAAGCTGTTCTAATGAAGTGATCCTATGTGCCCTGCAAAACCAATCTGAATTTGATTTAAGACGGCAAGCACACAGGGACCCACGATAATTATTTTAACCCATAATGTGAAATATCTTGACAATGATTAAGAGTCAGTTTCCTCAGACGCAAGCAGCCCAAAGTAATGCAACAGGCATCTTTAGAGGTTCATTTAACAAAGACGAAACTCGCATACTTCAAAAACATGTAACAATTGGTTGCTGTCAAAGCCACCAGTTTCTCCAGTGTATTTTTGGGCATTTCATCTCCTTATTAATACTTAATCTAGCCGGATATAAAAATAAAAAAACAAGCAAAAAAAGAAATCTGCGCCGTCAAGATTGGGCCAGAGGGGCCATTTCAACACATCGGAGCAATGAATTATACTGGTACATTAAAATGATTAAACAGCAGTGCAAATGATCTGATAATCACATTTCAGTGTAATTTACTCTTCATGTTTTTGGATGTGTGCAGATAATTAAACTCTTGATTAACGCCGTCATGTCGCTGCTAATCTTCTCCGACATCCATTCTTACTTGATCGCGGTTCACGTTTCATCACCCGATGGTTACATCTGACCAGAGAATCACGACCCCCTCCTGGCATCTTCAAACACATCATTTTTGTTTTGGAGACAAAGGGTTATATTGCACTCTTATCAGGGCTCATTAAATCGGCAACACTGACAGATCCCCTCCAGCATCAACAAGTTAATCAAATCAGATAATCTAAGCCTTAGTCTAATCAATTGACCTCAGGCCAACCGATCCTGAGATCAATACCCCTACTCAGAAAGACAGCTTTAGTGAATTGCGTTATTGAATTCAGATGCAAATTATGTTTTTTAATGGCAGGTTTTAGCCGTTAGCATCGCTTAGACAATGTCAGCTGGTCCAGCCAACAGTTTGGTCTGGCTGAAATAACCAGGCTGCCACAATTATTAATTCTAATTGGGGGCTTCTTTAACCTCCTCTCTAGTGCCAACAAGTGGTTTAAATATGTATAAAAGCTGCTAGCACGGCTGTAGCTGCTCAAGCCTGGGCCTAGTTTGCCTATTTAACTAATTTGACCTTTTGACACAGATGGTTCACCACAAAACTAAACAGGAAACACATTTTTTTTATCAGAAATATGACACCTTTTGCGACGCTTTCATTGTCTATATCTGTAGAGAATGTCATGGACAATACTTGTTTTAATCAAATAACTCATAATTGCCATGATGCTCATTGGTTACACATACAAAATTATTCTCTATCGAAGAGTATACGTTGGGTTCCTTGACATAAACCTTGTAAAATCTGCCAACTGCTGAGTGCATACATCTTCTGATGAATGACTTAAATGTGGTATAGTGTGCCGTCAAATCGTCACATCAGGTCCCACTATAGAGTGCAGACCATGTTTAATAGGTGGCAGGCACATATGAGGGATTTAGCTTAGATTCGCTCTTTTCCAGAGCAACAATGTGACTGTAATGTCAGGATGAGCTTACATTTCAACATCACCATAATCACAAGAAACCTGTGATTCGGTAGGCTTATCTCAGAGGCTTAGGACCGTCCCTGTGAGTATATTACACATAACTTAACATGATTCCATGACAACATTTAGCATTAGTGGTACTTTGACTGCCGGAAGGCTCATGCATGCATTATTAACATCATATTTCTGAGTGAAAAAGTCTAAAATGCTGGGAAAAAGCAGTACACGTCCCTTCTTTTTGTAAATATGAGAAAACTTAGCTGACAATTTAATGAATTATTTTATAAGAAACCCAAATTACAGGAATTTAAAAGTCATAGTCGGTGCTGTGGATAATCATTGATGGTTTGAATAGATTGGACTGTGGGATGGCTTCACACAGGTACACAGATATGCACAGATGTTCACAGGTTTAGTCACCGCGATACTCGGGTTTTAAAGGTGCATGTAAACAGCTTAACAGGATCAGCTTTAACCTGAGTGTGGCAAACAGCTGATTTACTCTGGGAACATTGTCGGTGCAGACCACACCTGGCTGAGAGAGACAGAGGGGAGAACAGGATAGGCAGCGGGAGGGAAATCATTAGTCAGACAGTCGAGCTGACAGCCTCCACAGCTACTGCTGTGTGTGTGTGTGTGTGTGTGTGTGTGTGTGTGTGTGTGTGTGTGTGTGTGTGTGTGTGTGTGTGTGTGTGTGTGTGTGTGTGTGTGTGTGTGTGTGTGTGTGTGTGTGTGTGTGTGTGTGTGTGTGTGTGTGCATGTTTAGAGACTGAACCCAGCTGCATGTGTGAGATGAAGCCGACTTGCTGGAGTAGCATCATCTTACCCTCTCCTCAGAAAACACACACCGTCACTGCACTACTTAAATAATAGATGGGCTTTGTATGGTATATTCACAATACAACCCCCCCAACACACACACACACACACACACACACACACACTATCTGACACAGTGATGTACACAGCCCGCCATGCATGTAATATTTCTAATGTGTAAGCCTCTCGTTTTTCTAAGAATTCATTCAGGTAACGCACTCTGTGTATCCAACCGCTTTGCAGGAGAGGAAAAAAAAAGTCTCAATGTGTTCTAATGGAATTCATCTGGTTCATAACATACACATATTTTCATTTTTGGCTCCATCTCTGCTTCCATTAAATGGGCTCCACTGGTCACAGGCTAAGGGATAAGCTTTCCCTTCCAACAACTGCGTTTAATATTATTCCGCCAAGTGATTTGCAGCCAAAATGAACTTGACAAAAGAAGGGATGTCACGAGAAGTGATGCAAGCCAAATTTGTGTAAATGTGATGGTTTACTGGGATACTCTAGATACCAGGGCGACACATTAAAATCTGAAAGGACACGAGTATTTGTTGTTTTTTGTTTTGGGGTTTTTTTCACCGAGGTATCGAGAATCGGTGCTGATATTGAGTTCTACTTTTCTTGGTGTCGTGACATCCAGAGAGAAAAGTGTTGGCATTGTCGTTTGACGTGTCCTGTGGGATTATACCAACGCGCAGAGTATGACTAGTTGATCATGAGTCACAGAGTAAACAACGTGTGATTACAAATATGTCTCCTCCGTCTCTTCGCCCTCTCATTCTGGTTGTTCTCTTTCATCTGTCCTCTCTCTCTCTCTCTCTCTGTCGCCTCTCCCATCTATCCACCGAGAACAACATCAAGTAATATGAGTTTAATCTTCAAAGATCGAAAAGAAAATTACTTATTGACAAACACTTCTTCTCTTGTTACAATACGATTATTTCAATCTTGAGTCACAGCCCACCCCCGCTACTCTGTCAGCCAGCAGTGAGTTATCGCTGGTGACTTCTGCTGAAATATTGCCAATCTGCCACCTGAGTCTCGGCTCCTTTTTTCCCGCCGCTGCACCTACTGTGAGAGAAGTAATAATATGCAAGCAAAGCTATCTGAGCGCTGAAGACAACGGCTATAAAAAGGACAGAAAGTAAACACTGTTTGACGTTTCTCATCAAAGAATCTGCTGCTGGAAATGTTTGCTGCCAGCAATATTGCCTCTGCCCCCCCGAGCTCAACGCATTCCAACCTAGCAAACGTTCCATTGCAGAGACAGCAAAAAGGACGAGTGTGCTGAGTGATGCTAATAAGCCACGGCAAGAAACTATAAGCCAAAGTGACAGTAATGATGACAAGAAAGATGCCCAAATAAGGAGGTGGTGATGAGTGACACCCTGGGAGTATTGCTGAGGGGTGATCAATATTTGTGTTATACATGGCATTGTGGTTGGAAAGTCAAATGAGGAACTCTAAATAACCAGTAATTGTACAGTGCAGTAGTACGTCATCATATTGATGCAAAAGTCATATTCAAATCCAATTCTTCCATCAAGCAGTCCTGCTCATTGATTTGAAACATTGCCCACGATGGAATATGATATGTATTGATGTATAGGTTCACTTATTTTTAAAGCAATAGTGCACATTGATCATTGATACATGCTTTGTTCCCTCCCTTCCTAATGCAACTGCACTGGAAATGATAAAGAGGGCAAAATCCATGTTCTGTTTTATGTTCAAAAGTTTATCTGAAGCTACGATGAGGCTTCAGATGTCTGAATTCACCAAATCACTTACAGTAGTCTTTTTAGTGTGTTTCCACAGACAGTGTTGCACATTTGGAACTTTGTAGTCAAACGCTATCACTTTGGAAGATGACTTACTTGATGTGATCACCTCAGACTGATACAGTGATTTAACTGCCAAAACAAACAATTCCCTGTTTCCCAAGACAATCTATTTTGTTATGGTAAACAAGATACCTGTTTCCATAGAGTTGTTAGTTTATAAATGGTTTAAAGATCTAGAACTTGAGGCTAGAAATATACTTAGCAGACTGTTTGTACTTAAAAATCAATGTCCCCCTCTGCTATATATCCACTAATCAAACTGCATATATGAGTGTAGAGCCACTTCATGGAGCAACATAACCAAGTGGCTGGCATACAGGAACATCAAGTATTATGGAGCCAGTGGCTTAGCAACAGCCGCTGAGACTTCAGTCCAGAAGAGCACAGTCCTACAGATAGTGAGCAGAACCCCCAGGCTCCCAGGCCTCTGGTAGAGGACCAGAGCTTGAAGGTGGAAACACAAGGCCGCCCATGGGGCGAGTGGGGAATTTCTTTTTTTTATAATACAGAGAAGGAGAGTATTCATATTGGTTATTTTTGTAATTAGCACTGCAGAAGCAGCGATACTGTTATAAATGGGAGTTAAATAGATTATTATAAATACTTGGTGTAATCTTGGTTTTCACCAAACCAAAGGAATAAAGAGAAAAGGGAGAATGACCTGAATAAAAAAAGGCTTCAAAATGATCACCGGGGTTAGTTTTTTATTTTATTTTTTATGTTCAGATATTCTGACAGTTGTTTCATCTCGGAGCTGTGCAGAAACCAAAGTGATCTATTGGTTGTCAGACCTAGAAATAACTTTGTGGCAACGCTGGCAACGGGTGTCTCATGCTGCTCAACACACACACACACACACACACACACACACACACACACACACATGCACACACACATACCCAGCACCTCTCACACACTTCTCACCCTTGCACTCACACACACACACACACACCCTTTCATGACCCTACTCAGCATGCAACATGAGTAACTTCCTTGGTTGAAGGAAAGCCGCAGCTTTAATTTCAAATCCTGTGTGTGTGTGTGTGTGTGTGTGTGTGTGTGTGTGTGTGTGTGTGTGTGTGTGTGTGTGTGTGTGTGTGTGTGTGTGTGTGTGTGTGTGTGTGTGTGTGTGTGTGTGTGTGTTTCTCTGTGATGTGAGCAGTTTTCTGCCTCTACTGGTTCATGTATTAATATAGCAACGCTTGCTTGTTTATAGCTGGTTTTCTGCAAATAGTCGTGTTTGCACAGGAGTGCCATTTATAATTTATTATTGTGTAAATGGTTTTTGCACAGCATGTGCAAAAGGGCCGTTGCAAGGTTAATGCGAGAGTGTCAAATTGAGAAATTCATATTTCAGAGGCAGTATTTCAACAGACTGTCCAATATTCAAAGCTGCGTTCACAGCTCTCGTATAGTCCTATGCATTGAATGCATCTCATTATAATGATGCCGTCTTAGATAACAGCTTGTGCGGCGATTTTCTTTTTTATTCTTAATCTACAATTTCAATTTCTACAAGAAAAGGGAGACTGCTTTGCCGGCGCGGGACTAATGGACGGTAGCTGAAAGAGGTGGACTGGGGATTTAATGGCACCCACTGTATATACACTTTAGCATAAGCTGTTTAAAAGCATCCATTAAGGACACGGGTATACTTTTATATGGGAAACACTCAAAGCCCAGCATGCCACCTTATCACATTACCTGTATAAACATATATATTTCCTATATTATCTGCCCCATCTTATTCAAGAGTGATGATGCATTACATGCTTGTGCATCTGCTCGTGCGTGTTAGCATGTGATACACCAGAGTTTCTATATGCCTCTCAGTTTTAGTGACAGTAGTCGGAGCAGTGTGTGAGAGCAGCCTCGGGATGGAAACACACTGCGCATAAATGTCTACCATTTGCAGCCACTCTGTCGTACACTCCCTGCTGGAGGGCACCCGTTTACCCACCAACACAACATAGCTTCTCGCTGGTAGCAAAATGAAGGCCATCACGCACCTCGGTGAATGAGGGAATGAAGAACTCACAGAGTAAGAGGCAAGAGGGAGGTAAGGGAAAGGAGAAACGTGATAAAAAGTGCACTAGAACTGAAGTAAAGGGAGTAACGGTGATGAAGGGAGAAGAGAAATCAGCTCAGCATCACTCTGTCGTCCAGCCCTCTGCCCTTCCACCTCCTCATTTATATTCTGCATCTCTTCCTCATGCTGATCACTTTTCGCTGGATATCGATTACTGCTATAACTGCACAATACTCATCACATGCCCTCTGGAATCTTCCGTTTCTAGCTCCTCTCACCGCCCTCCGCGCTCTCCGTTTATTCCCCACGGTTTCTGAGCAGCCCTCTTTATATCTCCCATGAAAAGATAACCAGGGACTATAATCCCCCCTATAGTTTGTGTTAAACAGGAAGTTGATCTCTAATCTCTTCCCTTCTGTGTGGCCCTTGGGGACATAAATCCAGTAATGGCTGTGTGCTGTATATCTTTTATTACCTACTAATCAGTATTATCATTATCAGGTCCTCAGGAGGAGCACTAAGAGTCGATCTCTGTTACTCGTTTGTTTGTGCACTCATGTTTAATGCTTTCTGCAGTGTGGCTGCTCATGGATTTATGGTGGGCACTGTTAAGGCTGTGTAAGGGAAATAGAGGCCTCTGTTACAACAGACGGGTCACATAAGCACCTGGATTGCGACCGCAATAGAATCAGTGCCATCATTCACTCTAAATATGGATATTTATTTTCATTTAAATGTTCTCTACATATATTTCCCTTCTTGCTGAGATCCTTTCCTCTTGTTGGACTGATTTTCATTTCTCCCCCTGTCCTTCTGCGTTCCCCATTTCTCAGCTGAGCATCTTGACTTCCCTGTCCATCACAGGAAGCTTCATCCCCAGAGTGCTGCTTTTATCCATCCGCCCCATCTATGTTCCCTGTCAATGCTTCTGGCTCTCTTTTTACCTCCAAATGTCTGCCTCTGAGTTCTTGCAATATTTCCTTTCTCAACGTGGTTCCAATGTTTTCAACCTAACTCCAAGAATGCATGCAGGTTTATTCAGTGCAACGCTATTCAAATATGCCAGGAAGCGCATGGACTACTTCAAAGCTTGTGAGCGTGGACTTATTTCTCAGGCGCCTATAATGTATGCTATGAATGCAATCAGTATTTCAGCTTCTAGTGTATCGTTATTTGCAGACATGGCAACATAACAAGTGCCATGGCTGGAAAAGTATTTTTATTTGGCAGATTTTGTGAAAAATAGAAAAGGAAGGAAAGAGTGTGTGACTGCCAGGTTGATGAAATGTGTATGTGTGTGTGTGTGTGTGTGTGTGTATGACAGCTCAACAATAGGCCTATGTGTCATTGTAGTGAACCAGAAAATCATTCAAATCCACATCCTATGTATACACACACACACACAGCTCTTTGATCTCCTTCAGCACCTTCCAAACATGCCAGAGCACAATCATACACCTAACACAGATCATCACGATAAAGTAAAGTGGAAAAATAACACTGCAAACTTTTGTCAAATGCTCTGTAAGCTGTATACGTGCATGAAAATGAATCAGCATTTTCTGTGTGAAGGGAGATGGTGGTTGTGTGGGGGGAGGGGGCTGTGTGATGGAGGGGGAGATGGTGATGAAAGAGCATGAAGGAGGCAGTGTGAGAGAGCAAAGGGGGCTGGAGATACCCGCCTGTAAGTCACTTCTGAGGTCCATTAACAGAGCGAACAAGTACAGGACAGGTACAATTGTGCAATCTCTGCAGTTTGAGGCATTATACATCAATAGCCGCTACAGGAACAAGCTACTCATTGAGGTCGCACAGCAGGCTGATTGGTGCACCTTCCGCCACATGATTGCCCGTCTGGGGATTTAAAGCGGTCACCTTGCAGTTCACAAGTCTGAGGCTCTAATCTCTGAATTACTCCTGCCTCGCTATCAGTGTGTGAGATTTGAAGCTTATTTTCTCCTCAGCTCCCACCAGCGATTGAGATATCATGGAAATGCGGCCTGTTCAGCTGCTTTGGTTCACGAGGTCCTGTGGGATCCCATAGGGAAGCTCATCTAAAAGGAAAATCAGTCTGCCTCCCAATGTAAAGAGTGCAGGGGGGGGGGGGGGGGGGGATACACAAAACATCCATGCACCTGGGTCCACTGCTGCCGAGCTATGCCTGAAGCTGGCACGAAGGTCCGCAGGCTTCTGAAAAAGGATCAGTATGTACTCTGAATGATGAACGAGATCAGCTAGGCTAAGTGAGCGAAGCTGGTGAGAAAACACATTAGTAATATATTAGAAATAAGAGATATAGACCTAAATTAATATGATATCAACTAATCTGGTTCTCATAAATGATAAAAATGCATCCCAGTCTTGCCAACCCTTGTGATTTTCCTGCAGCAAAGTAATGAGAGAGATGAGCAGATACCGGATGTTTGTTAAAAATAAGTCCCTCGAAGCACAATTTGTATTAAAACAGGCTAAAATTAAATTTCTCTTTCTATAAATTAATATTGTTTTTAGGAATATGTGGAATAGCTGATCTGCAACTTTTCAGCACCCCCCATTGTGTCAGCATGCGGACAAACTGCTTTTTAAATATTGTGAACACATTAATTTTAAAAGGCGAAATGCGGGCAAATATGGATCGAAGAGGAATATTTCATGAGGTGAAAACAAATTGTGAATTTAGGAAATGGTTTACATCTATCTTTTTCCAATAAATTTTACCTTGAGCACTCGAGTGTTATTGGAAAAGTTTGATTCACAAAAGTCTGGAACAATCTTATGCTGCCACCACTGGAGTCTAATTGTACAGTAGGCTATAATATTCATTACCCAGCCTGTTTGTAACCAGTACTGATAATTTAACTCTACTTGTTAACCTTCGTTTTGTTGGAGGGGCGTTGATTCTAAATCCAAATCGTGACATCCCAATCTATTAGTGCCAGTGGCTTCAGGGTGAAATGAGTTGGTGCAAATAAATCATTCTGTCTCCCACTTGAAGGTGTTTCTGTGATGAACAGTCAACTGAGGGGATACAAAGTAATCAATCAATCTATCTATCTATCTGTCCATCTATATAGTTTTGCTTCCTTTGATCACGTGGCAGAACCAGATCCTGGACATCCTCCGTCACATCTTCCACAGGCATCATCAGGGCCTCACTCTGGCCAAATGTGCACAAAACACCAATGAAGGGATCAGAGCCGGTGGCATTCTCAGCTGAGTCACGGCAACATGAAAAATGCAGCTCTTCTCTGAGTTCATCACAGATCCAAGATCCTCACTTTGTGTCTATGATACCAGACACCTGACGATGCATGGCTATTCCAGCCACTTCACCTGCGATTTCATCCTTTCAGTCACCACTCAAAGCTCATCACCATAAGAGTGGACTGGATCATGTAGATCGGTTGGGCTTCACCCAAACCGCAGCTTCCTCTTCATCACGACTATGTGGTACAGCTCCCACATAAGAGCAGTTGATGCACTGTCCGTTTCACCCTCACTTGGAGAGGCAACTCCACTCGACTCAATTACTGCAGGGGGCGGCTGTAGCTCAGTGGGTGGACGGGTCACCTCGATCGGACTCAATCCACTTTTGTCCTTAAAAAAACATGGTCTCAGAGCTAGAGACACTTATCCCATCTGCTTCACACTTTAAACCACCCAAGCGCAGGAGTCCAAAGCCTGATGAGGACAACAGAAGTGCAGTATGTCATCTGCAAAAAGGATAAATGCAACTGGACCGTTTTTAGTACTTTTTAGCACCATAACATCATGTCCGCTACATGAATATGTAAATTGAAAAACACAAAGCATACAGAACGGCAGAATTCTATAGGATTATACACAAAAAACTGACCCTGGCTCTCATTCTCTCAATGTCAAATCCATTAAAGTTGTAGGTCCAAGAGTATGCTGGAAAGACACCTAAGAATATTCTGCATATGTGATAAGTTGTGGATGTCATTAGTATGGTAACGCTCAAGTTCCAAAACAATATTCATATTGTACATATCCGTTAGCCACATTTTTGATTGAATATGAACAAAATCGTATTAACATAATGCATGACCCTTGCCATAATCGAAATATCCTCATTACCATGTTAAGATATATGTAGACCTGTGTGTGTGTGCGTCTCTAAAACAGTCAACAGAAGAAGGATAATTGGAAATAACAAACTATGCCACATGCATTTTAAACACATTTGGAGATATCGCTTGAGACAGGAGCAGCGTTTTATTATACAATCCATTAAATCATTAAAATGCGATTCACCACGTCCCTGTTTGTTAAAGACAGAGCTAAGAAAGAAAATATCGTTTCTGCAGTTGAGGTGACACGGGAGCACAAATGAATGCATTTTTAAAAATAAATGATGGTGACAACGTTGCCAAGAGAAATCGAGGATGTCTTCTTCGGTAGTGAATTACATCAATTAAAATTATGCAGATCGTTTAGATGAGATCCCAGTGAGTTTCACGGAGAAAACGTCAAGTTGTTGGAGGGGGACAGAGCTGTATAATTCAATTAACAACCTGATTCTTTTGGAGAGAGAAAAAAAGACAAAGGATTCATGATTTGCTCCTGTCTAATTACAAAAACCTATTATACTATTCTTCACATTATAAGAATGAATTGTTCAACTATAAACACATTCTCTTTGGGGAATATGGCAAAATAATGATTAAGACTCCATCCACCCCCGACACACATCCTCCTAATGGCATGTCTGCCTCCTTGTTAAATAAAACACTGTGCAGCAACAGATGGATTAAAGTGAGTTTGCCACAAATGTAAGCAGTAGGTAAGCACTAATGCAGCAGTCAACAGTGGGATTCAGTTCATATTAAGTCCTCCATACACTGGCCAAGGGAGCTCACAACAGATGCAGCCTTTTCTATACATTTCTGCAATCATGAATTAATGGTTTTCAACTTCTCCCAGTACGTCTTCCTCATTTATACTTGGACACACTGTGAAGTTCTTTGACCAGTGTCTTCTTCTCTACATTGTATTGTGTATTTTTTTTTTTTTATCTCTCCGCTTCCTGGTTATAAAGTCAAATCAGAACCAGCCAGAACTTTTGGCCAATGGGATGCAGCCGAGGGAACGTGTTCCTCCACCCGGGCCGCTTACTTAAAGGAGTCATCACCTGGAAATCGCAATTTCTCTTGTTAAAACATGCATATCTGTGTTTGACCTCAGTTGAAACTTGCCTGAAAGGCTGGAGTTTGAAAGTGGCGCCGTTTTTTCGCTTCTGCTCTTTTTCCGAACAGGAATAGCACACAAGGGTGTGCATTCCTAAAGCACGAGATTTTGATTCTGCGCCTTCGGTGACGTCACCGTGGCGGCTACTTGCATAAGCCCACCCCTCTTTCACCACCCAACCCCGCCCCGTCCGCTACCTGAAATCGCCGAAGCGCCGCCATTATGTTTTGGAGTCTGCATGCAGGCAAGCCCCCCCGGCTCTGTCCTTCCTGCGGCGAATCAACGCGCGCCTCATTACATATTATACAATGCACATCCGGACCAGTCAAAACCTCGCGCGTAATCTCGCGTGATAAAATCGCGGTACGAAAAAGGGTCAGAACAAGCTCAATGTTTGATAAAAATTTTTTTTTTTTTTTCTAATAAGTTTTACGAATTGATCCAAAGCGATCCAAGGGGGGCTGGATACGTATAAAACCAGGTGATGACTCCTTTAAACTGGAAGCAGCCGGACATTAACAACGAGCTACATCCTCTCAATACCGATCACTTTGTGCCATCATTAAAAGACAGGGTGTTTGTGTCTTCTTCTGTAGCTCTGTGTTCGATCACATCTCCATTGAACGTCTCTCTAACATATCCTGACAGGTGTATCTTTGTGGCCACTCGGATGTTACAAGTTTGACGTTTGATCATCTTCATCAGAAAATGATCAAACGCTTCACAACTGTCAGGTAAGTGCCAGTAAAAGGCAGGCTTAGCCAAATGAAGCTGTTGTGACAGACCATCCCTCTGATGAGGAATGAGAGCGCCCCATATTTCCCTGCACTCCTGTGAGTGGAATTATGGATATAAATCATACCAGCTGTCATTTCTTTACAATCTTTTTTTAGGGTCTTTTCAGTTTATTTCATAACCTGAAAACATTTATTTCGTTCAATTACCCTGCGCAACAGTCCGTGATAATACATCCATAAAACAAGATGTTGGACTCACCTTCCACTCAAGTCGCCTGTAACCAGTATGAGCCACACGCACACACACACCAACGCAGACTGTAACACACTGAAGCGGAAGCTCCGCTGACGTCAATTAGCTGCAGCTAAACTCGGCGAGGACATAGAGATGAAGAAACTGGTATACGGAACAAAATTCATAACCACAAATAAATCACACTGGATTTTCTGATCCCTCTCCACCCACCGTCACCCTCCTATCAGTCTCCCCCTCCCTTCCTTAACATCTTGTTTTCCCTCCCTTGATATCTGCGGGTATCACTGAGATGCATGTAGCCTATCTCTGGCAAAGCTATTAATGAACTACACACACACACACACACACACACACACACCTTTCTTGTCTCTTCTGCCTGGAGAGAAAAACAGTGAGTTGTTTAACTGTGTAGGTTTGAGTGAGTCATTGTATGTCACACACACACACACACGTATGTGTATAGACGAGCACACAGAGACGGGGCTACAGCTGCTTATCTTTGCAGAGGGGACCAGACCATGCCAGTCCAGTTAGCATCGGGAGCAAAGTCAGAATGTGACACCACTTATATAAGCTGAGAGCTCCATCTCCCCCTCTCTGGTCGTCTGAGTTCCCACTCCACAAGGTCACACTGGAGCTGATGGGCCGCTCAATTAAGACGCCAGTTCTACCCTTCGTCAGTCATCAAAATCTGTCAAGTGTTCACTTGGACACTAAGTAGGCTTCTTTTTCTTTTTCTCCAGCAGAAGCAAGGTGAAATGCCAGGATGACGCTGCTGAGCCAGCAATACTTGAACTCGCCATGCAGTATGTTATACCACTGCCAAGTCTAATACACAAGATACTAGTGTAGTATCTCCTACCATAAAAGGAAAAACAAACAAATTGAAAATGTCATTTCAAAGTGAGGCAATGTAACACTGTCACTCATGAGAAGTCGTATGTGTGAGTGATGAAATGCATCCTGGGGTTTTGGCTGCCTTACATAGTATGGTGGTAAATGTTAGATATTGTTACTGGACTTTTACCCAGCTCCTGCTGTTTATTGATTATATTATAATGGTGCCACTTAATGACTCTTCTGTACTTGTGCTTCTGTAAAGCAACACCATGTGCCTCACCACAAGTTTTTTGCTTGGATGAACGCTTTACCCTTCTGGGAAATACTCTTATTAGCATCGTTGCCGAGAATTAAATGAGAAAAGCGACACCGCTCTCATTTCTGTCCGTTAAATATGAGGCCAGAGCTGGCAGATGGTTTGCTCAGCTTAGCTGCAACAAAACAACTTTCTTTTTGTGTGCAACATAGTTCTTACTCTACAACTTGTGATGGCTTTTTAAATCAGTTAACAATTAACGATTATGTAGTTGGCGATTCGATTTTCATTCTTCTTTTTTTTTTGGAACGATTCGATTCTATAACTTTTAACCAAAGTTCTATATGCATGAAATAAACATGCAATAATGCAAGTGAGACTATCTGTAATTGGACTGATAATCGATTCATCGATGCATCACATGAATCTTAAATATAGAAGTAATTTAAATGACAATTACTTTTGTGATCAAATAAATGAATGGATGTTTGCAGGCACGGAAGGCAGGAGTAAAAGTTAATTGCAGTGTTCAGTGCAATTACAGCAGCTGTGGGATTCATTTATCAAATGGAATAAACTGGAGAACATAGTGTGTGAGCTTTGTTGGGACCTCTAGCCATGCTGATTCGCCTTAATATTATGGCCATAATAATAGTCTTTGATTATTTCATCATAAACAAATTAAATAGCATTATACTATTATACATAATAATGGAGAGAGAGAGAGAGAGAGACAGCTTAAAAAGCCATATTTACATAGCATAGCAGCATAACACTGTATGTTGGTGTGTGTGTGTGTGTGTGTGTGTGTCACAATCGAAATGCTTAGAGAGAAAGAGCCAGGCAGAGAGAATGACTACGACTCCATGCTGGATGATTTCTCCCAGTATTTATGGAAAAAAACATATGCGATATTAAATATTGAGGGAGTGCATTACCATACATTACATTCCAGTGAGCTGATCACAGAGCTTATAGCCTGCAGTTGTATGAGCCCTTATAGTTTATATGATCAACCCGCTGCAGTAACGCCTTTATAAAAATCATGACTCCCATGAGTTTAAGGGAATAGTTCACCCACAGAAGGACAATTTGTATCTCAATTACTCACCCTGTGTCACCTTGAACGCTTGAAGAAAACGTTTTCTTGCATGCAAGAGAATCAAAAAAGGTCATACAGTATACTCCAAGCCTCATTTATTCAGTAGCTCACTCATTTGCACATGCAACTTTGCTGAAGCCTTATAATGTAATACACTTCTACATGAACACTTTTAAAGAGTAATGTGGGTTGGGTAATTGATTTTGTAGGTGAAGAAGGAGCCCTCAAGTCAGCAAGTCCCCTCATAACAAACCCAATATGAAAATCCAGCACGTAATGAACCGGACCACTCTAGTGCTGGCAATACAATGAAACCCAAAATGGTTTGTATTCGAAGCAACGTGCAGTTTTAGTTTTAAAACTCACAAGTTATTTCCTTTTAAGCATTGCAGATGGTGACTAATAGAATCATGTCCTCGGGGCAGAGCGTAGCTAGCACCTAACCCCAACCCCGCTGAGGCAGGTCGGACCTGTGAACGCCACACGACCTGACTCGACTCGGCTGCTGACACCAGAAGACTTCGGGGCTCCGGCACATTTCAGACAAGACGTTAGCCTGTTAGCCGGTAGACTCTATTCCCAGCTGATGGTGGAGTTTATCAGGACTCGCTGCTGCAGATCGTGAGACAACCGTTCGTGTTTTAAAATGTCATTATATGTAAAATAACATACACAGCCTCTGTGCTTTTTACATTAAGCCTTGATGCGATTGCGGCGTCTATTTCACCTCAAAAGCTTTTGAAAACTTTAAAACGTGTATTTGACTGCTCATACTGGGACACAGAGGCTGAGTGGACTGGTCATACTGGGACACAGAGGCTAAGTGCACTGTTTATATTATGCTTTGAGAATGAGTGAGCAGCAAGATTAAACCTGGAGTGGAGGAAGACTTGATAGAGGGCCGTACTGATGGATGTTAATCTGTCTTCAACACGGTGTGAGACCTACAGTGTGTGTGAAAGCTGCAGCTCTCTTTATGCAGCATTATGAGTGCCTGTGGGCTACAGCTGCTGTGTAGTTTGTTTTGTGCATACGCGTCTGTATTGTCTGCCTTACTGGTGCTTAATTTAAGTGGCAGCTGCTATTTAATTTACATATAGCTTAATAATGGCTCTTGCTTAATTGCCCTCTGTATTTATTGTTGTTCATTTTGGTTTTAGTTGTCTTTAATTGAGTGTTTTTGTTTTGTTCATTTGTTTCTTTTCTGGTTAATCCTGTGAGGAATACAACATCTTTATATGTAATGATAATCAGTTGTACCCACAGGTTGCACATTTCCATCTAAAGAAAATACATTTTTGTCACCTTTTTATTGATTTTAACATGACAAAACATTGTCATCATCCCGTACATTTAAAAAAAATGTAACTAAATAATGTAATATTTTTTCCTTAGCAGACTGCTGTGGGCTTCCATCACTGGACGTGAATCGCAGCGTGTTACATGAATGATTAGCTTTTGGGTGAATTCTCCGCTTGGAGCGTTTCAGCTGCAGTACAGATAGGGTATCTATTAGCATATATGCACCATGCATGTTGTCGTATTCATGTGGCACACTCTGAGGAAGAACTTTACACAAATTGATGTGCATTGCTGCTCATCCAAGGGGACTATGGCAGGCTCCCCACGGGGCACACTGTTTGTTTTTAACTTAACACTGAACAGTGACAGTGACTGCCAAACCACACATTTCTCTGGTGCAGAACATCTCTTGATTCTCCAAACAGCATGCTGACAAGCAGCTTCAGGCTCATTCATAATGACTATGAGTCTAGACGGGCATGCTGTCTCGCTCTCTCTCTGCCTACTTAGGTCCGTGATAGAAATGAGAAGCCTCTACAAGGATATATACAGTACAGCTGGTAGAAATGACCCCTTTCCCTGCAGACATAAAGACATATTCATAACAGTCTTCCTTGCAACAACTGTCGTTCCAGAACCTTTTAAAGCCACGGTAATGCTGTTGGAGAGGCTTTCAGCTCATTGCTGCAGGGGGGGGGGGAAGAAACCTGCAGGAGTGGAAGAAGAGTGAGAGAGACAGAGAGAGCGAGGCAGACATTGTGAGGACGGAGTGAGGGGTTAGTGAGTGAGAAACAGTTGCAGTGGGATGTGCTGACAGAAGCAGCCTGTCATCACACAACAGGGGATTTTGGTTTGTTGCGCGCTTGGTGTGATATTTGAATATGCACTGCCAGCCGTCACATTGAGTGTAGACACATGACATCTCTCTCTCTCTCTCTCTCTCTCTCTCTCTCTCTCTCTCTCTCTCTCTCTCTCTCTCTCTCTCTCTGAGACAGTCTGCTCAGAGCAGAGCATGTCAGTGCAAGAAATATCATCGCTGCCTAGCAACCACGTGGTAGCCTGTGGGGCTATGGCAATATGACATTTTCTTTTTTTTACCCGATTTTTTTCTTTGCCGAATTTCTCACTTCCCCTCGATTCAAATGCATGGCCAAACCAATACGATGGACTAGACACAAGCGTTTGAGCAGTCTTGACAGATTAATGTCTGTGTTTGTCTGCAGCTAAACTCTTCCCGACCGGCTACAATCATGCCGGGGACCTCTGTTAGCGATCGCTACTGCATGTTATTGTGCATACACCCAGAATCGTGAAAGTAGGCCCCCTTGTGTAACGCATGGAAGCAATTTGTGTAAAAATGTGTAAATCTCACACAAATTCACAGCCAAATATTTTCTGAAACTCAAGGTGGCAACTGAGCCTTACAATATAAGTAGTGACATGTTTGAGCCTGGGTAGGGAGATGCACCTCTGCCTGTCTCCAGTAGTTTATTCAGAACCAAACACAGACTAAAATAAACATAAATTATGCAGCACCAGTGGGGAAGTTCCTGCCCCCAACTCAGAGTTGCCTGCACGATGTTTAAATAAATTCTCCCCGTAGGGATTTTTTTTATTGTCACAGGATTTTTTCTAACCAGGTGTAAGGTGATGATCGTCAGTCCAAAGGCTTCTCCAGCTGCACCAAACTCTGTATGTCAAGTTCAACCATCCATTTATGCAAAGTGCGTAGCCTCTCCAGACAATGACTCGCGTATACATCAATAAACCATACGCTTCAAGCATGGGAGCGGGGTCACGCGGGTCGGTCGCTGTTCGGTGGAATCGTACAGCGAGCGTGCGTGCGTTGTTGGTGCCAGACGAACAATAAACCCTCTGGGATCTGCACGCACAGCATTTCCAGTTCCGCGAACAGTGTATATTCATGGTTAAGTGAGTAAGTTCAACTGCAGTCGAGAGAGCACTCTGACCAGCAGCGTCGTTCATAATGTTCACCTCGAGCGGAAAGAACCCTTGTGAGGAATCCTAGTTTCACGAGGATCGATTTAGTGGCGTTGGGGATGGACCATACTGTCTTAGAAAAATGTTGAATAAAGTTCAGAGTAATAAATATTATCTTAGATTCAAGGTAAAGACCCATTAATAAGGTGAAAGTGCCTTGGTAAAGTGTTCTAGTGACAATGAAGGCCGTAGCAGACGACCTGCATTGTCATCGTCATACTAAACGACTCAGTTGATGCCTTGTGTTCACCTCTGTTCATTATGTTTCACCACTCATTTATTCTGTTGTTCTCCCTTTTTAATCTGACCGTATAACACGAGCAAACCCGCGGTGACAAAAACAGCCGCCGCATTACATCGCTCGATGGCTTTTGAACAAAGCATGGGGTTTGTTATTCACTCCATGAATATGCATGACTCTGGAGCCCCGTGTTGGGAGGATATGATTTGCTGTGATGTATCGCCCTATTCACCAGATCTGGGGGCAATAGCCTGCCATCGGGATGAAGGGAAGAGGCGCTTTCCACAGTATCGCTGAGCTGTCGAAAAAAGTCTTAAAGAACAGCCTAACACTTTTGAGTCTGAGGGTGAAAAGGATCTGTTTGAAACATCTCTGCTACCTTGATGTATCCGTGGCTCAGGTTGTTTCATCGGTACACGGGGGTTAGTCCTGGTACTACATACTGTTCTTCAAGCTACAGAGATTTGTACTAAGAAGGTACAACACACACACACACACACACACACTGAATTTGTCTCTTTTTCTAAAGAACAGGGCGGTTCTCACTAAGGCTTCCAAAAAGTTTCAATTAGCAAAGTTAGTGTCTTTCCTTGAAATAACAGTTCGTTAAAGCATATTGCTTCTCTTGTCATGTGGGGAACCACAAGAAAAAGTTCTGTGTCCTATTTGGGTCTTGACCCAAGTGGTAAAAAAAAAAAGAAAACCTGTGTGTGTGTGTATGCGGTAGAAAATCAGGCAGTTACTGTTCCGTTCTTCCTGCCGGGCTCTCAAGACAATATAAAGCACCACAGAGATGCTGAGAAATAGAGCAGAACCGGCAAAATTAGATCTTTCTCCAGGCTCCACCATAACCGACTCCTTCCTTGAGAGCACACATCCAAGGGAAGTGCAAAGAGTAATATACGAAGCGAATGAAAGGGTGGCAGACGGAAAGGCAAAACGCGTGTAGAGAGACTTACATAAACTGTTGTATCCCATGACGATGGGGGTTCGTCTTTCCATTTAACACACTGTAGAAATGTCATGGCGTATTCTGGTCACCTAATTGATTTCTGTGTGATTTTTTCCCTCATATGGCACTAAACACGTAATCCCACAGCGGTTTTGTGTTCTTTGCGAGTATCTGTGACAACATGGCGAGACAGGAGATCAACAGCTGGCTACCAACCACCTTCTTTCCCTGTCTCGTCTCTCTCCTGGCCGCCCTCTCTCTGTCTCCCTGCCCTTCCTCTCTCTCTCTCTGTCTCAGTGTCTGCCTCTCTCCACATCCCTCTGCCCACAGCCTCTCTGTGTCTCTCTCTCTCGCTTTCTCTAACACAGTCGGCGGTGTGAAGGAGGGCAAGCGAGAGAAATCTATAACTCTCCTTTTGTGCTTTTCATCTCGCATTCACCACTTTGAATACATACTTATGACGCAGATCATTTCTGTACCACTGCAATCAAAGGGGGAAGAAAGGAATAGGAGCATGAAAAATGACTATTCATGAATTTCGGGAGCAAGTTTCATTGACCTCAATGTCATGGAAATTGCACAGCGCACCTGATAAATGTAGCTTTTTAAAAAATGGTTAGGGGGAATGGGCCTCGCGGTTGGATGAGCTGCTGAATTAATGGAAGGCTGGTTGGATGGATGGCTCAATGTAGAGCAAGAGCTCCGGACTGTTCCTGCTTTAATCCCGGTGTGCAATCTCTCCATCTTCCACCGTTCATCCCTCCCTCCGCTCCACCTGTCATGTCATTAATCCCTTGTCAATCACATTTTCTGACACACTAACCTTAGTCCTTGTGTAGCGAGTGCTAATCCCGATGAAACCTCTCTCTGATTAAACTACAGATCATATCACGTTTGCATTTTAAATAGTCTTTATGGATACAGATTTGTATAGATTTTCACTTCCCTATGTGTTAGTTTTGAACATTTCTGATTGTGTTTCTGTGTGCTGATTTTCATGAGAAGTGCTGATTTTCATGAGAAGGATATATAGAGGGTCATTGAGGACATTTCTGCATGTTATGTGTATTCATTTTATAGCTTATTTTACGCTCTCCATCCCTTGCAGTTATTTGTTCATATTTCAGTATCTGAAAAGGTGCTTTAGGCTCACCATTACATTCACCATTGCAGACGTTAGCCGGTGTTGCAAAGGCTTCGGATTTCTGTAAATGGAGCAAAAACAACTTCATCTCCAGCAGCAGTTCTCAGTTCTCATGCTGGCATGAAACTGTAGATGTCCATTTAGGCTAGGCTTTCAAAGATAAATACTATGAACAATTCTAGGTGACTGCTGGGTGATGTGGCAATGCTTGAACAAAACAACTGTGGTGGGTTTTTGTACGGCGAGCATCGCAGAGAGACTGGTTATCCTGCATCAACGACCGGTGCCGCCAGCCGACTGCTTAACACCATTGCTGCTTTACAGAGGCCATGGTAATATGATGTCTGAGCCAACAAGCCGACATAGTTCACAGCAGGCACACTGACTAACACACAGAGGTGAGCAGCCTTTATGGAGCCAGATGGTGACACAGAGCAGCTATTTATAGCCTCTCTGAGAAATAAAAAAAAGAGTGTAAAGAAAAGACAGTGAAAGGAGCAAAAAGAGCAGCATCTCACAGCCAGAGACATCGATGTCTGCGTCGATGATGTGTGTCCATCTGAAATATTGACCCACTGGTTTAAAATGGTCAGTTTGAAACATCTGGGAGGACTAACAACGTCTTCACAGGCTCCGGATCTCTATCACATTCAGCTCAGGTTGCTGCCGTCCAACACGTATCACCTGTACTGTGACAAAAGCCACATTTCTGCAATGCTAATATGACAAAAATGAATGTTAATGTTCCCTGAATTAGCACAGTATTTGTGTTCATTCAAATGTTACATGGAGTTGAACCATCCAGTCTCAGATCGCTTCAAATTGAATGGGCCATTTTGTTCATAGTCCCCCGTTTCAGGGTGCCAAAAGTACTTTGAAGGATTAAGATAATATTCAATATAGCAGTTTTTTTTAAATTACTTTTTTTATTTTGTGACTGCAGATTCCAGCCATGTAGTGACTCATCTGAAATCCATTAAGAGGCGCATTTAGGCCCATCGTATTTTGTTTGTATGCCTGATTTACTCCCTCTTATTTGCATTCATAAGTATTATAAAATCATTTGTTTGAAATGAATGAAATGAGGGGAAAATGTTTTCCAAATGCTGCTGAAACAGATCGTGTGTGCACTGCCAGACCCAACATGTTGCAATTTAGGCTCCACCATTACAAAACCAGACAAGTTATTTCTTTTCACTGATTCATTTTATAGATAGTGCCCAAGGAGCCATGACAAGCGAGATATACGGCACTGGGGAGCAGTGTAAGAAAAAAAATGCCGCTTTCTCAGAGGAAAAAAAGAAAAGTTCTTCGAAACAGTAATCCACTGCATATGTAACTTGTCTAGAGGCACTGGCCATCTTATTAAAAGTTGCATATTTACATTCACCAATTAATTAGTGACTCACGGTCACATCATCAGTCTGTTTGGTTCTGTGACTGCACGTCTGTTTCCCCACATGCACCCAAAACTGGTTTGTCAGTGATGTTCAGGATATTTTGGGAATGGAAATGCTGCCGCAGGTAGCCCACAGCCAGTGGTGAGCCACCACTGAGTCACAGCGACCACAACAATGGTGGAAAGCGGTGTCAAGTGGAAGAAGAGCGAGGCGTAATGTGTGACTGACGAGCCGCGCTCACAAACACATGTCAGCGTCACCAGTGCACTGTCTATACTGATCATGCACTCCTCCTCCTCCTAAATCTACTAGAGTATCAGGAGTAACGTGTTAAGGCATGAACTTATCATAAACATTCCACTCCAAGATGAAAACTCTGAACGCAGTCGTGCCTTTAATTGGTTTTCACTGTCTCTTCCAGACAATGTGCCGTGTGCTTTTAACGTGACGCGCCTTAGGATGTTGCCTCAGGCAATTCACTTTAACCATGTCTTATCTTTAACTGCACAAAATGCATAAGAGCCACTTCAACGCACAACATAGTTGCTCCCCCCTGAAGACATCGTACCCGCACAATGGAAGATGGTTTATTCATAGACAATGTGCATGTTACACTGTTGTGACGGGTCATCACTTTTTCAGAATCCGTAAACCAACTGTATACTTTGTGTTCGTGTCGATATCGAGGCAGATGTGTGGGGAAGTACCTGGGTCATGAACCCCAAACAGCAAGAGTCAGTCAAGTTTTATATTTAATACAATAGTCAGCAATGTCAGTAGTACTTGTATGTGAACACATCACAATACTCTCTACAGTACATTTAGAAATATGTAAACACATGAACTCATGCGTGTTGAATTCCAAAGAGAGAAGACAGGCGGCTAACACACTCTCACAAACACAAGCTGGAATCAGGCAACATCAGTGTGTCTCCTAAATAAAACAGTTGATGTACTCCCAATTTATCAGCGTTTGCGTCACGATAACATTGCACAATTAATGTATACATTATTTATTTGAAACTCATCTACAACGATCTCAAGGCTGAAAACCTGCTGCACTGCTTAGAAGGCATTTTTCAGGGTTCCCAGATTTGCATTTGTCAATGCGTAATTGAAGCATGAACCTGCCAATAGATTCAACTCGCATGAGGTCCATTGGCAAGACACCAAATGCATCATTTCCCTGACTAAAAGTATTGACATAAATATACTATAAATACTCAGTCTCACATTCAGTATATATTTGGGCTATATATATATATATGTATGCTTTAATTGCTAATGGAGATTCTTAACCAATCAAACCAGGGACCTCAGATTTGATCATAAGTATGAAAAACAGTTTGCTCATATACTCGGGGTGAGTTACGTTCACCTGTTTCATCGAGTGGCTGAATTAAAGTCCTGCCTTGGCATAGTGAAAGAAACTTGTTTGATGCTTTTATGTACTCAACAGTCCGTCACTGCATATCACCGATGCTTTTGCTGCACTCTCGGGTTCACTGCTGACTTGCTTGCTATCATGTTTATGAACCTTAGTTTGGTGAAGTGGTTTTATGTACTCGCAGACACACGGCCCTTGCAATAAGAAATACATGAATGGGTATTGAAATGTCAGCGGAGTCAATTAAGTTAAACTTCCAAATGCTAATTAGCATGTATAATAATCGTGCATGATTTTCTACGTGTCTAAATGAACCTTAGACCAAGAGGTGCCACGCCATACTCCGTCTGCCAGTATTTTGACAGCTTGGCCTCTCACTCGGCTGCAGCAGGAGATCACAGGCTGCTCTCCAGTCTGTCGCATTGTTAGTAGTGCTGCACCATATGAGGTTACGGCTGTGTGCCTGGTATTATCATTATAAAAACAACAACAACAACAAAAAAAATGTGTTACATACTTAATTTGCATAAGTGGACTTAATGAATCTCCTGAAAGGTGATAAAGGCATTTTAGGTGTAGCTTCTGTAGCGTGACGTATTTCTGGGTGAAACAGGAACGGCAGGCGAGAAATAAAGTTGGGAGGAATTTCATTTGATTGTTCGAAAGATTAGCTTACCTTTTCTGGCTCTGTGCAATGCCCAAGATTGGTGGATGGATGTCATGATATTATTGATTGGCTGGTTCTAGCTGATGTCATATTTTATTTTCCGGGAAGAAAAAGATATTGGATTTTTTTTTAAATATGAAGATGATATATTATGATATATTGTATAAGATATATAAATTGGTGCACAATCTGACCAACAGTGCAATCTAAAAGGGTTTAAAGGGGAATTTCACAGTTAATAGTGCACCTTTAAATAAATAGTGCCTGTCTTCCTTGTTTAAGTGTCCAGTAGAGAAAGTACAGATGTATCAGCACTGACAGCTCGACTATGTTGCAAGATTTTAGTGCCACAGCGGCGTACAAACACCTTACAGATTCGTAATGTGGCATAATCTGTCACTTTCCAGCAGCCAGGGTGAAGCATCTGCGAGGCATTTTTTATCTTAAGTGCCTTATAGCATCGTACGCGTGTAGATGTTAGCCTCAGGTGAGCTAGACTCAGACTAATAAAATCTCACTTCTGCCAGCAGCACTCAAACTTGTTGTAGAGACCCAATTACTACCGACTAGGGGACACAACAGAAGTGAAGAGGAGAGATGGGGAAAAAAACATCGGAGAAAAACAACGAGGCAAAAGCACAGGACCAGAATGCGAAGAAGATGGACGAAGCAGAGACGATGAGTTGTTTAAGAGCTGCCCAAGGAGAGGTCAGCTGTGGCCAATAGACACTCATTAATCTGCCATTACTCTCATCAGGCCTCTGGCGACGCCAAGCTGGCGCTGTTCACGCATGTGTGCGCGTGTGAGGGCAACGAGTCTGATTGAGATTCTGGTCGCTGGCTGGGGAAAAGCTGAGTCACCATGGCGACCTGGAACCAAGGAGGAGAGCCGAGGGGAGATGAGCTTCGGAAGATGGAGATGGTGGGATGAGGAGAGGGGAAGCAAAGAAGAGGGGAGGATCGTGCGGAGTAATGAAATAGTAACTACCTTAAGTGTTTAGGCCATTATGTTCTTCTGAAAAAGAAAGGACATCACACGATGAGGACACGTATGTGTCACTTTCATGCATCCTTCATCTCTCGGACAATAACACTAAATCGTTTCACTCATTGTCCCTTCTCCTGTCGACCTTGTTCAACACAGGAAGGTCAAATAGGCGCGTTAAGAAGACAAATGTTTTTCTTTTCGGGCATACTTTGCATCTGTCCTGAAGTTGTACAAAATGCTCCATTATTTCTGATTGTCGTTAGCCGTGTTCTATCTGCTCCAATCATCATGACCTGTCAGAAATGATGCATACAGCTGTAGTGACTCACTTTTCTCACGTGTAAATTAAGTCTGGGAGCGAGAGGACAGATATGAAGGTCGAACCGTGCGCTACCGAACTACAACACAAAATGTGTTCTATTTTTAGTTTATCTGCACAAAGGAGTAATATACTTACATTGACATCTAGATACAAGGTTATTAGTCAAAGTGTTCCAGGCAACAGTACGCATGGTCAGCTGCCAGCAAAGGATTAACTAAATGAGTAGGTTTTATGTGGTTCAGTGTTGGGTGCTACATCTAATGAAGCTTTACATTTAATAAGCATCTTTCAACACAATGCAGCTGATGTGTCGAGAGGTGCATGTTTGCATATCTTGCAAAGGTATTTCCACTTCTCTAACAGTTGTACTTTGACACGTTTGTGGTATACATGTGGCAATTAAAAATATAATGAGACCTCCTGTGACAGGAATACATCATTTCTTACATTAGAATAAATTAGATCGGGGGTTTGGGGCCAACACAAGCGTCTCCCGTTGAGTAAGAACATTCATTGGAATTTTGAACACTTAAAATATATGCAGGATTTGAGTCTTCTTGGCAACAGTAAATGATAAGAGCCTTTCTACCAACATGATGCCAAAATTAAGAACAATAGACATTATTGTTACACTGCAGAACACAAGAGAACTGCGGGGCGTTTTCCTGAATGTTCTTTTCGTAAAAGATTATACACCTTGAGCCTGTGCTGAAAAGGCAGCAGCATCTACAGTCTAAAGGTGTTAGCTACAACATCTAAATTCCTCCAGTAAACACTTTGGTTTGCTCATGCCCCTCTGGAAGCCCTGAGATTCAGCCTCTCACCTACTGGATATCTACAAAGTACAATATTCACCTTTGAGATGTTGCGGAATAGAAATATAATATAATATAATAGTAGTTTAATAGAAATACTCACGTAAAGTACAATTATTGTAAAATTGTAGCCACGTAAGTACATTAACTGAGATGTTTTAGAACTGGTTTTTAGTCAATAATGTTGTGGAGAACTCTGTTTCTACTCAATAATATTTCTCTCTACTGACAACTAATATTTTTAACATGGTAATTCAGAATACCTCTGTAAAGTGAACAACAGTTTGGGTCGTGAATATTTCCATTCATTTTTTTTTAATTTTAAGACATGAGCTTTGAATATAAATAGGGTGCCAGAGGGCATTTAAAAGCACCAATAGAGCTTGTTTATCAAATATTTTCTGATCTCCCCGGACCCCCCGACTGAAACAACAGAGCCAAATCCCAATTCAACCACTGCTCAGCAGACTATGGACTCTGATTACTTATTAGTTATTTAACTGGTAAGCAGCCAGGCCTTTCTTTTTTCAAGGAAATGAAAAATGATATCTCATATCAAAGAGTTCTCTAACACGGCTGTGATCACTGCTGTGGGTGTTTGACTGGAAGCATAGCAAAAGTAGCCGCTGACCTGAAATTGAAAGGTGATTTTTTTCTCTCTCTCTCTTCATATCTGACAGACGTTTAAGACACCCGATCAGACGAGGAGTTAGAAACACTCACGCAGCAATGGACAACTGAAAAACATCTCACAGCTGCAGACATCGACATGCCAGTCACTGGCTAAAAATGGATTTTCTTTGAAGGTGTAAAAAAGGTTTCAAACCTCAATATTGATGTAACCTCTTTCTGACAAGAAAAGGCGAGCCTGTGAATGCACGTTCATTGGAGAGACAAACGCGGAGATGGAAGCTTGGACAGTGAGTGAAGCAGACAGGGCAGGCTCCAATAATGGGAGTTGATGGGGATCAGTTGGTAAATTACATGCCACACTAGATTATCAATCTATAAAGTGGCTGCTTCTACAGGCTGAAAGGAACGAGGCCACACCAACTGTATCAGTGTGTGTGCTGGTGATGTCATGTAGACACACACACACGCAGAGTGCGGTGACAAATGAGTCTCTGTGTATTGCACTGTCAGCACTAAATTAGAAGACAACCAGACCTTTTCGTGCTGTAATGCAATACCTGAATTGGAAATAGGTTTTTCTGCATTCCGCCCCGTTATTCATCAACACACTCATTTAGCTTGGTCTCGATTTAATTTATGGAAGGGTTCCTGAGGCGTATCTCATCCATTTCAGGGCTGTTTTTTTGGGGTGAAAATGTGTGCCTTTTTTTTTAATTGGGCACATTTTATGACAACAACTAATGAGTGATGAATTAAGAGAGACAGATGCACACACACAACAACAACAAACTGCTATGAAGCTTTACAGATTTTCATTAAGTCGTCAGCCCCGCTTGACAAGGGGTGGTGAATACTCACGTGCAATGTCACCCAACTACGTTTCCTCAGATGGAAAATACACACAATCTCATTTCCCCGATGAGCTTTGATTATGTGTCATGCATTTACTATCTTTAAAGCACTCATTAGTAGCACCGTGCATGGAAAAGCACCTGTTTGTTTAAAAGAAGATCCAAATATCCCACTTAACTTAACTGATGGATGAGTACCAACTTGCGTGAAGGAGGAAATGAAGTGAGTATTAATCAGGGTATTGATCAAGCATCTCTCAGAGCAGGGCCGACACTGGAAAGATAAACAGTACACAATATGCTTTTTTTTCCTAGCTCGTGGTGTCTATTTACACAAGCTTTAACATTTAATTAAAGCTGCGAGCAGCATTGAACGGGCTTCACACCTTCAAAAGAGATATTAACAAGCTCTTAATAGCTTTTGAGTAGCTTTGTGTACTATTGATCCACAGAAAATCTGGTAGCCATCGGACCTACGGTTGAGGAGTTCTCAAAAATGTGTTTTTCATAAAAATCTAAAAATGTTAGTGGTCCTTGAGGTTTTTATGCACACAGAGCTGGTTATGTTTGCCAAATGTCATGTTAATTGGAATTACAGTGTGAGGAGCATGGCCTTGAAAAAAACTGAGTAGAGGTTGCTAGCAAGCAATTTGCCGAATATGAGACCTATAAAATATCAGAATTTTCACCAATCCTGATACACTAACATCTTTGAGTTTTTCTGCATTTTAAAGCCCTCAAAAAGCCAATTAATTTACACAAATTGTAACAATTTCCGACATTGTCGGAACTTGGGCCCTAATTATCTTCAGCTGATGAACACTGATTAGCTAATGCATTAGGAATTATTACTCCTTTCATAAATAATGAACAATGAAACAAAGCGTTATCTTAAAAGTCTAGGTTTCAGGTCATTAATTAAGTTATAATAAATAGCTGTCAACATACCTAGAAGATTACATGTTGTCTAATTAATAATATTGTGATGATAACAGTGGGGATTGGAAAGAATCTGCTCTGTGCAGACAGTTAGATGAATCCACATGTGTGTGCCGACACACACACACACACACACACACACACACACACACACAAACCTTTGCCACCTCATTGCCAGTCAACGGAATATATTTTTATCTTTCAACCACGATGCAATCATCATCACCTGGTGATAAAGATAAACGTCTCGCACTCCCTCATCTCCACATCATGTATGTTTATCATTCCGGTGTCTCACTTGAAGCAAAGTTCTGCAGCTTAAATCGACAAGAAATAAATAGAGATGCTTCAACTGGCATTTCAGAACAGAATATGAGACAACTAAGAGATAAAATATGGTAAAATAAATATCTGAATAAAGATGGGACCATTTACATACAATTATATCCTCTACCCCAGTTCCCTATAATGTAATTCCATTTAAACCAGACTTAATGAAGCAGTCATGGAAGCTAAACTTAAAAGTACAATTAGAGTCTCGAGAACAACCAGGAAAATGATCAGTTTAAAAACAAAAAATGTTTTACTGATACTGACAAATGATCAAAAGTCTGAAGAGTTTGATATGTAATATGATGGGAATGTTGGCAGCAATACCAGTTCCAACACAATTTGAATTCCTGTGAAAGCAAAAGTGCATCAGAGCAGTCTGCTTTCTGAAATATAAAATGTGTCTGTCCTTCCTTAAAAAGAAAATCACACTCCAGTAACTCAATCTATTATGTATCCCCAGTTGAATTTAATGTTAAGTAAAAGAGACACGGAATGAGGGAAAAAAGGGCATCTGATGTTTACTGATGCCTCGTTTGAATGCAAGTTGCCCAATTTCTGTGTATATGAAAATGAATTCAAGAGGAAGAGAATGAAAGACACAAACTTTGGTTCAAAGTAACAATAAATCCCTGTGATAATCCAAAACCCTGGGGACCGGCATCAGACAAAAGCCACCATAAAGCAGATTTCATACGCACCATTTCTATGATCTCAAGGAGTACAACATCATTCCTCAAAGCTCTAACGACCAGCCAGGGCGGATTGTCACATTTTTCCTATTTTATAAAATGCTAAACTTAACTAAAATATGAGATTGTTTGGAAGAAGAAACACAGAAGAAAAACAGTCCGGTGCTCAGCAGATTCACTCGAGCCAGACTTCCCACTCTTAACGTCTTTCCACAAACTATGTGCTCATCATTGGTGCTCAACTAATATTAATTATTCATACATGTAATTGTTCACTTTGCATGAACGGCAGATAGTTAGAATCCTTTAGATTGTTTGGTACCATTCCATAGTTGGCATTGTCAGCATTAGTCATATAGATTTGAACTCACAGATGCACAAATCGGACAGGATATGGAAAACAAATGCCGCACTTCAGGACTTCACTTTTACTGTGCCGGACGAAATAGTTGACAGTTTTTTATTTTATTGTTATTCTTCCAGTAACTCCCTTAGCCCCATGGTTTATTTGGTTGACTTTTGCCATGGTCACTGGTTGTCATTTGTCATTTTTGATTGGTTTCCATTCTCAAGAGGGCGGGTCCTAATATAAAGCTGCCAGAGTGCAGACGCTGGGAAGACGCTGTAGCTACAGCTACAAATATAATCCAAGGGCGGTTACCAGGATACCGGCTGCTGGTGTTTCCTCCCACACGTTTTCGATGCCATGGAAGACAAATAAAGGCTCAATAATCTTTTCCTTTTCAGTGATACACATCGAGCAAAGTAGTCTCAACCTTCTGCTCACTAGTCTCTAAGTACGGCAGAATTCCAACTTACCCTTTTGACAAGTATACATTTTTTATTGCATTTCTGACATACTAGCCGCGAAAATGGCCCCCAATGGCCAATATTTGTGTGGTTTCTAACTGAAAAAGTTGTCTTACCAATATGGACCAAGACTGATATCTGGAGGATTACAGCTTGGACCCCAAAGAATTGTGTATTTCCAAGACAAAAGCCCTTTTTCCATAGTGATACGTATTAATGGTGAATATCATGTGATTTGTATCGAAAGCAAAAAACTCAATGCTATGTGAATCTGACAAGCCTCTGATGTAAATTTAGATCTAAAGCTCAATGTCTCCATATCCTACATGACATAAACAGATCTGTCCTTTCATTACTCTCCTCATTCTCTCAGCACTATTAATTAAAGAAAAACATACAGGAAAACATGATGGTTTTGCTGCAATGGAACCATTATTTTTGGCAGATCTAAATTGTTTATCATCACGGTTGATACGGTTTCATTATCAAAGGCTGACAGTGATTTTTTATTATTCATCCTTTGATGTCTTGATGAGGCGGCCGCGACAAAGGCAAACTTTTGATCTGGACTGCATGTGACCGGCTCGATAAATGATAAAACTCTATGTGACAGCAGAAAGGTGCTTGCACAAGGCCAACAACACGGTGGATTTCTCTGAGTTGCAGTCCTAATAGGCAGCTAACGGATAGCATCATTATTAAATGGCAACTCGCGGGGCTTTAAAGTCCAGACACCTGGCAGAGTGTGCCCAACAGATGTGTCGTGTACATGCAAACTGCTTGAAATACACTGGATGTCGATCAAATGCAGGGTTTTGGAATTCGCTCAACAAAACTTCAGACTATTGCCGTTCCAGTACCTGCACGTTGTGTTGCCAATTATTTTTTTGGACAAACTTTCAATAATGAATGCAAATATGTAAATTGGTCAGAATTTGCATCCTCCTGTGAACCGGGTCATTACGTATTCATTCAGATCACGCTGCCCGAGTCTACACGGGGAAAGTGAGAAAAGATCAGATGAAGTTTTAGCTCTACGCGGGACAGCGACTGATGTAACGGCGTGTAAACTTCCAAAGAGAATAATGTCACACATCATAATCCCTCGGATGTCTTTACATTAGCTTGCTTGAGGAGTTGATAAGGCATCAGTGTGATATGAGGGGCATCATTTATGCATGAACTGATTTGTTGAACATATGTGTTTAGACTCATTGAAGACATCATGCTGCAAATCCAATTAAGGGGAATCCTGCAGAAGGTCTTATATCTCACACTTTTGGTGCTTTGTGTCTCATTGTCTATGCTTGTGTGCTGTTTGTTGAATGGCAGAAATGTAGCACAGATACATGAGTCTCGTTGATACCACCCCTCCAAACAGCACTTTGTTTTTTAACATTGTGGCCTATTTATTCGTTGCATAATGGGCTCGGTTCATTACGCGTTCTCCTTGGGGAAAAAAAGGCCAATTAAATCATTATTTGTGAGAAAATAATTATCGTTACAAAGACTCATCATGGCGGAAGTCCCCACAAGAACCATCAAAATGGACGAGCGAGGTGTACAACCGTCAGCAGTAATAAATGTGAGCGGTGGATCTGCAGTGTGAGCGATTCAAGTGGCTTCACACTTTCCGCAGGATTATTATATGACGGCATAGGAACTACACAGCACAACTTTATTGTAACGGCTGAAGGAGTTGGCAGCAAAGCACAACAGCTGGAGCCCTAAACTCACACACACACACACAGTGTTAAGCCCTAAATGCCGGACGCCATTTAGCCGAAGCAGTAAATGTCCTGTGGGCGCCGATACTACTGAGAATCCAAACCTGAACACTAAAATGAGGAAATCCACACAAATCAAACCAATCAGGGTTTGTTTGGGCACCGTGGCTTTTAATGGCAGCCATCTTGGCTCAAACGATCCTTCCCTATGGCTGTTGCTGAGTAATTTGTACTTCGGTATAACCTGATTTATGGAGTGCTTGGCACATCAGCAGCAAATAGCTCCCAGTTCTAGAGGGGGCATCTTCCTGGCTCTAAGAGCAGGCTGAGTGGGAGGCCCCAGCCAGATGTCTGACCTCATCTAGCCTCTGCTGGTCCAGTGAACCAGCTGATGATCCTGGGTGTCATTTATCAGAGCCAGGGTCTGTTTCATCCACCCAGTTAGACTGACTTTGTTACTCTGATGGCCAGTCTTGGCGAAACAACATAAGCATTAACTGATATTTCATGTTTACTATATATCATATAACATTACATACTATGATACAAGGCATTTTTTATATTCTGGCTCTGTTTTGTTTTGTTTAGTGAATGGTATAGACGAATTTGAATGTGAACAGAATCACCATGTATATTCTAGTAGCCCGGAATATAAAGAAGCAAGTCAGAAAAAAAGGTACATTTGGCAGTGAGGGTCGATTTTTTTTTCTTCTTTTTCTTTCAACCAATTTGAAGCATTTGGGCACTGCTTTTGTCTATATGGCCAAGAAATCCACCTGCATGACAGAACGTTTGGCAAGAGCGAGTATCTAACTAGAACAGAGTGTGAATTATAGTCCGTAAATAATAAAGGCAATCATTGCTACTGTAAGTATGCTTCAAGTGTAGCAGCAGTCAGGGAGCAACATTAGCATTCAATTAGAATCAAGCTGATGTTCACCAGCTAGTCTCTATACTGTGTCTGTTCTTAGAACTTTTTTCCCCCCAAAAGAGCTTCCCTTTTGTAGCGTCGCTTTCCACTACAAGAGAAATGAGGTTGAACCGAAACAGTAAAGCTGTGGGAAGCTACCGGGAGCTTGAGTTAACTATATAGAGTATCATATATCACGGATAATGCATCATGCTATGTGGCATAACTGCTATGTTGACAACTTGAAAAGTAAGAGCTATGTGTACACAACACTTTCAACTGGTGCAGTAAATGATCCCTTTTCAATTTCTTCCACTCCTGTCTAAGTGGCCAATTAATTTACAACATTGGACAACATATCCCATGAGGGTCAACCATTTGCATGCTTTCATAGCCGCAGAAACTCTTGAATGCTTTTCATAATAACTGTTGCCTGGTTTTCACATTTTACCATACAGTAATGTTACAGGGGATTTGGACTCAAGCCCCCTTTGTATGGCTGTGAGCAGGTGGCATAGCACCTGACAACGTGTTCATCAAGACCAACGCATGAGAAAATGAGAAACATTTGAGACACATGAAATAGATTAGAGACCATACGGAGACGTGCAAAACATTCTTCTTTCCGGTGAGATTGGAAACGGATAAGAGTTGCTGCTAAGCCTCTCACATACAGACACAACCCTCACCACTGTCAATCAAACGTCTTCAAATATGCAGCAACACCCTCGCAGGTGCCTGTAAAATAGGGGGGAAACTAGCGTGCGTGTGTGACAGACACCTTGCATATTTATGTGTGTGTATGTGTGTAAGTTGTTTTCTTTGTGGGAACATGAATCTGATTATACAGTCACCTTGTGGGGATATTTTAGGGTGAAGACTCGGTTAAAGGTTAGGATAAGGTAGGTTTAGATTAAGCATCAATGTGATGTCCCCAGAAGACATTATCTGTGTGTGTGTGTGTGTGTGTGTGTGTGTGTGTGTGTGTGTGTGTGTGTGTGTGTGTGTGTGTGTGTGTGTGTGTGTGTGTGTGTGTTAGAGAGACATGGCTTCATGCACAAGTCCTATGATCTCTGTGATAAACAGCAGCTTCACAGTGAGCCTCCACCCTGTCAGCTTCAAATCCATATTCAAAGAAAATCTAACCCATATTCTACTTTTGTAAAGGCTCCCTGCCCCCCCGACTGTAGGATTGCTGCACCCCAGTGGATTTTTTTTTTCTCAAAATCTGAAGGAAAACTAGGAAAGTTCCTTGGGAGGAAATGAAATGTCAGACTCCCATCGTTCCACCCAGATTTCCGAAGCTGTTGTGGGATGATACAGTATATCATGATTCTTCTAATAATGGAACTATAAATGCTCCGTGTACGTTCATTTTAAACTGCAGTTGATCGCAACAAAACTGACTTGTGCAAACAGAAAACCAGTAATAAAGTATCTTGTTTTCTATTTTGTGCTGTGGCATTATCATAAAATAAAGCTAGAGACTGCCGATTAGGGCTTAATTGGCTGAAAGGATTGTAGCATTTACAGAGCGCTGTGTCTTTTGAGAGCGAGCTAGAAGTGCAATTTCTGATGCTAAACGCTGATATCAAACCATTGACAATCTTCCCAGTAAGCTGCAGTGAGATAATTCCCCCGCTTTCTCGTGAGGGAATTGTAAGCACATGACACAATGACGGCACAGTCAATACGACAATGTCCAGTTACAGGAGCTCAAGTGTCGTGTAGACAATTCAATAAGCAAAACAAAGCCATGCAAATCAGATACATAGATTAAAGCTATAGTGGTGTCAAAGCTGAGCTGCAAACACGGATAAACAATGATCTTTTTTTTTCTGGGTTCTCCACCATCCACTGCACAAAACTGCTGCTGATCTTTAAGAACCAGCTCCGGACGAGCAGCATTATCTACAGTAGATTGCCCTCTCAAGTCTATTTATTGCTCCAGACGATCTCGCAGACTATCCGGCCCGTGATGCGTCGAGTGGACAAATTGATCCCAGCTGGGTCTGTCCTTTTAGCCCGTGTTAATAAACACTCATTCTGTGAACTGTGAACTGCTGAGCTGCATCATCCGTCCCTTCATCAGCTGTTTGGAAACCGATGACAAGGTTGGAATTTATTACTTGTAATTCTGTGAAGTAGCTGTAGCTTCAAATTAGCTCAGGGACACATGGTCTCACCTTTTGCCCTTTACGCATCGGACTACTCTAAGGGGGGAACATCACATGTAATAGTATGAAATGGTAAATGTTTGCTGACGTGAAGACCCAGATTAAGTGACTTAAGTGCTTCCCCATGCATTCATTAATTTGTGTGTTCAATTGTAATACTGTTTGCAGTGCTGATTAGGGGAGAAAAGCATACAGTCTTAAAGTGCCTCAGAGCCCTGTTTGCACTTTAATACTGCAGAACTTGTTTATTAAATATTTCCTCAGTGGTTACCTGAGAGTAAAAGGTGGAGTTATAGTAGAAACTTGTTTGAAATGTTGTTGACAAATTCTAGAAACGGCAATTGTATCTCTTGCAGCAGTAGGACTATGAGATGCTGCCGCAAGCTCTGGGACAGAGTTGAATTAAAACCACTTTGCTGGAAAAATTACGAGTGTAGTTTTGATGGCGCAAAAACAATTGAGAAAGGACAAAAGCAGCGAGACCATTGTGAGTGAGTTTGTTTTATTAAATGGTCCGCTTTACTGCTTCAAATATTGTGTATTCTATTCATTAGCACTGTTTTGTGTGCAATAATAGAGACATTTCTAACTATTTGTAGCAATTGCAATGTCTTGTTCATGTTCCACGTACTAATTTTAATTAATAAAATCAACTCACAATGTTTTGCTTGGTGCCGTTATGGTCATAATATTGTGATGTCTCTCTGAGCTGTAATTAAGTCTCAAATGTCTCAACATCCTGCAGAACAATGTATGCCATGCTACACAAAAGGTCTGGTCAGCCCTGGACTAAAAGCCCTGCCAGTTTGTTTCAGTCACAATGAAAATGAATTTGACATTTACAGTGGACTTAATTGGACACCACTGTACGTTAATGTCATTGCACCCAGACACTCCAGAATATGAGAAGCTTGAGATAGACACACAGGGAGATGTACATGCATATCAGGTGGGGGAACTTTCCCACATGGTAGATAATTGATATGCTTCAAACTGGGCGCGTAATGCATTTTCTCTCAGACTGTCTTCTTTCATTAGCAAACTAAGCTAACTAACCTCATCTCTTTCGTTTATGTTCCTTTTCCTTAGTGTCCTTCTGCGATACAGAATCAGTTCCATGTTACACAAGATACCAGTATTTCTGTGAGCTTCGTCTTGTGCTATTGGTTGCAATGTGTCTGGATCAGTGTAATTATGGTGTCAACAGTATCAACAGGTTTCACATCCTGATCCGCGGTTTATTACACCAATGAAACCCATTGCTTTCCTGGATGACAGGTGTAAAAAATGGGGAATAAAAAACGTCTTGAGTAACATTTCAGAGACATTTTCCAGGTATAAAATAGTACTATTTGCTGGAAACATTAGAAGAAGTATTTGACTAAAGCTAGGAATAAAGAGATGCTGTCCAAATCATATCCATGCTCTATTGGCTCCTGCCATAATAATTACCCTCCACTGTCCTTGGATAATATACATACAAACACCTGGCCATGGACACCAAAAATGATCCCCTCGGTTAACTCCGGACTATTTTACATTTAGCTTCTGTTGAACAATGTGCATTGTTTATTTAACTAAATACCTACTGTTACAAAGACCAGCACCACTTGGACTATTCCACCTCCTCTCTAAGAGTGGTATGCCCCATCTCCACAGTGTAGTTTTTTGAAGACCACAAATAAAAAGAGTGTTACTGCATCCGTACTTGAACTGAACACAAACACACACACACACACACACACACACACACACACACACACACACACACACACACACACACACACACACATATCCTTACAAACAAACAACAAATACACATACAAACTACAAAGTATGCCGTATACAAAGTGTGCATCCATCCTCTTTCATTTAACTAGGACAGAATACAAAATAGAAGAAACCATTATTGCTGTGCTTGCTGTATTTTCTCAGCCCAGAACTAGTACAATTTATCTCCTAATTTAGCTTTCTTTTGGGCCCTTGTGATGTTCATTTACAATTTAAATGTCAGGCGACTGTGCCTGCAGCACTAAGTGCGGAGAAGTGATTGTGAGCACAGATAGCAGACACTCATGCCTGAGACACAGCAAACTGATAAATGGCAACAAACATAGAATGATAGATAACGCTGCCCTGGGAATTTGAAACCGTGGGCTTGTGCAGATCTCCGTAACACATTGTTGCTTGCACATACACAAACATACTCTATCTCTACATGCACATGCTAAAGAAGAGAGAGCAAAGACAGAGACAAGGAAATAATGAAAAATAGTCACGGGGTGAGACAAATCACGAGAAATACGGAGGGAGCGAGTGACGGGATGATGGAGAGAAAGCGCTCGGAGAAAAATGAGTGAGTGAGAGTGAAACTGAGTGAACAGAGTGAGGAGTGGATCGAGATAGATGCGACGTCCATCCATCATGGGGCGCTGCTTCTGTCAGACACGAGTAATAGATGAGGAGAGATAACGGAGAGAGCAGACACTCCTGTGCAATCTATCTCCACTCGCTATCTGGGTTCGCTTGTCAGGTCTGCTCCGTCACCCCCAGACCAAGACAGTAACAGTGAAGAGAGGTAGGGGTAGATGCAAACAGAAAGACCGACACGCTCAATCAGAGAACTGCTGTAACGAGTGTGTAGTTTCACAAAAGGAGTAACTCAATGCAATGTGCGCCCCTTCCCCGATCCCACCTCTACTGAAATGGTATCTCCTTCATGTTGCCAAACTAGTGGATCCATTAGTACATCGCTAAATGCTATATGCTAATCACATCATATCGCTTATTACGAATGCCGGCTTGACTTAGTGCTCTGACGCCATCAGCACAGGTTGCTTATGTCGGCTTCTTCTTAATATGCTTGATTGTGTCATCATGACATATCCCGGCTACGAGGGACAGGACGGGCAAAACCAGAACCCGTCAGATCTCTACTGCTTACCAGGGGGAACTTATCTGCTATATGGCCCTGCAATCAGAGTTAAACAGGAACTACTCATGAATCACTAATTCATTATCACTACCACTATTTCTTAGCAACTACTGTTACCAATACAACATGTGACATAAATCTATCCCAAAAAGCCAATATGTTCAAGAAATTACGAATACATTCATTTTAAATCCATCCATCCATCCATTGTCTACCACTTATCCTGTATTCAGGGTCGCGGGGGGGCTGGAGCCGATCACCCTGGACAGGACGTCAGTCTATCACAGGGCTGACATGTAGAGACAGACAACCATTCACACTGGACATTTAGAGTTATCAATCAACCTATCCCCATCCTGCATGTCTTTGGACTGTGGGAGGAAGCCGGAGAACCCGGAGAGAACCCACGCTTACACGGGGAGAACATGCAAACTCCATACAGAAGGAACCCAGGCCGACCCGGGGATCGAACCCAGGACCCTCTTGCTGTGAGGCGAGAGTGCTACCCACTACACCACCGTGCAGCCCTCATTTTTAAATCAATGTTTATTATTTATCTTTTACAAAAACTCCAAGTAATCAATAATTGTTAATTAACTTTCCAGATAATTGCCTAAAATGTATTTTCTGTTACAGAAACTATGCTTTTTTGACTTTTATGTGTGAATGATGCAATTTATGTATTATGGAATATTCAAGTCAAACCACAGCTATGCCATTTGCATGCTGTTAATGCACAGTAAACATGGTAAAAGCTGCACTCACTGTAAAAGCCTCACAGTAAAAAAAAAATATTGATGAAGGCTTTTATTGTAAAGTAACTGCACAATTATTGGCTAATGGTTATAGTGTAACTGTGTTGCTGGGCTTAACCACTCATTTCTTCATTTAGCTGTTTTCTCCTTTGGTGGGTTTGTTTTCCACTGGAAGAGCAGAAGGTTCTTACTTCAGAGCCACACATCTCCATACACACCTTATATGGACTGACAGGTAACATGGCCTTTTTACGTCCTGTAACACGGATTATAAATGCTAATTTAATACTGTAATCATGATTTGAAAGGCAATACTTTATCCACATCCCTCAATGCGACTGGACGTGTTGGTGTGGCTTCAGCAGAGTTGGTGCTACTAATGTTTTTACCAGTCATGACTAATCAAATCATCTAATGCTATTCCCCAAGGCCAGACTGTTGAGGCCATCCAATATTGAGGTACCCATACTGGATGAGACAGATATTCAGTTGGGAACCCAAAGTACTGGAGACCCTCACGTAACCTCGGTGTCGGTTGTGGATGACTGGCAGGTGGGACAAACATAGTTCAGGCTGCGATTCCCATTTAACTCAACATCAACAATATGCAGCTGGACACATGCGCAACCTTATTCTTTCTTTTTTTTAAGTAACACCTCTCAGTTGGTATGAATTCGATAATTAGAATTCAAGTCAGGTGAAGCATATACAAGATCCGCTCTGGGCTGTGACAAATCAGTGACGTGCGACTAAATACTTTGCTTGGTCGCACCGGTACGCCAACGTTTAGCTGGTCTGTTTATGTGTAGTGAAATGCTTTTTCCCCCCACAGCATACAGCAAAGAAATACCATGGTCTGAGCCAATCAGATGCAGTGTAGGGGCGGGCCTTCGTCTCTGATTGGCTTGAACCCCGGTCTCTTCTTTGGTGATGTTGGTGGAAAAAGGAAGCAGGCAGAGTTACCTGAGCGACAAAAAACACTGTCACAAATAATTTGGGTTATTTTGATATCTTGTTTATGTTGAGATTTAAATAAAGAAAAAACATTTTTCTTTCTTTTTTATTCCTGTTTATAGTCATTGACCGATTGTGTTAAAATATATATTAGGTGTATTGTTGCAGTGGCATAAGGCACAGCGAAACATTTTGGGTGCACCTTAATGAAAGAGTTCGGCACACCAGTGGGAGTCTGGAGCCCTGTTATATGTAAATGGCTTTGGACAAAATGCCAAATGAGTGTAAAATTACAAATGACTGGTTGTGTGTGCCGTTGCAGAGGGCGATGTACACGCCCCTCCGCCAAATATACCAAGACGAATTGTTCCTCTTGGTTTGTGAGTATTAAGAAACAAAGGCAGAGAATTGCTGCTGCGCACCAGTATATCTCATGGTCCCAAACATCAGGGTGATAAAATAGATCCCTGTTGCTGCTGGTTATAACTGTACCTTATAGTAGACTGCAGGTTTTAGTGTATTTTCCTTGATTTACACAGAATAAATCTGAAGAGGAAGTAGATAATGAACGGGAAAAAATGAAGATAATAAAACTGTCGTCCCCAGAGACGAAGTTAAACTTCCAGGTTAGCTGAGCAGGGTTTTATCCCTCTGCCCGCCTGCTCAACACAGCACCATTCTAATGCCTCGCTGCTTGGCATTCAGCACGCCACTCACCCCTCTCTCTCTCCTGACGCCGTCCCTCCCTCCTTCTCTTCACCTCTCTCTCTCTCTCTCTCTCTCTCTCCCCATCTCTTTCAGCAGCATCTCTCACCCGCTCTTCCCTGGTGAGGTGGGATTGTGCCACTGAACCAGCATCTGTTACCACACAAACACACACACACACACACACACACACACTGACTGTGCAGACATTTAACCCCCTACTGTAGTGGACAGCATGTCGCTGAGTTGAGAACATCATGATGACATATTTTGGACATTTAACCATAAACCAGCGTGTCGCCCTATCGCAGTCTTAACACCTAGAGCTTCGTGGCCAAATACTCTCACTTCATGTTCTTCTTCCTCTCTTACTCTTCAGTCATCCTCTCCCTCGTAGAGTGTCCACTCATTTTTCTTTCTCCTCCTTCCCAAAGCTTCCTCCCCTCTCTTCACTGCTCTATGCGGTGCTTTCTCTCTCTTTCTCACCCAAACACAGAATTTGTTTTTAATGTTGTTCTTAATTGACCCGTCTTGTCTAATAAAGGTCAACCCCCCCTCCCCCAAAAGCGTATTATGTCCCATTTGTATTTCTTCTCACTACCTCCAGCATTTCTCCTTCCTATCTTCCCTTGCTTTCATCCATCTGTTTCCTCCTCAGCCTGTCCTTCCTCATGTCTTTCATCAGCATCACTCCATTGTTTCCTCGATAAATCGTTAGGGCCCTTACAGCAGAACCCTGACCCACAACTGGTATGTTCAAATACCCACACGCCCATGTGTACAGATAAACATTCTGAGTCAGAAAACACCTGCCTCACTTGTACCTGCAGACCTCTAGACGTCTTCTCCACGCAGAGATGAAACCCTATTCTCCTTCCCTCTTTAAAACTTATTAAGTCTCTCTGTGTGAGTTCCATTTCTTTTCTGCTCTGTCTCTCTCGCTCAAGCAGACACATCAATCATTTAGACTTACACTCCTCCAGAATTTACACTTCTCCCGAGCTTCATTATTCAGTCGGATGTTGACAGAATGAAAGGTTTTATAGATGACACTGGGAAAAAGAGCGACAGGCTTTTTTTCTTTGAAGTGAGTTCAAAAGGCGTCACGTGGAAGCGCGGCCAACGGTGTGTCAGAGACGCACAATTAGTGTGGAGCTACGCCAACCAGGGTCAATAATCAAATGCACAGCTTCATCAGGAGACAGACTATGTTCTAAATAAACAGCACTCACACCGGAGTTTCTGTGTTTTAAGTAGCAAGGTTTTGCTCGTTTTTGATGAGCATGGATTTACAAATGATCATGCTGTGGAAGTATTCCTTTATTACCTTTTCACTTGTCACATGCCACCTCCCATCAATCACCCGCCTCTGCTGCACTCTATTAGCAGGGAGGAAGAACCCAGCCATTTGCTCATCTTGTGGCTGCCGTGTTCAAAACGATCGGGAGGCTTGACAGTAGTTTTCTCACACTCTACAGCCCGGTTTTCCATCTGGTATGGTCTCTGTAACCTTCAGCCTAAACCCTAAGATACCAATGGGATCATGAAGGATCACTATAACGGTCTGTTTTCTTATTGGAAATCAGGGTCAAATGAGTCTCTGGCCTTCGTCTCTGCAGGACATGTGAGTCGATCCACTCTGTCCTGACTTAATCCAATCTGACATGTGGTGTTTAAGGAATAGTTGTACTTTTTGGAGAAATGCGCTTATCGGCATATCGCAGAGAATTGGATGAAACCAAATGTTTCGTATTCTATAATTAAGCTATAAGATGTTGATTGGTGGATTTTAGAGGTGCTATTTGTGTTTCCCAAATTCCATACCATTTATTGAAGGCCTATACAGTCTGGCAACTCCCAACCAAACCATTTGAATAAGGCAACTACATTTTTTTTTCTCACAGGAATAAATATAACATCCAGAGTTTTTGTCATCTCATTTAAAAGCATTACGTTTGTCCATTAGTGTGTTTGCCTGTATTATTTAGTTTCATGCAATGAGAAAGCTAAAATAAAATTGGTGGACCTGACAACGTGTCCCCGAGGCACTTTAAAAGTGTTATTTTTATTTTATTTTTATCTCCCGTGGAAACTGTTTCCATGGCAGTGTAAGAATATTCTGTTTAATTCATGTGCTGTATAGTGCCATTGGCATAGCATTTGAAGATGCATGAGGAGTTAATCTCAAATAGGAGATTTGGCATTGGCACACTGGCTGAGACAGAAATGTCAGTAACCACGATGATTTAGAGTCAAGGCCCAGCTCATTACAGCCCACTCTACTACGTCAACTACTAATTACACGCAAGCAGGATTTACCGTGTTGGTTTGGAAGGAAAAGTCGGCTTGCAATCTACTTTGGGCATATTTCCCAAGTTTGAGGCTCTTGTTTTACCATGAACGTCATGATCAACATGCTGAAAGCAAACACTCTTTGAGTCCAGCACAACATGTTAACCTACTGACTTGACGCGTGATGATGACGCACGTTGGGATTTTCTCAGCCAGCGTGCCGAGCCGAGCTCAAACATGATGTGTCAAATGTACGTAAAGCAGACTGAAATATCGAACCGAGGCTTCAGTGAAACGACGCGTTTGGAGGAAGAAACAGGAAAATCCAGTGACCCCCCCCCCCCCCCCCCCCAGACCACCTCATTTAATCTCGCATGTGTGTTTACATGTGTTTTATGGTGGCTTAGAGGCATTGCAAAAACCCCATCAAAATGCAAATGGGGCAGTAAGGGATGAGAAAATGTAGCAGGTAAAGAGGAGCTGATGAGCTGACACGGTACACTGTTGTTGGCTTCTCTCTCTCTCTCTCTCTCTCTCTCTCTCCCCCCCCCCCATCTGTCCCCACGGTGCAGCAGCGATCATTACGCAGCAGCCCGTTGGATAACACCATCCGGCAGCCACAGCACCGTCAGAGTATTCTACACTTGGCCTCCACGCCGCTTGTCAGAGCTTGGGATCGTTTCCATGCCGGCCACAGCGCCTGCTCCATCCTGTCTCGCTCCTCTCCTGCACCTTCCACTATTCCCTTCCATTACCTTCACCTGTCCTCTCTTATTTTCGCTACTCACCTCCTCCAGTAGTCCTCCCCCTCACCTGGCATTATGTCCTCTCCTCTACCTGATCACCTCACCGATCACCCAGCCCACCTCCTCCTCCTCCCCCCTCCCCCTGCTCCTTCAGGGTATTCCATCCCTGCACCCTCTCTTCTGCCAAACTGCTTTAAATCTCACCCTGTCTCACTCCCTCTCTCTGCTCTTCCCCAATGTAATCAATGCAACCTTCCCCTCCCTCCTTTGCCCCTCCTTTCCTCATCTTTGCCCCCTTCTCCAACACTATTTCACCCCGTCTCTGCTCATATCTCAACCCGATCATCTCCTCATCTGTTCCACACCAATTTCTGCACACTTCCCGCGCTCTCGCAGCCCCATCAGCATCTCTCCCCTTCTTCCCTCTTTTCAAGAGAAAAAGGTAACACCACCTCTAAATCATATGAGGGAGAAAATGCCAGCGCCATTATCTCCCCATCTCTCCTCTCTCTCCTCTCCTCTCCTCTCCTCTCTCCACTCCATCGGCTCTTTTCTTCTTCTTTGCAAATGTTGCGGTGGAAATAAGCGAGGGAACAGGGAAAGCACAAGGCGATGGGGGACAGACGGGAGAAAACTGCCATAATCGGACAGATGAGAAAAGTAGATAAAGCGACTGTCATACCTGCGCGTCTCCCTCTCCTCCCTCTCCTCCTCTCCGGTTAAGGTGGCGGCCGTTTCTCCCGATTTTCCAGGTGAAGAACTCCACTCAGCAAAGAATGCCCTGCGTTCAATAATCCTCCCGGTCAGACAATGTTTCAAACCGAATTAGAAATCCACTTACACGTCCACTTTTTTTGTATTGCCGGTGCTCTTGCGCCGCGCCACGCCGGTCGCGCTGCAAAGCTCCCGAGGAGCGGTGCTGGGGCAAAAGCGACGCGTTTCAATTTAGTTCCCGTTGAGTTTGCATTAAAAAGCCCGGTGCGGTCGGCCTACGCGACCGGTGGCAGCCGAGAGCCTACAGCAATCCGGTGTTCCGCCGCTGATCCACTTGGACAGAACTGCGAGCGTGGAAAAACACGGTGTTAAACCGGCGCACCGCCGCGTTGCGCACTCATTTGGTCTCCACATGAGCTCCCGCGTTTGCGTTAATCGGTCATTTAAAGGAAACACCCAAACCGTTCGGGGGGGTTTAATACTCGCCGGGGTCCAATGTTCAGAGTAGAGGAGACACGGCGAGGACGGAAAACGTCTGTGCAGCTACCCGGCCGTCGTTTTTTTTTTTTTTTTTAGGGGGGGGGGTCTACTCTCCGCGTCCGCTCCCCTACAGACGCTCTTTGCACCCCCGTTCAGCAGCTGTCATCCCTGCACCAACACCACGTCTCACTCATCCACAGCTCTTTGCGTCTCGTCTGCACTTGGTTGAAGGATGATAATCCTTTTAGTTGCAGGTGATTCTCCGCGTCGAGGTTTGGAGATTAAACACACACAAAAAACGGGTAGAAAATGAGCCGCAGGATCAGAGGAGCTCGATAAACGCGCGCGTCCAAGCCCAGAAGTGACTTTGTCTTGACCTCTCTCTCGTCGCCGGACACCAGCGCGTGTCCGCCCGGTGGACGGCAGCCTACGGATGAGGGGCGTGCAGGTCAGAACAAAGGTGCTTATTCTCAGCCAGGTCCTTTCCTACCCTGCTGTTAAAGAAGCGCTCATCCGCGAGCCTCTCCGTCCCCTCCCGCAGTTACTTTCACGCTGTGCGGCTTCTTTTTTTCTTTCTTTTTTTTTTCTTTTTTTCTGTCCCAGAAGGCGATCCGCCTACCCGCTCCTCTCCCCTGCCTGTCCCCTTCCCCCTGTACCGGGTCCCGCTCCTGTCTGCGGACAAGTCGCTGCTCCGGGATTACAAACTGGTAATAAAGGGTGGATACGTTGCGATGACTGTACGTGATGCCATCGCCGGGGCATTCGCCTGGGAGAAGCAGCCCGATGTAGTTGGAGCAAACGCACCGACACGCACCGGAAGGTTCTCAGCGTGAGGGATGGGGACCTTAAAAGGGCCGTGGGGATGCTAAATGTGTCCAAAAGACACTAATGGCATCCCAAGCTTTAGAGGTGATGAGTAAGAAGATGGGTGTCATGCAGGAAGTATAGGGATGTGGCATTTCTCAGTGTAAGACAGACTTCAGTGTTTTTCCCTCGTTAGTAAGACTGTATTTGTGTGTAAGTCTAACATTAAAAACATACCCTCGCTAATTACACCCATGCTCCACTTTAAAACCACAGTGGTTACGTCAAATCAAGCTGCTAATATGCCTATTTAAAAAATTACCTCTGCTAATTTCATGTCTCTGACCATGACGGTTTATCAGGGCTAGATTTGGTGAATCGAGGGCGCCAGGCAAACTTTTTCTAACTAGGAATCTTGGTGTTGCATTGGTAGAAGAAGTGGGCCTAAAAGTTAAAAATAATATTAAGCACGGTAAAAAAATAATCCTGCATTAAAATGTTTGCTTTGTGGGTCAGTGATTTTGGGGTACGATAAATTAGAAGTAACAATCCAATATGTAATACTTGTCATAACCACTAGGGGTGGAGATGAGAGGTTGGGTTCTCACAATAGACAGTTAAACAGTCAACAACAGGAAACGACTGTGAAACTGGACATGGCCCTTTCTGTTTAGGGGTTGCTGTCATGGATGCAAAGGTCGCTAGCCGCAGTGATGAATGCGACGCATCAGGAAACGGATGAAACGGCCTGCACAGGAGGCAGATTAGTGTGCTCACTTTACATTTCGTGGATTATTAAGTGTGAGTGTTCTACAGTTCTCTGATTAGCAGGAGATGGGATGAATTATATGGTGCGCTGCTGGCAGAACACATAGTAGTTTTTTGCTGGCGGTGGGGCTGGGAGGGCAGGGGATAATAAAGAGATAATAACAGGGGAGGACAGAAATAACCAGACAAACAGATTAAGAGAATGGGCAGAGATCAGACAACCGCCAGGAAAATGAAAACTCTGATGTTTTGCTTCATGTTCTATAACCTCAATCTAAACAGAAACACCTCCGGGCTATGTGGGCCAAAGAAGAGTCTAATAAGGGATAAATCAATGTGTATCTGAGAGAGCTGGACAGAGTGAGAGACGAATCCAAGGTGTGGAAGCATTGGGAGTTTATGTAGAGAAACAACATGCAAAAGCACCGCTTCTGGTGGCATATGAAGATGCAATGTGAGTTTGATAAGCCTGCAGCAGCATTTCTTTGTCAAAACAAGAACATGTCAGAGTCTTGTTTCTGATCCATACTATCCATAGCAATGTTTTAATCGGACTGTGTGTTCCCAGTTGCTCATTTTGTGATTCTCAAATGAAAAGTAACCGAAAGCATCCCAGTGAATTTGCGTTATCTGAGCTATGTAAATGTCAGTGAATACAAATAAATATGAGTCAAGCTGTGACATTAAGTTCATGAGCAAATTAAAGGAGTGAGTGTGAGAGAGATAAGAAGAATGACAGAGGAGTGTTGATTTTAAAATTATGCAAATATTTAGTGCCCTGAAGAAGCACGCGGGACATCATTTGTTCAGTGTCTTCTAACAACAATCAAACACGATGTATAAAATTTCACAGTCATTTAGAAAACAGCACCTTTAATTCTCACCACTGTACAGAGCCAAAGCAAAGACAAATATGGAGTTAACAACAGAACCCTCACGCAAACTCAAACACATTCATTTGTAAATAGACGGTCGGCCTACATGATGGCGGACAACCAGACCAGTGTGACTAATACACCCTGAGGGGAAAATGTTTTTAAAATATACGGATTTACAAATACAAACACTGGAGGACAGGCTGTCATCACACTGCTCCAAAGCAAAGGTGAGAGTGCACTTCCTCTTGCAAGGCACTTGGTATGCAAGTTGTTTATGTCCCCTATTTCAAGGCAATCCATATTATTTCTAACTATTTCTTATATTGCTCTGCTATCATTTGTTAAGGTACAACATATCCTTATATAATTAATGAACAATCGTGATTATGGTTATAAACAACTTGGTTGAGGTTAGGTAATGTCACGGTGAGATGAAAACCACACTGACACTGGTAGGTGTTAATTTGGTACCCTGGTCTCCTATGTTATAGTCACATGTGTGCCCCAACCCCTCACCCTGACCTAAGAGGCTGGGTGGTGGTATAATAACTAGCTCTGCCTTTGCCTCCTGGAAACAACAGACAGAAGAGTTCACAAAGGGCCTTGAGAGGTCCTTGTGAGGTAAGTGTGTTATTGTTGAGGTATTTGAATAAATTACCAGTGTTGTCATTTTTCCGCTAAAATCCTTCTCCTTTGGACTTCCTTAGTTGCAACCTTATATATCATAGAGGACTATTCTATTGCAAAAACACATCCCACATTATTAGTTCTATTTATATTCCTGATGTTTTCTAAATTAATAATTTCCATATCCTATTTGTATTGTCAGTGTGCATGTTTTTCTTTTGCTGCTTTCTGGTGTTCGACTGTCATTTCAATACCGAGTGTGTCGACATTGCTGTGGCAACATGCTGCGTTTCATTACAATAAAGCGTCTGTAAAGTCGAGAGGGAGAGACAGAGATGACAATGAGAGGGCACAAGAGATAAAGACAGAGAGGAGGAGAGGAAATGTGAGGGAGGGAGGGAGATGCAGAGAGACGGAAGACCCTCCAGCCGATTCAGCACCACGGACAGCGCTGCAGCGGGACTCTGCAGCACACGGCCGGAACAAGCTTTATCCTCAGAGAGAAAAGCCAAAAGCTCTTCTCAACATGCTCTGATCTCTCTCACTGAAACTCTCTTGCTCTAACACACACACACAGACTTATCTCACACCCGGGTTGCTCTTGTCCTTCTCTCTGTCTCCAACACACACACACACACACACACTCTCATCGTCATCGCCTCCTTTATAACCGTCTCTCCCACGCCTGCCATCCTCCTGAACATCCCCACGGTTTTCTTTATCGTTTTTTTTTGTGTTACCGCTCTCTTTGTGGATCAACAACACACCACAGTTGACAATGAGTTGAGAATGCGTGTGTGTCCGCGTGCCCGTCACTTGGCATGGGAAGCTGAGGGTTCCTTTTTTTTTTTTTTTTTTTCTCCACAAGTCACCAAATTTGGAGAGGCATTAGTTGAGTTGAGAAGGCCACTATGAGCTGAACCGGTTGAGTGATTTCTAAACAGGACAAGTGTGTTTGGTCCCTAGAGAGAGCAGTATGAGAAAATGACAGGGAGGAGAGGGAAGAAGAAAGGTGTATTGGAGGAACTGAGAAGAACAAAGAAAAGAGAGATGTAAAGAACACATATTTTGTCTTGAAAATTGAGCATAGAAATGTACAGAAATATCATACATCAATACAAATGATTTAGCCTGTACGTTCAACACGCCATGTGACAGTTAATTCCAAGTCACAAATTTGAATATGATTCATTTAGAATTGCCATGTTTGACAAACGGTTCACTATTCTGTACCGATATTCAGCAAAGTGACTATTTTAACTTAGCAACACGGCTTGTTTCACTGGGAGAAGGTGAGGCTGGCGTCCGCCTGTAACTTAGATTGTTGGCAGTGTAGTGTTGAATATTTGCTCACCCTGTTAGACTGATCCTCTCTTTTGCAGGAAGCATGATCTCCTTGCAATGGGCTTTCTGGCAGCATCTCCATTTCACAGTCAGTGCAGATCCAACCAAGGTGATGCGTAACACGTGCAAAATTTCAGCAGATGTGAAACATCTGTCGACATCTGCAGTGCACAATCACTTGCATTTTAAGCACCCTTTCCTGGTCTAAAGTATTCATGGTTTTTATGGTTTTATGGTTGAAGAATACTTTTATTACAGGGGCTTTATACAACATTTGGAGCATTCTATTGTCTCTTCACTGTAACAAAGCACAGTGAGGCTTTGATTACACATAGAGGGAGAGTGACTTCATTCTCTGCTCAGGTAGACAATACTCCACTAAATCTTTAGTTGCACAGGTGTTATTGTTGGGTGTGAGGGGTGCCATGTCGCTGTTATTGTCATATCCAGCTTTCAGGAAACAGAATTGTTTTGCATGTCAAGTGACAATCGCACATCAACACCCCGTCTACTCCCCCGCAGCCTCTCTGCCCTCATCAGTTCAACATTGGCCAACCAGTCAATGAATTAATTAATTTGTCAACCCGTCAATCAATCAATCAATAAGCTGATCATGAGACCAGTGCGTCAAGTAATTGATTGGCATTGATTAGTCAACGCCCCAGGTAAGTGGTTCATTAAGAAGCTTACAAGCCTGTTTCACACAGAGGATTAGCTGTTTCATCGACTTAACTGCTGAAGTACACACTTATCTTTATTATCTTCTGTGGATATGTATTAAGCCTATTTATGTCACAACATACTCACATTTATAAATGCAGAATGAAGTTGAGCAGAAGTGGCCGTTGTTAATACGGACAAATCAACCGGTAGGTGTAGAATGGACGAGGCCGTCAGAACCGCGCGTTTCTCAGCACAAAAGGTCAAAATCTCCAATGAGTGTCCATAAAACCGTTTCTTTTCTGAGAGTACATTTTAGCTCGACCAACGCTATCAATCAGACAGCCTTGGCAACGCTCAAACCTTGTCTGGGAAAGAAAGAAGAAATTCAGTTTTTCTGCCTTTCCTTCATGGAGAAATAAAAAGCAACGCGATCAAAACAAATGTCATTACACTTCAATTTGATTCGAAGAATGTTTCACTGGCACCTTCTATTTGGAAACAGCGCTGATGGATGATGCAGTCTGATTGTTTTTTTCTTTTGCCAGCTTCTCACCACGTCGGCATCTTGCCGAATTCAATTCTCTGTGTCCCATATCAAGTGAAATAAAGAACACAGGCAGCTAACCAATGACTTAGATGAGATCCATCAACTGCCATGTTTGAAGCACCATGTTGGTTTATGAAGACATAGAAAAACATTGGATTGCGTGTCGAGTGCTGTATTAGGGTGAGAATGGAAGAAGGCTCAGGTCAAAATAGACCCCCCAAAGGAAACACACTACACCTTCAATCTGTACATGAAGGAATGAAACCTAACCTCACATGGTTTCAGGGATGTTTGAGCATCATGAGCTCAGGGTTATCCTGAGTTATTTCAGAGAGCAGGTGTTGCTTCAGTAGGTCTGAATGTTTTCTTTTATTCATGTAATAAAATGGTTGGTGCTGGACTGTAACACATTATTGAGTAACAGCAATCTGCCTATAACAAGTGGTCATTAAAATTCAGTGCTCCAGACTACGAGATATTTGTATCTGGTACAATGGACACTGTATCAGATTATCATGAAGTCTTCTTGCCAGCTTGATTATTGGGGTGTTAAGAACCGTTGGATTGGAATCTACAGTTCTGCCTAAACCTGGATGATTGACACTGTAGTTTTGCTTGAATGCATCCCGTGTGGACATTAATGGAGTGATTTTTCTCTCTGCTAACTAACGTGACGTTATTAATTACATCAAAAAAGTAAGCTGTGTATTTCCACGAAGGGATTGGAGTGACGGAAAAGAGAAACAGAGATGTTATAGCATTGTCCTTTAGAGTAGCAAGGTTACAGTTTAATGGAGCCAACAGGAATGCCTCTCCTGACACAACCAGCCCACCACGGCCATCTATTAGTGGAGGGACAGAGCGAGACAGAGCAACATAAACTGACAGAGGGATAGAGAAAGAAAGACTGCCAAATCATGGCTCTCTATCATCATGCTGATGCAGAGAGAGAGAGAGATGGAGGGGGAGTAAAGCGAAAAGAGAGCGGGAGAAACCCTGACACCACCACAACATGCTCATCCATTACTCCTGAAAGTAGTGAGAGGGATGGAGCCGAGACAGGCAGAGGGTGAGGTTTATATAATACAGCAAACTGCAGTAGGAATGATGTGAAACATTCTGATCTGGCATGAAACACATTACTGGTCTTAAGCAATGCTGAATTTGAGAAAAAGACGGGTTGGGTCAGATGTTGTTGGGGGGGGGGGGGGGGGGGGGGTGTTTGGGAGATTGAAGGGGATCAGTAAATGGTGGACAGGAGAGAGTTGGCAAGAAGAGAGATATAGTTGGCAAATCTCTATCTCCTGGGACTCAGGCTGGGGGAGAGTGATGGGAGGAAGATAAGGAGCAGAGGAAAAGTCAATAGAGAGAGCATGGCTTTGTGACAGATCAAGCAATACCTTCAGAGAGAGAGAGAGAAAGACAATGCGTTTATTTTCATTCTGTATTCCGAATTCTCGAGGTTGATCAGCATAGGTGACTGTGCTCTCAATCCGGAGCTGTTACTGTGTTGTTGTGTTGGTAAACAGAAAAAAAGGAAAAGGCTGAGCTGCAGTACTTTTAGTTATTTTGTTTAATAAATTGACAAAAAATATGCAGGGTTTAAGAGCACTTTTAAGCTTAAAAAAGATGCTAATGTTAAGTTAAACATACGTTAAACATAAATCATTTGAGACTGAGTAAACATGACCAGCAGCAGTTTCAAGGTTGACACAGGGTCAATATATATATATATATATATATATATATATATATGAAGAAGAGGATTGCATGTGGCTCAGTAGCAGCAGGATGATGATGCAGTGCATTTAGATGTAGCAGTAAAAAATACCCCCCAAAAAAACTCAGGCAGCAGGTAATATGTGGAGAAGCCCGATGGTAAAAGCTGTCCTTAAGTCTGGTGGTGCGTGCTGCCATGCTGCTGTAACACAGGGAACGCTCTGCCTGCTGGGTGGCTGACGTTCTTCATGATGCTGTGTGCCGTCCGCGGGCGATGCTGATGAAAGGTTTGTGAATGGCCAGGAGACACTTACCAGTGATGCGCTGCGCTGCCTCCACCACACTGTAGCGATCTGTGGCTGCGGGCAGAGCAGTTCCCGTTCACCAGACCGCGACGCGGCCCATGAGCAAGCTCTCGGTGGTACACTTGTGGAAGTCTGCAAGGATAGTGGAGTTCACACCAAACGTCCAAGTCTTGAAAAGGGATATGTTGATTTTTGGGTGATGGTCTAGCTTTCAGGGTCAGCAGGTCTCTTGGAGAGCATGGCCCATGAAGAATGGACTTCCCTGAGTCCTTTGATCTGTGTAGTTGATCGACAGATAAACCCTTCAGAGTGACAGCACAGTTGGGCTCGCTGGCCTCCAGCCACGTCTCGGTGAATGCCAGCACACAGCAGCCATTAATGTCCCGTCGGTGTTTAATCCATGCACATAGCTCGGAAGCCGATGAGGTTTGTTGTTTCTCTGATGGGTCCTGCAAAGAGCCCTGACATGCTTCCCTCTCTTTGTTTTCTTCTCACGGTGTGCTAGTAAACAAAGGACCCAAGGGAGTTTGTTGAACAACGTCGAAAGGCAGCTTAATGTCCGCATTGGCTGTTTGTCAATTTGTGTAATTGTCTCACAGTGTCTTTCTTCCTCGTAACCACAAGAGGATGTCGGGGAGGTTTGGGTGGGGATCTTTTTTGCTGTGTTTTTGGTTTCTGTTAAAGACCAAGAAAAATAATTGATTGCATTTATTGACCATCGTATCTCCCAAAGAGTTTGTTGATCACTCAGAATGTATGATGATACCATATGTGCAAAAACAGCTGGTAATAAAACGTAAATCCACACACGCTTGCTGAATTGACTCATCAGTGCAGCCATTTCACGGCACACCAGAAACATTGATTTAACATCCTATCCACACGGTAGCCGGATAAAAAATGTACATATGATACTAGCTAATGTGGAAAGATAAGCCTCCAATTAAACATGAAAAAACTGTAAATGTGTCAGGTCCCAGTTTCCTCGTAAACAAACCTAATCACATTTGATTTACTTCTAATTAAATGTCAAAATTCTACCTCTGAATTCCATTTGAATTTCAGCTAAACACAGAGTTTGAATAGTACATCGCAAAGGATGTGTTGTTTACTTTGATGGTATCTCCCTTATCATTTGTTTACTGTGTGCGGGAGGCAATAAGGTATGCAGAACACATGTATAGCCGCTGTAGATAGAGAGCGCTCGGAAACAGAAGACGAGAAATTGAGATGTTGCCTTGTGTATTGGTGTAAATTTCTCCAATAGATAACCTGCGAGCGTGTGTGTGCGTAGGTAATAGGTATATATTTACAATGTGGAAGATGGTGTGCATCACATAAAGCTGTTAAGTAGGTCAGCCTGATACCAAAGTGTGTGTCAAGAAAATATGGACGCGAGAAAACAAAGGCAAGGCAGAAAGACTTCCATGTCCCTTCAAAGCAGACATACAAAAAAGAGATCTGTTGTGTTCCCAAACAGTGTCTGCTTCCTTTCGGAAATGATCCCATGTGAGAGTGTGTATGTGTGCCACACGTGTGCCTGTAAAACCCTTGATTCGATCAGTCTCCTTAATTAGTAGCAGATGTTTTGCATCCCAAATTAGAAAGTGATGATTCAGTGAAAGTGAACCAGCGCTCTGCTGTCCTCCTCAAATCCATTAGGACAAAAAAGGCAACAAAAAACAACAACATTTAATTCCTGGAAACATGCCTGGGATCAGTTATGTAGAAAAGAGCTTGAATGCATGTTTTTGTCATTTGTTACTTTATAAAAGATAAATAGAGACATATGTGTTTTGTATTGTGAGATGAATGTATGTTGGAGGGGGCCAAAGAGGTTTTCATAATGAAACCTATTGTAGCACAACACACTTTGGCAACATTGGGTCAGCTATCACTCAAACCTCTGGTTCTCAGTACATTGCAGTACATGTGTTTATAATGACTTACCGTGTTACACTAACAGCATCAGTGTAAAAGTACAATCTTTGGAATCCTTATAGAGAGATGGAACTGGTATTTTCACCAGGTAAACTGACACAGTCAGCCATTGCTATTACCCTTCCCAAAATGTCTTTAACTTTCTCAACCCTTTGCCACTGTGTACGGTTCACTGAGTCAAATGGCTATGGCATGGATCCATACCGCTCATCAAGGAATTTAATACATTTAGTTGTGATCACTGAAGCATGCGGAACACAGCACTGCAGCAATGCCGCCGTGCCTAGTTCTGTAGTGGTGAACGGCATGGGACTGCACAGCAATGGTATGGAGCAGCACCACATGGAAAATCACATTTCACATCAGCATGATTTGGTATTGCACAGCGCAGCATCACAGATTCACAGACACATTTATGCACAGCATAGGATATAGGCTTGCTTGACTCCATCTGACTCCCGAATCATCAAATACAAATGGTCGATCAACAGCATCTGATACTGACGCACCGAGGAGTCAACTAACTGTAATGTAAACCCACCCATGTCAGTCTTAGATGTCAGAGCAGACCATACAGAGAGTGGTGAATGAGTCAAACACACACAGGACTTTCATACAGGACGCCGCTGTTTGTGTCCCGTGCAAAATGTAGAGTACATTTTTGTCATGCAGTGAGTCACATGACTCATGTAAGTTGTAAATTGCATGTTGCTAGTGTTGTGGAAAAATGAATCTGCCCAATAAAGATCAACAACCAGGATCAGCTTTTTCTCCGAGGTTTATTCCACTAAGTATTCTCATCTGCAGAGGAGGGACTGGTCACCCCTGCCTTCTGATGCAAAGGTTCAGAATCAGCAGGAACGACCCTGAGTCCAACAACAGTCTCCCTTTTAACCAAAGGACGGATCATGGCCTATCTTACAAAGACAAGATGTACAGGCAAGGTCAAGATTTACAGAACACAGGCGTCATAGTCCTGAAATTATCTTATGTCAATGTGGCACTCATGTTCATATCATCTACAAACAGGCATTCATTTTCGTCATAGCATAACAGTCAGATGAGGAGATGCGGATCGACGTCTGGCCTGACAAATATTCTGATTACACTAGTCAGGTGATTCGTTTGTCATGTTCTCTAGTCACTTGGTAGAGACATTAGTCGTTAGTGAGGCAAATCAATGTCAACCACACTCTTTTCCTGGTTTTTGTTGCCTACACCCAACTTCCTGTGAAGATGGAACTGTATTTTGAAAGGAAACTATGCATGTAACTAATTGAATCTGATACTGAAGCGTCAGTATTTGACGAGTTTAAAGTATTATACAGCTTGGCCTGGCAGAGCATAGAAAGAAACCAAATTGCAAGTATCAGATTAGCATAGAGCAGACAAATGAAAAATGGGGGCTACACAATACGGAAACTCACTTGCCTGCAGGTGTAAATGTGAGTGTGATGGTGTCTTGTATGTGACAAACTGGCCCATTCAGACTGGTCAGGATACACCCTGCTTCTTGCCCAGTTCATGCTGGGCTAGTCTCCAGCCTCCCCACTGCCCTGAAAAAGATGAGCAGAAAATGTATGAAGGCAATATGAATTATTAAATCACATTTTAAAAGTCATTGTCGAGGCCAATGTGCGGTAGAAACAGACAAGAGTCTACAGCCACTCTAACAGATCTGTGAGGCTGCACAGCTTTGTACTTTCATCATGCTAAAGCCGAGCACAGACTACAGGAGTTTTGCAATGTGCAGATTCACCCCCTAATGTGAAGGGTTTACAGATCCAGTCTTAAGTTTAGCATGTTAGCATGTACAGCAGCATATGCTAAGTTAAAGGAATTAACTTAAAAGTCATAAATGCAAACCAAAATCATGACAACTTGTTGAGACATTTTACTGACAGTCAACATTTTGTGGGGAATCGCCAAAGTCCCCTACGATCCATCCTCTGACAACCATGAATGTCTGTGCAAAATCTAACGGCAGTCCATCCAACATTTGCTGATATATTTTTCTTGTAAAACTTAGTGGATTTTGCAGTTGTATTTCTTTTTCCTGTGTGGGATTTTCAGTAGAGACTGACAAACAATTCAGGTGTGTGTGTGTGTGTGTGTGTGTGTGTGTGTGTGTGTGTGTGTGTGTGTGTGCTTGAGAGAAAGAGTGTGGTAACAATGTGCAACAACAAGTGATACTCTGGACTTGAACCCACAATGTGACAAGTATATGAGATGCCCTGCTGCTCCAGAGAGGCCTTAGTCCTGCTGTGCTCCATACTGTTCCGTGCTGAGGCGTTCTGTTTCATGCCAAGCAGGCTAACTACACTGTTATGCTTCGCTGGTGCAGAACGTCAACTGCATCTGCTTCACTGCCCTGTCCGAGCGCGTGCATGCGTGTGTGTGTGTGTGTGTGAGAGAGAGAGAGAGAGCGAGAGATAGAGAGAGAGATAAAATGAATAAGTATCAGTAGAAACGTAAGACACCTGAGAGATGAGCAAGAGAAAAAAAAAACAAATTAAATAAAAAAAGGAAAGTGGAGAAGCGTATAGTTTACAGGAAAGGGGAAAACACGAAATGCTTGTGGAAAAAATGAAAAATATAAAAAGCAGATGCTGAGAGGAGTTACAGACAACAGCTCCCTGCTCACAGTATCCACTCCAATCTGCTGTTTCATTGTTTTGTTTTTTTGGCGTGATGAAACAGTAATTATATGTTTTGGATATCAAAACTGTCATCTGACTGTCAACCAGCTTTTGCTGTTTAAATATGAAAATGCATTTCACTGATTTTCCAGTGAATTTCTTCAAGATTAGCACAACTTTAGTTCTCGTTTCCCTCTGGCTCCTTTTGCTCTCACACGCTGTCTTCTGATCCACTGATGCTCTCGTGTCTCCTGTCTCTCACATGAGCTCCATGAGAGGCTGCACTGCAGTTCCTGAGGGCTTTTGCTCCTTTAGACCAACATACGCTATAACAACTATCCAAGAAGAGGGAGAAAGGGAAAGTAGGCGTCTCATGGGTAATCTCACAGCCATGCATTGGGCAGAAATGAAATCTCATGCTAGCAATCAAACTTATTTTTCTCCACAATGTTAAATTGTCAATTTTGAAAGAAGGAGATTGATAGGAACTGATGTTTGTGTTGGGCATCTGGCTTTATTGATGCTCTTCCTTTAGCAGGTCGAGAGCAGTGCAGTCACCACCACACAAGGGTCTGTTGACTCCTGTCCCTGGGTCTGTTTTTATAGGCTTTCCAAATAGCCATGAGAACCCTCCTGGCAGGGATATTTATGAATTGATGGAGACCAGTGCAGGTTTCTTCCTGGCTTCTTTTTTTTTTTTACCTACACAGCACCTTACAGATAAAAGAAGGGCTGGAGGGAGAAAGACAGAGTAATAGAGAGAGAGAAAGGAGAGATATAGGCAATCATACAAAATACTGTCACAAGTTAGGCCATAAACAACTCAGATGAAGTTGCACCATTAGAGTTATTGATACCCAAATATGTGCCCAGAGAATTTACCAGTGTTTTTGTTGCTGCTGTTTACATTCCCGTTTGTGCAATTACAAAAAATGCAGTACAGGAACTGTATGAGGTCATCAGCAGGTACATCGTAAAACAACCGGATGGTATTTTCATTGTAGCCGGGTATTAAAATGAAACATCTCAGATGTGAATTACATATATTCCTCTGGCATGTGGACATGTTCACCAGGGGAAACAGTGCTCAGGAATATTTTGACACTAACATTACTGGCAGCTACAACGCTCTCCTCCAGCACCACTTTTGACAATCAGATTAAATTTCCCTGCTACTGCTCCCAACTTCCTGATTAAACAGGCCAAACCATGAAAAAAAACTGTTACAGTGTAGATAGATGAAGCTACAGTTGCTTCACAGGACTGTTTTAAGTGCACATGTTCAGAGATCAGCATCATCCCTGTAACCCCCAAAAAAGTATATTTTCTCCAGTCTACATGACTACAGCTCTGTGGCTGATGAAGTGTTTTGAGAAACTGATTCTCCAGCAGATCAAAAACAACATCCCAACCAGCCTTGACTCTTATCTGTTTACAAACGGCCAACAGGTCCACAGGGATGCTGTGACCTCTGCCCTCCACTCATTGTCACACATCTGGTAAATACTAATACCAAATGTCTTTTGTTGATTTCATGGGCCCTAGTTTCGTGGCGCGGATGGCACGCGTAACGGAAAGTCAGCCTCTCGGACCAAAACATCTCCCTCTCTCTCTCCTGTTTTTTATAATATCGGCATTGTTATTATTATGATACGCGCGCACAGCGCGTGATGCGCATGGTGGGAGCGGCTGCGCTGCTTCTGTCATCGGGTTGTCAAGTGACGGATATCTTGCACTGAACCTCCCCTTACGCATTAAAGGTGAGGAGAGGAGCTCATTTGATTGGTGAAGATCTGAATCGGCTGTATTAATCCCAGTCCACGCCTCGTCTCCTCCTCATCTCCCACTCACGCCTTCTTCTCCTCCCTCTTTCCCACTTGCGCGGGTGGGAGTGACGGGAGGTGTGCCTGCGCGAGCCTGCGCGAGCCTGCGCGAGCCTGCGCGAGCCTGGCGGACACACCCTGTCGGCGTGGCGCAGGTGCGCTGAGAGCTGACTGCGCCTGGTCTACGAAACTAGGGCCCCATGTCTGCAATCAACTCAACCTCCACCATGAAACTGCTTGGCAAATTTGGCACTCTGGGCTTGAGTACTACACTCTGACACTGAATATTGGACTTCCTCACAAACAGACCCCAGGCAGTTTCAATTGGCAGTCACACCTCCTGTACTCTAATGTTGAATACCGGAGCCCCCCAGAGCTCTGTGCTCAGCCCCCTCCAGTTCACGTTGTACACCTATGACTACAACCCCCGACATGGAGAGAAATCTGACAGGGTCATCTCACTCTGATAATTGTCTGAATTCCTTACTTGCAAACTAAGGTCCATTGTCTGACGTAAACCTAATGTGGGATCCCATGTCTTGCCATCATAGAATAGAATAGAATAGAACCATGGATGTAAGAGCTCAGACATGCTTGCCTGGGGCAATTTGGCACTTTCATGATACTTTTAGGATAATAGAAGTTATCTATACAGAGTATATACTCACTTTTAACAAAATGCAAAAGATTCACACCCAGTTTTGCCCATGATCTGTCTGGAATATCATGACCCAGTTTTGCCCATGATCTGTCTGGAATGTTATAGCACAGAAGTGGTTCTTTCACATTGCTCTTTTCGAAAGAGTTACAGATGGCTCACTTCAACACAATGGCCTTGATTTGTTTGGACATGCCAGGCTTTAAACACTGCATCTCTTGCTCTCTCTTGGCATTTCACAATGTCACGATGAGCTCTTCTTCTGAAGCATTTCTGCTCTCAGTCTTTGAGGGACAACAAGTCTACAGTTCTTCTGAACAGATGAGTTATTCTCTGAACATTCAGTATTTCATTATTTCAGTCAGAACTTTCTAAACCTGCACTGGTCACCCAGACTGAACGACTTTCATCACAAACTGTAGTTCACTGTCCTCTGCTGTTGCAGTTTGAAACAGACTCTTTCTTCTCAGATTTGAAGGTGTGCTGATAAAGATCCACTTCTAATTCCTCATGTAGTAGTCTGTTTTCGCTGATAAGCTATGCTCTGTGTGTATGCAATGTGACTTCCTTGTTTACATCCTAAAATGTGAGTATTGGGGCATTACTTACCAGTTTCTGCTCTTGCTGCTGTGCTTCCCAATCCCACGTAAAATCCTCTTCCAAAAGATGGTGCATTCACATCAGACAGGTTCAGCATGACGATTGATACTGCACCATACCAACAACCTCATCAATGCAGCTTTGTCATGTGGTTGTGGTGTGCCCATTACTGCTCTGACCTTATCTTGGTCTGGCGTCAGGCCCTCTGCACTCAGAATGTTTCCAATCTATTGTATCTCTGTCATTCCAATCTTACACTTGTCTTTGTTCAGCTTCAGATTGATGCTTCTTATTCAGTCAAGAAGCCGTGTCAGCCTCTTGACATGTTGTTCCTTGCCTGCACCCCACGCCAGAATGTCATCCATGACATCAACAAGTCCTCTAAGGATCTGATGATTCACCAAAGGGACGCCATTTGAATCAGTATCTACCAAATGGTGTGTTTAAGGAACGCAACTTGGAACTGTCCTCATCTAGTTGTATTTGCCAGAATCCATGATTTGCATTCAATACTGAAAATACCTTTGCATTTGGCATCTCTGCCACAACCTCCTCTACTGTCCGCAGGGAGTAGTGAATAACTGGAGCTACTGCTGGATCAATCCTAATGGTATGCTGTCCAGGTATACACCCTGACCCTGTTAACACATCGTTGTATTCCCTCAGGATGTTTCTACTTCACAGTATTTTAATTAGTGCTATTTGTGTGCAGAAATCTCCTCCTAAAATAGCTCGGAAGTTTAGTTCCATGATCTGGAATTCCATCTCGTGCTTCAGTTTTATACTCGCACACATGGTTTGACATGCCGAATGGCCCAACCTTGTGGCTGGTATGTCTCTTAGAGCTGGACAGTGTCTCCCTTTGAGACAATTTTCAATAAGCTGTATGCAGTAAGGTGAGGTTGCTAGGTCAGCTTCATTTTACTTTTACATCATCTTCTTCATGTAACACTTGCATGTGGCTTTGTGTAGTTTTGTTAGCTCTGCAAATATATTTACAACTTTACTCAATGATAAGTTGGGTTCCTTGAGCAGTATGGCTCTAACCTATTCATTAGTGACTTCACACACAATGCAGTCACTTTTCTCAGCGAGTCTGTGAGCTGCACAATCTTGCAGTCTAAAGCTTTATTCTCCAGGTCGGTCACATATGCATTGATTGTTTCTCTTTTTACCTGAGCCCTCACAAAATTGCCAAAGATTTACATTATCCTCCACATCATCATCAATTCCCTGGTATTACATTCATGTATAGTGTGTCCAGCCTCATGTAGAAAAGTTGCAGACTTTCCTCTGTTTCTTTTGGAGATGCGGCTACGGATCCACGATCCAAGAACGCCAGTTTTCCACCAGGATTCCTTCCTTGCACAAACTGTCGGGTGGCTTTAGTTGCTCCATTGTTTCCTTCTGACACCATGTCATATATGATTATAGACAAGAGATGAGTGCATATGAACTCAGATGGAAAGCACTGTGTCAGCATGACTGTTAACTAAATGCGAGTTCTACATTCTCATTACAGGCCTTACAGCAGGTAACTAAATAAACAGCGCCCCCACAGGTTAGCATTTGATGTTTTGCCAAACTCGGTCCAATTTCCATTGTTATATAATTGTAGAGACTGCTCTGAGTTGTTGAAATACAATTAAAAATAAATCATCTAATGTCTTCTGACTGAGCCATGGAGCATATTAAGTCAACAGGCACTTAAGCTCTCTTCAGTTTGGTCTATGACACACAAACCGACATGCACAGATAAACATGCACACACTTTCTTTCTCATTATACTGCCTCATTTTTTACTAATAGTCAGGCAGATAGGTGTAACAATTGTGGGTTTATACGTACAAGCATGAAATTTTGCACAGTCATATATAATAGTCTAATGAATAATTCCAGATATGGAGCCACCGCGAAAACGTCCTATGGTAGCCATGGCGGCCATTTTACAAAATGGCCGTTTTGACCCCAAATATGTTTTACCAGACGACACAAATGCTTCATTATGTTCCAATGAAATTACTCTAGATACACATATATGCCATAATTGTATTCTCTAAATGACCACAATTTGCATTTGTGTTGCAAGCAATGTCAATTAACCCACCAAGGAGCGTAATACGTGCTGACTCAAACATTTTTTGAGCCTCTGTTCAGGACTAAAATTCAGGACTAAATGTTTCCAGTGAAATTACAGAACAAAATTAACTAGTTGACAGGTAAGTATATATTTATTTTAGGTAAACCACTATGAAATGACAACAATTGGTTCTGAACATTTAATATTAGTGATAGTGAAATTATTAAACAATAAAGCACTGTTAAGGTAAGTTACAAGTTAGTTCCAGTTTGATCTTGTTTATACGTCACAATTTTCTCCACCACACTGGCACAAAGCAGTACATTTCAAACCAGCTTGTTGGCACTTGCATCGTCCCTTGCAACCCTTTTTGCAGTTACAACAAATCAGTTGCCTTGATGAAGTGCTGGCTTCAGGAAGCGTGGACCACAGGGGTTTCCAGTTTTGGGGATCGATCCATCCCCAATCCCCAGGTGAGGGCAGATCCATAACAACCTTGAGCATGTTTCCCCAGCAGTGCCCACCCGTGTACACAGCCCTCTTGATTTGTTGGACCAGGACTCCTCTGGTAGGGGGAATAGCTTCCATGGCTCGTCCTTTCTTTGTGAAGAGTGCCTGTCGAGCTTCGTCTATGTTGAGGAGATTGCTGGTGCGATCGTAGAGAAGAATGGTGAACCGTTCAAGTACTGCCACAATGTCATCAGAGATGTCTGCTGTCCCCGTGGACAGATCAACTAAGGCTGGCGTCAATTCGTCAAATGCTTTCCAGGTATCCCAGGCTATCTTCTTTCCCCGTGTATTAATCGACGACACTGTGGCACACCCTGTGTATGCATGGAACATCGGGAGGGCCTGTGACTTATCTGGTCCAAGGAATGCTGCAATTTCATGTGCTGGTATATACCTGAAGTGCTTCCCTGTCCCAAAGGCCACCCAAAGCTCCTTGATTTTGAGTTTGGTTGTTGCTGCCATAGCCAATACCACAACATCTGTGTCCACCATACGCAGAAGAATTTTCTGAAATCCATCACGGACTGCATCCGCGAGATGTAGCATCATTCGTGTATCAGCCTCCTCATGGTCACATGGGGCAAGATGACTGGTGTCCCGCGTACGAAGATGTGCATTAGAGCTGAGGTCAGAGGTGATGGTCCAAAACCAGATACTGACGTCACTATCCTTGACGGGGCAGTGTTGGTCAACTTTCTGAAACCAGTTGCTGCCAAAACCTTTGATGATTATGCACTGAAAGTATTCTTGCCATACATACAAGGACACTTGCAAAGAGCCTGTCGTGTGGATATAGTCTGGGACCAGTACTGTAATAACAGCCTGAAATCTCAAGCCAGGGACAAACGTGGGAAAGGCATTCGAAGGAGAGTTGACGGATCCACTGTTCTACCAGGTAATTGGCAGCAGTTCCTGAGAATTGATGCAAACAAAACAGAACTGTTTGCCTTCTTGACAAAACACATCACACATCTTGTATCAGATAAGCAGTCACCACGAATGGTTCAGATGTGACGTGCATTCCCGCACGGGACACCAGTCATCTTGCCCCATGTGACCATGAGGAGGCTGATACACGAATGATGCTACATCTCGCGGATGCAGTCCGTGATGGATTTCAGAAAATTCTTCTGCGTACGGTGGACACAGATGTTGTGGTATTGGCTATGGCAGCAACAACCAAACTCAAAATCAAGGAGCTTTGGGTGGCCTTTGGGACAGGGAAGCACTTCAGGTATATACCAGCACATGAAATTGCAGCATTCCTTGGACCAGATAAGTCACAGGCCCTCCCGATGTTCCATGCATACACAGGGTGTGACACAGTGTCGTCGATTAATACACGGGGAAAGAAGATAGCCTGGGATACCTGGAAAGCATTTGACGAATTGACGCCAGCCTTAGTTGATCTGTCCACGGGGACAGCAGACATCTCTGATGACATTGTGGCAGTACTTGAACGGTTCACCATTCTTCTCTACGATCGCACCAGCAATCTCCTCAACATAGACGAAGCTCGACAGGCACTCTTCACAAAGAAAGGACGAGCCATGGAAGCTATTCCCCCTACCAGAGGAGTCCTGGTCCAACAAATCAAGAGGGCTGTGTACACGGGTGGGCACTGCTGGGGAAACATGCTCAAGGTTGTTATGGATCTGCCCTCACCTGGGGATTGGGGATGGATCGATCCCCAAAACTGGAAACCCCTGTGGTCCACGCTTCCTGAAGCCAGCACTTCATCAAGGCAACTGATTTGTTGTAACTGCAAAAAGGGTTGCAAGGGACGATGCAAGTGCCAACAAGCTGGTTTGAAATGTACTGCTTTGTGCCAGTGTGGTGGAGAAAATTGTGACGTATAAACAAGATCAAACTGGAACTAACTTGTAACTTACCTTAACAGTGCTTTATTGTTTAATAATTTCACTATCACTAATATTAAATGTTCAGAACCAATTGTTGTCATTTCATAGTGGTTTACCTAAAATAAATATATACTTACCTGTCAACTAGTTAATTTTGTTCTGTAATTTCACTGGAAACATTTAGTCCTGAATTTTAGTCCTGAACAGAGGCTCAAAAAATGTTTGAGTCAGCACGTATTACGCTCCTTGGTGGGTTAATTGACATTGCTTGCAACACAAATGCAAATTGTGGTCATTTAGAGAATACAATTAAGGTATATATGTGTATCTAGAGTAATTTCATTGGAACATAATGAAGCATTTGTGTCGTCTGGTAAAACATATTTGGGGTCAAAACGGCCATTTTGTAAAATGGCCGCCATGGCTACCATAGGACGTTTTCGCGGTGGCTCCATATCTGGAATTATTCATTAGACTATTATATATGACTGTGCCAAATTTCATGCTTGTACGTATAAACCCACAATTCTTATGTATGGATGCACCTATCTGCCTGACTATAAGTTCTAGCCATCCGTCAATCCATCCGTCTATCCTACTGCTCCAATGCATTCTAAGAGAAAACCCAACTCACACACATACCAAATAGTCCTGTTTGTGTAGTCTAGTCATGTTTATATCCAATGTTATATCCAAAAGCCTTTTACACAGATTGAGTGTCTTTGTTTCTGGTCCAATAGTGTCAGGATTCGAGCAAGGAGGGAGGACTCAGGCGCAGAGGCAGTGTGAATGGTGTTGTTTATTTCCAAAAAACTCAAAAGGTGGCAAACGTACAAAACAAAAGATCCAGGAAAAATAGACTAACACTAAAAAACTCAAACTACAAACAAAAGATCGCTCCAGAGGGAGGAAAACATGACTATAAACATAAACTGCAAAAAAAACCCAACTTAACTGAGATTGCTCGGGTGGCTGTGACCATGACGTGACAAGAGACGTAGGACGAACTGGCACAAGACAAGGGGAGACGCAGACTTAAATACACAGAGGGATAATGGGCAACAGGTGACAACAATCAGGGATCAGGGATGACATCAGACCAGGGAACACATGGAGGAAGGGCAAGTGACCTGAAACGAGGGGGGAGTTATTTTCAAAATAAAACAGGAAATGACAAGACAAAAACCCAAGACGAGACATTACCTCACCAGCGTGACAAATAGTTAATAGTAAAACATTATAGAGGATCGAGAAAGGGATGGCAACAGCCAAATTTCCCATATATGGCACAAACCTTCAGTAAAGACATATCACCAATAGCTTTGTCAAGTGAAGGAAGTCGTTTTTAACCGTAAAACTTGATGTTTTGAATGATTAATCTACAATACAGGGTTCAAGAAGTGCCAACAATTTTAATTTCAGTTTCAGAAATTGGTCATCTTTAAACCGAGCATTTATATATCAAGTACTTTTCTAGTAGAGTCATATTTACATAAATACCTTATGCACCCCACTCATCCATAACAGATACAGCTGGCCTCTCCCTACCTGGAACAACTTTCCACAGAGAAGAAGTGGAAAAGTGAACTGAACACACACGCGCACACACACACAATGCCCAAAACACACAAGCATACAGACTGAAATTATGTGAGTTTTTTTTTTTTTTTTTTACTTGGAGAGGCGGATCCTCAGTCCTCCTCCATCAGTAAACAGCTGCTTGTTGTGTCTGCCTTGTAAACAGTGAATAGCAGCTCCCCAGATACTGAAGCACTGCTTCAAGGACCACAAGCACTACAATGCAGCTGAAGCACAAACACACACACATGCATGCAGGTACACACACAAGTGTACAAAGGCATTCACAGACCTCTTTTGCATGCTCAGACATCCACTCACACACACCTACACACCACCCACACACTCTTAAAATAACATCCCCATCCGAGCACAAGCATATATGATGAGTAGATGGGCTAATCGCATTATATCCCGTCAAGTAAATAATTAACGATTCATAGACACAAGTATTGCTGTTTTCCAGATGGAATGAGAAATGATGACAAAAATAAGGGAGTTCTGCAGAGGAGTGTTGCACACTTGTTTGTGGTTGTTTCTGCACAGCGTGTGTGTGCTACTGTGCTTACACAGAACGTATGGACCTTCCGGTGTGTGTGTGTGTGTGTGTTTATGAATGTGAACTCTTATAATAGGAGCCTGTTATCCTTGTTAATACAACTAAATGAAAGGGTGAAAACAAACAGGCATTATGTTAATCAGCACACCCAGTAGCTGCAGCAAACAAGCTGCTGGCAAAAACAAACATGTTATCCAAGCTAATCAAAGTATCACAAGTAAGTGGACAATTTCATCTCAAATAAAGGGAAAATTCAAGCTATAAAGGTGATTATGTATGCAGTTCCTCTGCTTTACATCACTTTCATCTAGATGTGTGCGTATAAGCAAGTGTTTCCCAAAAGTAAAGCCTGATCTCATAAGGTATCCTAACTAATTTGATTTTGTCCACACTCAAACATAAATCATGGTTACTGCTGAAGATATGAATACATGTTTCATCCTTAAAAAGAAAATCTAACTGTAACAAGACTAGATTTTTGGATGGGCAGTAGACTATGTAGCTTTCAATAAGAAGATATATAATAAAGACTAACATTTTTCTTATTTGTAGACCAGATCTTTAAGAAAGAAACAACAAGTTTGTCTACACTTCACACCCGTTGGCAGGCAATTTTATGATAAAAATTCAAGTCGAAGGCACAGTGTTGCTCTTTATGCCACTGGGTTGATTTGTTCAGATTCAATAATGGGGCACAAATAGTTTCTTCAGGGGATGGCAAAGCCATTACATAAATAACCTAAAAAAAGGGATGTCATTCTTCTTCATACACTTCCCCTTTGCAGTATTTCACTCAGCCACCTTTATCTTTATCCATTACTTAGCTTTTACCTCTATAATTATTAGGTCTGTCTTTGAATTTGATGCCATGTAAGGCATACGAGGTGAACATGCCAGGAGACTGATCTCAGGTCAGGTTCATACATCCCCTATTAATTGTAAAGGTTAGGACAGGCTTCTTTCCAGTGCTTGTTAGTTCCTTGCTGTCTTTATTCTTCAGACCGATTCTGGTTGAACTGAAATAATCAAGGTAGTCGCTCCTGAGCTTGTGCCCTCATGCTTATGTATCCATTTTTGAGATGCTGTAATGGGTATTTAAATATATTTGAGTGGTGTTAATGTGTGCTCATGTTTTTTTGGCAGGGATTGCGGTATTTGTCTAGTCTCTCTTGGCAACAACAATATATCCACACAGCCATCACCTTTTAATACATTGAGCATGTCACGGGGGTGAAACATGCAAATGAAGAGCCTTAGACTTAACAATATGTGATAAGTCTGATGACAAGTGGAGAGTCAGTCAAGGCTGACAATGCCTGGTAGCAGAAGAATATGCAACGCCCTCTCCAACCGAATTTGAATGAGGACTTTTTGAACTTCCCCTGACCTCAGACATAAATTACATGTATTAATATATGAGAATAAACAGATCAATTCATTGAAATGTGCAGTAGCTCTCAATAAATATTAACATTTAAGACACACAGGACTTCCTCCCACGGTTTTAATTAAATTGTGCCGTCAGCGTAAGAAGGGCTTCACCTTCCAATCCAACGTGCAGATGTCAAATTTAGTCCGAGTCCAGCATGGGAAAGTTATATGACGATGTCCTAGAAAGGACGATAACATAAAGGCTAGGTATATGTCATTTTTACTACCAGCTGTATCTTTTATTTATCATAATAAGTCAACTCAGTTTGAGCTACATTTAGATAGAATTATAAGTGTTGTATATCAGAATAACCATATAATGATTGGAAGTAGTCGGCCCTCCCGCTTAACACGATATTCAAGAAGCCCATATATCTCACTGAAATATTGGTGACTGTGTCTTGTATTTATTGTTATATAATATTTTGCCTCATAATTAGGCTAATATACTGAGAGTTTTGGCTATTGCAGTGACTGCTGTTACAAATTACAAATAGTTATTTCCCATTTCCGAAGATAACTTCTGCTTTGCACGGCATAATCCTGTTTTGATTTGCTCAGTAATGTATTGCTGCTGTGCTGCTGGCTTGTGTGAGGCTCTCTGCTTAGCGAGCACTAAATCAAATCTCAGCTAACAAGACAGAGGGCATTTGGGGACACATCAACTTCTTATCCAAAATCCAACGTAGTGTAGGAAAGATCAAACTAATGAATGTTCCCTTGGTGGCCTGGAGCCCTTCCAGCTAACCCTAAACTCTTATGCTCTCTCAGGAAACTGATTGCATCTCGAGAGATCTGTCATTAGTGTCGCTGATACAATGTTTAGACTAAATGCAATATTGGCCCAAATGAAATGTCCTGAGGGTGTTAAATTGGATTTACTGCAACTGTGCAAGAGAAATCATTATCAAGCTTCACTTCATTTTGAATTGTGTTTTCTCGTTTGTATTGTTGGTTCTTGATTAGGCTTTTTCTCCATATTATAGACCATAAGGCCATTCTTTTGTCACTTTTTATTTCAAAACAAATTTACCTCCTAAATTTTAGACTTGTTGCTCGGAGCGGGAGAGAGAATTTTTCCTCCTCCTGTCACACCTGTATATGTGTAACTAGTCCAGGGAGCTGAGCCTGCAACATCCCATTTTCAAGTTTGCTCCCGTTCTAATTAGAATACAGACACTGTTGGAAACTAATATTTACTGAACACACAAGCGTTTACTGTCGTTCACTCACTTCGAAAGGCTTCTGACTGAAAACCCCATCAGAAATCAATGTCTCCACATGCTATCTATTAAAGATCCCCTATTATACGGATTTTCATCAATTCCACACAGCTGTCAGTGGTCCAACAACACTGTATTCCATATGCATTGCCCCAAACCCATCCATGGTCCTGAATTTCAGCTGTCTAAAAGTTGCTCAAATGAGCTCTGCTGAGAACAGGCTGTTTCTGTGCCTGCACCTTTAAATGCAAATGAGCTCCGTCTGTCATCGCCTACTTGGAGAGTGACGGAGACGATGCTGTTTACGCTAGCGGCATCATGCGCCAATGTTTACGTGGATGTATCACTATGGCTCGTCTATATGTCTCAGGTGAAGTTGCTGGGTCCCGTATGGTTGGAACGGATCCTTTTAGAGGGTCAGTGTCGAGGCAAAGCCAGCTTTGTACTGACCCTCGTTACTGAAGCAGTCCGATGTGAAGTGGTTAGCACACACATACAAGCTAACACGAACCGTAGCCGGCATATTGTCATTAAAATGAAGCACAACCACCGTCTCTTCTGTTCTTCTGTAGCTGGGACAGAATATAAGCACTTATGTTGATTTGTACAACCAACAACAGAGCAATCTGCGTGTCTAGTTCTGAGTGATGACATTTTGAAACACTGCTATCTCACAGTTGTCTCACAGGACACACCGAACTTCACCTCGGTGATGAATGTCTCCTCTCGGATGTCTCCTATCATCAGAGGAGTTTGGTCTATGAAAATGACTCCCTTCATAACGTAACGTCGGGAGCTGAATCTGAACAGCCGGTAGGAGCGCTGTTGTACCAGTGGGGGGGCTGCAGAGACCATGCAGGAGTCGCTTGTTTTCCTCATTCTGGGAGTCAGCAAGCTCAGGGAGGACCAGTTTACAGGTGTAGAAACCAGAGAAAACATGTTTTTCATAATATGGGACCTTTAAAAAAAAAATAGTGTGCAAGTATCTCATGCCAAAATATTGTCATTTTTCTACAAGAGGATATGCAGAAACATGCCTGATGATCTATTTTCTATCATGTAAAAGCTACATTTAGTATATTCTGCTACTCCAGATACGTAATACAACATTGCAAAAATGATATGAACATTTGGGGATAAGTTACTTCCCATATCTGGAAAAACTCACTGCATAACGGTCGCAAACCCGAATGTTGTCTGAGCTCCCAGAGCCTTCTCAGCAGAATGAAGGCGGCTCAGTGCTTAACCCCGTTGCCCTAGCTGCTAGCTTTTTAACCATGCGGCAAAAGGCTGTTGCTGTTAAGCTATGCTATAGCTGTTAGCTGTCGACAATAAGTGCTAAAGCCGCTGGTCTTTTAAATAGCCTACACTCTCTGAGGCTTTTGTTACTTGAGCTCGGGGCTAGGTGTTAGCTGTTTAACATGCAGGCTGGTGGCATTAAGGGGCACGGCTGCTGGCACTATTATTAATATAGAGCATAAGGCTGGTGAGGCAGAGTGCTAAAGCTGCTAGCTGTGATGCCCAGGGAAATCCCTGCTGCTGACCTTTCACTGACGGGATTAAACCTGACACAGACACACACACATGGTAATGAGTGCTGGGAGGAAGAAGGGAAGGAGATGGGAGGGAGGAAAGGAGGGAGTGAGAGAGGAGAATGGTGATGGGAAAACGCAAGAGAGAGACAGTGATAGGGGGAATTAGGGAGATAAATGAAGAACAGCAGCTCCAGAACATGCGGTAGCTTTGAGGGGGGAAATTACAGAAAGTGATGTGGGGAACAGAGAGAGCTAGTGTGGCAGATATAAGATCAACAAAAAGAAGATGTAACAAATGTGAACAAATGGGACCAGAAGAGGGACGGCTACAATAATGATGTGAGGAGACCAGAGAAGAGAGAGAAAAGAGATGACAGGTAGGATGGACTCAAGAAGTGACTCAAGAGGAAAAGGGGTGCCGAGCGGATGAGGAACAACAGGTGGATGGAGAAAGCGGAAAAGCCAAGACACGACATGCAGTGGTAAAAAAAAAACAAAAAAACATGAACAGCAAAGAGGCAAGTGGAAAACAGGTGAGAGAGGAAGATTTGTAAAGATGAGAGCAGAAGATGGGAGGAAGAAGAGAGAGGGTGAGCGGAGGGGAAGATACGAGACAGCAAGCAGAGCACACTGCAATTCCCTCACAACAGTGTTGGTGAGGCTGTAATTTAACGCTCCGTCAGGTCGCAATCAGAGCCCGTGTGTGCATGCATGTGTGTGCGTGAGCAAGCTGGGTGAGATGGGGTGGGGTCGGGTGGGATGGGGGGGCTTTGGAGGTGGCGGTAGTTAGACACACACTAGAGTCAGAGGGAGGGATGGGGGAACACAAACAAATGAATAGATGGGCAGATGGAAGGGACTGGCAGGGCACGTCTCTGGGCTTTGTCAAGATTTTGTTTCCCCACTTGTCTGTTTGGTGACTTGTCGTGTTGGGACGGGAGACTGAGTCAGATGAGAGAGTCAAGAAAAGAAAGGTCAAGAGGGGAGAAGAGGTGTGAGGAGAGGAGCAGCAAAAATGTTAACAGCCGTAGAGGCATGCAGCAGCAGTGGATGGAGCAGGAGAGGAGATATAAGGAGGGTGAAGGATGAGTTAGAGAGGAGTGAAGGAAGAGTGAAACTCAGATGGGATCAAAGCAACGATGGGAGAGGGGAGAGGAGGGGGGTACATTGGGAGAGGGAAAGGGAGTCAAGGAGGAAGGGGGATAAGGGAGGTGAGGATTGGAGAAAATAGAGGATGAGATGGGACAGCAACGAAGAGAAGAAAGGGAGAAAACAGAGGAGATGAGAGGGAAAAACGATGGGATTAGAGGAGGGGTGGGAAGAGAAGAGGGAAAGGAGAGCCATAAGGGAGGGGACAAGGGACACAAAATTAGTTTCTTTTCCATCCAGAGTAGAATAATCCTCAAAAACTGCAGAGATAAAAGGAGTTCAAAGGACTGGTTGGAATGTGGAAAAGAAGCCTTCCTTTGCATCTGAGCTCAGGACACTGACGAAAAGCAAAGTGTCCATTTTTCACATTTGAGTGGTGTTAGGTGGCTGTTAGCTTACAGATAGCAACATCAACCAGAGCAAAGCTACGTGATCAATCTTGTCAATTAATGAATAACGACGTAATGTCTTTTATCAAATAACTTAAACACTAACTTCTAGTCAGCATATTAAAAAGCTAAAATATACTGATGGAACTTTGAACCTGCAATAATCCCAGTTTTGGCATCTTGGAGACAAATAAAACAAGATGAAAAGTATATTACAGTAACTCTCCTTGTATCTTTGTTTTTGGTCTCTACATTCTCCTGTGGGAAATTTGTCTTCCTTTTGGTGTAGGGGAGGTAGCGAACAGCAAAACGGCTATAAAAATAGCTTTTTTGCTGGCGTTGATGAAAGCAGTGAGAGGGAATGAAAACAGCAAAGCTGTGGGTTGAAAAACCAAAGCAATTAGCCAAACATTGTTATAAACCTCTGCAGAGCTGAGAGGAACTGCAGAGTTGGGTGATAATTATGAGGAGCAACCCAGCTCCCATGCAAGTAGTCATGTGGTCTGTTGTGTGTGTATATATATATATATAGTGTATATATATATATATATATATATATATATACATATACAGTATATACATCCATCGTCTACCCCTTATCCTGTAATCAGGGTCGCGGGGTCAACCATTCACACTCACATTCACACCTATGGGCAATTTAGAGTCACCAATCAACCTATCTCCATCCTGCATGTCTTTGGACTGTGGGAGGAAGCCGGAGAACCCGGAGAGAACCCACGCTTACACGGGGAGAATGCAAACTCCACTGCATGAAAAGTCGGATTTTCGTCCCTGTAAACGCCCGAAAATCTCCCTAATTTTCGGGAGTTAACGACAATTTACAGGCTGCGAACGCCGCGTTCGTCTGTGCCGAAAATTGTCGGAAACGAACCACAGCGAAGGCTCTAATTAGCATATGAATAGCGGCGAAACCCCGCCTGGCCAGAGATGGCTTGAATATCCTCACTCAGGATTGGATGAAACCACTAGTTTTAAACAAGTATAATCGCTCGTGATTGGTTGGCAGATCTGGTCATTATAAATGTAAAGCCAACCCACGTTGGCAGATGTGTTACTATTGGTCACACTGGGTCTTTTAAACAAGAATAATCACTAGTGATTGGTTAGCAGATCTATCACTATATATATATATATATATATATATATATATATATATATATATATATATATATATATATATATATATATATATATACATATATATATATATATATATATACATATATATATACATACATACACCGGTACATATGTTTATATATATATATATGTATATTTATACATACACACATTTATTTTTATTTATTTATATATTTATAAATATAAATATGAATGAATTAATTGAGGAAAGGAAAAATTGCCAGGAGGAAGTATTCAAAGAAAGAGCTTTATTGACAACACAACACACAACTGTACAAATTTGCCCACACAACAAACAAATGAACTGGCGACATTCTGTCCGAATTTGGTCAATTTTACAGCCGCCTGCGGTGCGTGGCCCTGTACTTGGGAGTCTTCTCTAATCGCGACTGTAGAGTCGCACAGAGCTCGGTGAGCTCCTGGCTACGAGAGGATGGAGGTCGCACAATCCATCCAGACACCCCGCCAACGACGCCGTCCTCCTCATCAGACATCATGTCTGTGGTGGCGCACTTCCAACGGTCCGCCTCATCGCCAGCAAGCACACTCCGTCTCGCTTCCAGCAGCTGTAAAACAATCAATAAAGACAATCAGTACTGCGCGATGCACTGCGCATGGACACAAAACATCTATTAATGCACCTGAAAAATAGGTTTAGGTAGGTTTGGTCACATTGACCAAAAACGGATCTAATAAGTCTTACCCTCTTTCTCCTGGAACGACTCCGAGCTGACGTCTTCACAGCTTCCGCCTGCGATGCGAGATCAGGCTGTGTGTGTCTGAAGCTCCTGCGTACCGTTTCATAGAATGTCTTACAGGCAGCTGGAAAACAATTAAATGAGTGGTATGAATACAGTTAAGATCGGTATCTACTGTTAACGCATCTATTTCCTTATACAGCAGAATTAAAGCATATTCTTTAAATCGTACCCTTACTCCGGTTCGTAGCGCCTACAATTCGTCTCCGAGTTGTGAAGACGGCGTACTGCTTCCTGTAAAATACCAACGTACACTTAACAAAGCAACTTAACGTTACACTGGTTCCTCTCTCTTGTTCTTTTACAAGGCTACTATGCTACTTTTAGCTTGGACTATTAGCGTTTAAGCTACTTTTAGCTTGGGCTTGCTTTGCTAATTTTAGCTTAGCTAGCAGTCACCGAACATATTCTTACCGCAATCATCCTGAGAGTCTCCAGCAGTCCTGGGACATCCTGAGAGTCTCCAGCAGTCCTGGATATAAGAATTATAACATTAAACCACATTTTCTTAAGTGAAGCCTCTCAGAGCAGCATCCCTCCTGCCGGTGAACGTCTCGTCATCGTTCCCCCCACTGAATGAGGCGCCCGGTGTCTGCCGTCCCTTTAGCGGACAACGGTGCACGGCGTTATTAATCACCGTTAGTAAATATATAACCACGGTTTAACATAAGCACTATATTATTAGTTAACGTCGGTAAAAACGGCACATTTTCCGCTTCGCTTGCGCTCGCTAACCCCCTATGGTAAATTAGCGTCAGTAGGCTAGCCGGCTGGAAGGACCTTCGATTCGTAACGTTAACGTAAAATGCCAACAACAATAAAGTAACGTTCATTATCAATACGATTTAAAAGTCAGCTGGAAACGTAAAAGTCATGTTACAGTATACTTACATGTGTACGCGGTTTGTGTCGGGCTGTCGCCAGAATCACCGCAGTCGTCCGCCATTATCCAAAACTTGTGAAGTCAGACGAGCCGCAATGCATTTTGGGAAGTTGAGTAGATTTAGCAAGGTCCGCTGTACTCAGAAATTCTTGCCAATGCAGTATACATCCGGGCATTTCTCGCGTGCACAAATTCACATACTATTGTATGTGAACGCACTACGTACTCAAATTTACGTCACAATTAAGTACGAGTAGGACGTTAGTATGGCATTTCGAACACAGCCGAGATCTATGATCTATGAACCCATCCTTGACCCTCTAGCAGAACTACGACCAGCCATTATAAAGCAGTTTATAGTTGTTAATGTTGTGTCAAAAGGTACTGCATTTAAACATGTTATTGCGCAAGTTTCCTGGCTTCATCCCCATCCGGACAGACATTTTTATGGAAAGCCAATAGAAGTTTGGAGCTTGCAGGGAACAGACACGTCATACCCAGCATCATTTCTGCCTGTTGAGCGCATTGCTGGGAGATGTGTGGTTAACACATCCACTGTGCATTTAAGCACAGAAAGGGTCACTGTAGTCATGCCACTATGCACAGTGGTTGAGCTCTAGGAGACTGTGATGTTGTTTGCATGAATGTACATTTTACCTTTGTGGCAAAGCCTGATTAAAAGTAATTGTTGAAGCAAATAGTTTTGTGTATCTTTGAATGAAGATGAAATTAAGTTATATCTTTGAATGAAGATGAACTGAAGTTAACACCTTTCAGAAAAATGTCACCTGGGGGAAAACTCCCCCTGCTACCCTGATTTGCATTTGTATAGCTCACAGCATTTTCATTTACATGTTAAAGCCTCCCCTAGGATTACGGGGAGGGGGGTCATGGGGGGACAACTGCCAAGCAAGGCCCACGTCAATTCCCGGCAATTTACGTCAGTTTTCGGTGTTTCCTGCAAATTGCCGTTTGCAGTCGTAAACCTGAACTTCCACGTCAATTTACAGGGCCGCTAACTGACGAAAATCCCACTTTTCATGCAGTGCTCCACACAGAAGGAACCCGCACCTGAATATGAATATATATATATATATATATATATATATTATAGTTTTTTTATAGTATCTATACTATCTTTTTTATGTGTTCACAACATAGCTGCAGGCAGCATGTTTGCAACAAGGAATGAAATAATTAATGGGAGTAAGGGAAGGATTAGGAGGTATTTTGTCAGATGGAAGTCATGGACAGGCAGGCAGACAGGCAAGCAGACAGATAAAAGAGACACATGCACACATTTTTGCTTTTATACCACAAACACATTCACACTGAAATCATGCTTCCAAGGACAACCCAGTACACAAAACCATTCACTGTCTGAACTTACATTTCCTTTTTACATCTTTACAGTTTTGAACTAACCCTTACCTTGACCCCCCCCCCCCCACACACACACACACACACACACACACACTTTATTCTGAATTATTTATATTCTTCCATTCATGACCAGAATTGGGGAACACATAACCATTACAGATGCAACGAGAACACTTCCAACTCTGCGTTTACAAATGCATTGACAAAAACAGAGAACAAGCTGGTTGCCAATAAATTCTGACTTTGAAATATCTTTTTTCCCGTTCTTTCCCCCCACCAATAATTGGATGCATAATTAGGTAGACAGATGAATCTGTAAATAATTGTAGACATCCAGCCAGCCGCTTGACAGATGGAAAGACAGGCAGCACAGAGACAGACAGACTTCTTATTATTGAATCATTTTTTTTGCCCTTGTTTCTCCTGTCTGTAACTGTAAACTGAAGGGAGGCTGTTCACTAGCCTGGAAACTGTGCTTAATTCCACACCACATTTAGGCGAAGACATAAAACTGCCAAGCACACATATTGATTGCTTGGAAATGTCACAGAAAAGCGATATTGTGCATAAGGGAAGGAAACACTTTGTGCTGCGGGGTTCGTCCTGAATTGCTTTCAGTTCGGAGAAAACACTTAGGACCTCATTCCGTTCAATTTGTTCAATACACCTTATAAACTACATCACAGTAACGGAACTGTTACTATTTGAGATGGTTGTTTAAGATTTTTAGCAAATATTTCACCATTTAGTTATGTTACAAGATTCTCCCTATGGCCGTGTGTATCTCTGAGGGTGTTTTGTTATTTCAGCCTGAGGCACACTTTTGTTAAAGTTATCATTGATGTATTAATAAATTAAGACCGTGAGGACCTCTGTGTATATCGCACACATCAAACAGACATTAGTCTCAATAAGCAGTTGAATAAAAATAAAAAAGGAGTGATATTCAAAAACAACAATCTTGCATGTACACGCGATATGTTAATATTTGTGTAAATATAAATATTTATCCATATAGCATGATACATTAATGGTTAAAAAGTGCCATTGTTGCTCATAAAGCTCCGGGGTCTGACTAAAACAGTTGCATGTGGTGTATTATGTCAAGTAGAACCTTCAAGACAAGATATAAATATGTAGCGTTGTCTCATATATAATAACAGATTTGACACTAACTGACACGTACAGCTTTCTGCCTTGAGCGTTAAACCGTGCGTCTCAGAAAGAGAGGGAGGGCATGGGAGAGAGATACGGTGAAGAGAGCAAGAGGAGATGATTTTCTCCCCCTTGGGAAAAGGTTCTATATTATCTACAAGTTTGCTGACTTCCTCTTCCTTGTTACCATTCACAGAGGAAATTGATTAACCAACATGCTGTACAATGTGTAAAGCCTGGTACATGAAAAAAGCATAAAAGGTGTGAAAGGCATGTTGTACATACACTCATATGAATAAACGTGCTGCACTGTGCTGTCACACACACACACACACACACACACACACACACACACACACACACACACACACACACTCATTCAAGTGGCCACAACAAAAACAAATGTATACAAGAGCCCCAGAGTAAATTAATCATCGTGGCATATAGCTGCGGTGCACACAGACTGCCCTGTCCCGGCTTCAAACACGCAGTGACTAATCACACACTGGCTTTTAATACAGCTCATTTTTCATGCTAAAGAGAGACTCAGCAGTGTGATACCAAAGTCCAAATAAACAGCATGCTCATAGAACAGAGGAAGCAGAAGAATGCATGAGATATCCTCCGACAACAATCTGTGAAAGCTTTGTCGAAAGCTTTCTCATCTCATCCAAAAATATTTAGTTCTAATAGTGGGAAGTTTAGGTATTTAACTTCTTGTATGGACGTTAATACTGTGAGAGTCACGTGACTCCTGGACCCACGCAGCCCCAAAGTAAATTATTCACATGGGTGAAACACGTTTGACCTCCAAATTCCGGTTTGCTCCGTACACTTGTCCCTGGCACGGTGGGAAGGTGTGCTTCGGCACGGTACGGTTGCTCATGCATGAGCACGGTTACACAACGTGGACATGACGTATAATCGATTCCACTCATTATTGCTCATCGCTCAACACAGAACGCCTCTCCGCTATCAAGCCAATTTCTGACTGAAAAAACTGTTGATGACTGCAAGACACAGATGGATTCTGGGTCGGGCTTTGGTGTGCTTCAGACTCGTGGTGTGGGCACTATCGGAGTGGAACAGAGGGCGATGCTCTGTCTTTTTATTATAAAAATGCCGCTCTGTGCTTTGTCCAAAATCCGATCCGCTCATATGCTCTGATGCAGAGGTAGAGTATTTCCTCTGTGTATACTATATGTGCAGAGGCCCGATTGGACCTGGAGCAATGTGAGTGAAAGCTGGATTTTTGTTTTGGTTGTCCTCAAAATGAAAGGAGCAAATAACAAACTTGCGTCTCTATAGATCTAAATCTTCTTCATCCCTGACCTTATTTTTGAAGAATATATTACTTATTTTATTTTTCTTAGTGAGAAGTTCAGCTGTGCCAATCAACTCATTTTTAATTCTAGACGATACTCTGTGTTGGTTTCCGTTTGGATGGAATTACTTTGTGCTTCAAAGCGAACCTAGCTCAGAGCCCCCGGCCAATTACCAAAATAGCCCACTTGGGTTAATTTTCACATATGTTTAGGAGGTGGGGAATGGTATTTTTTGGGAATTCCTAAAAAAAAAAAAAAAAAAAAACATTGTCTCAGCTCCACTACCCACTCCTTGGTGCAGAAGGAGGTATTTGAGATGCCAGTGGGAAGACAAGAGGTCAGCTAAAGAAGAGGGGAAGTTCTGTTTCAGGTACAGCAGCAGAGGGTTTGTTTATCGCTGTAAAACTATGAAAACTAAAGTAGAACATCTCTGCAAGACTCAGGCCCGTCTTCCTACCCTTTCCTCCAGGTTGTACAGCAAGATACTGCTGACATGCCCCCCCCCCACCACCACCACCACCACCGGGGCTGTGTGGGCTCCTCAGACAGACGGGCCAGGGAGTGCAGACCTCCAGGGGGTTTTACGAAAAATGTCTGACTCACTGCAGTCACACACACACACACACACACACACACACACACACACACACACACAGTGGTAGGAGAAGATAGCAATCACAGCGGGTGACAGTAGGCGTGGTATACGGTATTAATCAATAATAGGATGCATTACTGGAGTGTAAACCTGCGCAATGAAGTAATATTACCTGGTCAACTGTTAATCACGGGTTAATAGGAGTCTATAAAAATGCCAAGACAAATTAGTCAAAATGGACATCTGCTCAGCAGGAATGTTTTAGAGCTTTAGGGAATACACAAATCAATAACAAGGAGTATAAAAAGCTATGTACTGCATGTGTTACACTAAAAAAAAAATCTGCTGTATAAAAACAAGCGGCAAAGTAGACTTTTGTTATTCAAAGAAACAGATTGCATTACAAAGATAATTGCGTCATGATCAGTTATCTGCTAAAACTGCAGTTTTCAGAGCGGTAAATGTAGCTTACCTGTTGACAGAAACGCTGTTGCTGATCAATGCATTTAAATATAATTGGAGCATCTGGATGCAAAGCCATATTTTGTACACCAAAAATGAATTGTGCAACCACATTTGTGTTGACTTCTAGTGCACTCCTCTGTTTTCAGTATAAGCAATTTCACACAAAGCCATGGAAATTACAGAACAGGCACAGGCATGGAAAAATCTGCTCCCCCCCCCCCAAGGTCACTGAGCTTGCACGGTCTGCACAGTGGACAAAATCTTTCAAATCTTTCAATCAAGCATTGGGCTGTGACCGGAGCGAGCATGCACATTGGGGAGTAAACAGGCAACCCAATGGGTGTCTTTTTTGTGTATTACTTTACACAAATAGAGATATGATAATATATATATTTTTTAAATTGATTGCACACAACTTAGCAATAAAATGGCCTCTGTCACCTTTGCTGTCATTCCATTAGAGTTAGAATTGAGGTAAATGTCCCACTGAAGGTGACACGGCAGAGCGGTGAAATGTGTCTCATAGTCACCGTTCTCCCAAGATTACATTTCACTATGGCAAACAACAGAAGCCGTGCCATGACTGCACATCACACCAGGCTACAGCGAGAAGCTCACAGCTTTGGTTTTCTCATGGGACACTGGAGGCACTCAGGCATTCCTTTTTTCATGCATACGATTAATAATAATAACTGTCTTTACATAGCACCTATCAAAAAGTCACAAAGCACTTTACAGTAAAAAAAACAAAACAATAAAATAATTATCATCCATCCATGATCACCATCCCAGACAACCATTCGCACCAACAATTGTACTATCATGCAAGTCTTCAGACTATGGGAGGAATCCAGAGTACCCGGAAATAACCCACGGGATGGAGAACACAAAACTCCACAAAGAAGGCTGCCAAAACCCGGATTTAAACTTGCTGTGAGGTGACAGTGCTAACCATTACAACAATTTAATTAAAAATGCGCTACAATATTAAAAAGCGATTCAAAAGAAGATACTGGGTTTGCCTGCCCGAGGAGATCCCCAGCTGAGGGACAGCAGAAGCCTGATCACCTTTGCTGACACGTCGGGATTTTGGGACCATTAGTAGAACGGAGTAAGCAAATCATATAGGCAGAAGCCAGACCATTCAAGGCTTTAAAAACAGGCAGTACAATCTTAAAATCAACTCTAAAACTCTTGAAGGGCAGCAAGGTTTGGTGTGGTGTGGTCGCTTCTCTCAGTACGTGTTTTGTACCAACTGCATTCTTTGGACATTTCACCTACTGATACCAGAGAATAGTGTTGCAATAATCAAGTCTGGAGGACTTGTCTGTATTGACTTGCCTTTCAATGGATACACATGCTGACATATAAATAATTTGGGAAAAAATGATCAATATCAGGACGAATGTTCAGTTTTGTGAAGTATTCAAAATGAACAAATCCATTGGCCGTACGTGATGATTAAGAAGGGAAATCATTGCATATGTATATCGTTATGCATCGCCGTTGGCAGCCTTTGGTGCAATGTGGGTTGTCCAACACTCACTCTCAGTCTCCCACGGAGACTAGCTGCAGGGTGAATAGTGTAAAAATATGACTTATTTGCATCCGCATTGGCAACAGCTATTAATAAATACAGTCATATTCTTATCTAAACCCAGATTTGGGCCCACACTCATGTATATAAAAGCTTCGGTGCTTCCGTCCATCCACTGATATACTGATATATATATATACTGATATATATATAGCAAAACCTGAAAAACAAGCACAATATATTCATTCATACAGTGAAAGATGCGTTATTCAAGCCTGTGACACACAGCTGTCTGTCCTCTCTAAAAGACATCGAGAATGTGTTCCTTAATTGCACGGAGGCCTTTTATGGCCACAATGTGAAATTGACATGTCGGAGGGAGGAGACAGGGAATTAGAGGGAGAAAGAAAGGGAAGTCAGCAAAGCACAAACGCAATAGCAATTAAAAGAGAAGTTGTTAGACATGTTTATTCTCATTAGGCACAGCCAATCAATCTTCCCCCACCTGATAGATATTACCCTCATAAACATCTAAATGTTCGGGAGCACTATGTTGAAGCCATCCGTCTTTCTTTAAGACCCATTTATCTCCATCTTCACCAGCCTGATGCACATCAGCCGTAACTACATAGTTATGGGCAAAGAATGTGAATGGGTTGAAGGGGCATTCCCATTAAAGTCCTCTTGCTTGAATGGTCCTTTTGGCAGGCTCGCTGAGAGAAAACTGCCACAGAAGTGTTTTAATGCTTTTGTGAAAAAAACGTGGGCTTCGTGGATAAATTAGAGTAACCTCTTTATATAGCACCATTAACGCCCTTAGACACACCTGGGCCCTGTGTGTCTCTCATGGACCAGATTGTAGTCCTCTTCCACTGAGAGTGGCTTTTGTTGAGTCCTTGTACTCTGTTTCGATGTCTAACCTTGTTAAAAGGGTATACATGCATTCCAAATCTAAACAGAGTGGGCCCTCCCAGATTTGAAACTATCACTCCTAAATCGATTGAAAGGTATTTAGCCGTGACGTGATGTCCCAAAAGGCTGAATCATAATGACATTGGTGAGCTCCTAACTTTTCATCCCCAGCTGGCCAAGGTGTCCGATGAAATATCTCATTATTTGGCACAGACATGGAAGGATTCCAGGAATGTTTTGTCCCTTGATTGTGTTTCAGTGGTATCTTGAAAAGGAGAAAGAAAGAAAGAAAGAAAGAAAGAAAGAAAGAAAGAAAGAAAGAAAGAAGTGCCCAAGTCTGGTCGGCCAGAGAGGAAACCTTATGACTTTAATGATCCCCTGACTTTTTCTTTAGTGCCACCATAGGGTTGATATTTGTAGTTTTGTTGAAATGGATGGATTGCAGACAAATTAGGTACTTACTTTTGATGTCACCCCTCTAAATGAACTGTGACAACTTTGGTGTTCCTTTAATTTGTAATAGAGCCAGAGGTCAGAGGTTTTTATTTTCTTTAATTCACTCAGAAAACAATGACTTTTCTGGCCTCTAGAAAAATCAATCACCTGGCTTAAAATATACAATTAAAATCTGAAATAGAGTAACAATTGCCCTTGTTTATTGCTGGAGGTGATCTGTCAAGAGTTTGACAGACGATCCCTTTACAATGGTGGTCCATTGGGAAAACGCAGGGCATTTTATTGTGGCAATACCACATGTGGCCCCTGGAAAAAAATGTAAGCAAAGCTGAGCACTGGCATTGTATCCAGTTCTATAATACATGCATAGTAAATAAACTATAATGAAGGGCCATGTAATATTAATAGTAATTGTTTTACAGATTAGAAAGACAGCATGTGCCAGCTTTCTGAACAGTATGTAGTGCCTAATATGAAACACATCACAGTTGGTTAAACGGACTGCGATGCTTTGGGCACTTTGGGGCTTTGAATCCAGGAAACGACTGTGCTTTGGATCTTTGGATCAGTCTTTGGATGGAATATGCAGCAGTGGGTCTCAGTTGCTTCTGTACTCTTGATAGAGTTCAATAGAGCGGATTCCCAGGCCTCTTAATGTAAATGAAAAATAGGACGTTAGGAGAGTCGGATTGAATCCCTTTGTTGAGTGGAGTTAATGGAAGAGAGCAAGACTGTCAGAACAAAGTGGCCTGCTGATGACGTTGACAATATTCTTCTCCTTTCAAATGATACATGCTTTGTATTCTCTGGCATATGCCATGCCTCCTAAGTGTAGAGAACAACATGGGTAATGTTCAATGTCACATCTGCTTTATTAGAAGTATATATCCGCAAGGAAGTAAGATAGCCCAAACCACAGCTGGGTGCATTTAAGAGCTAGAATCTGAGATGACTATATGTTCAGTGATGCGGAGGAGATAATTATGTCTGGGTGCTGATAGTCTTAAAAGGGTAGATTGTAAGAGCAAAGGTTCTTCTGCAGATGATGTACTGTCATTAAACAGAGAGTCATACAGCAAGGGTGAGACAAAGACATGTTTTAACTGGCATTGTAGAAATGCGTAAGATGGAAAGAAGCTAAATTGAAATAAAAATTTAAAAAATGTGCTTTTCTGCTCATCAGTAAAATACAATTCCATAGAAATCTCTGAGATTATCAAAAATGCTCAATGATGTGCCTGAATGTATATCTTATCTTTACCAAGTACCTCCCTTAGAACTGTACTGTAAAATCCCCTTTTCAATTTATTGATTTGTTCTATTTTATTATTATTCTATTAGATGATAATATTCTCCTATTTTTCTGTTGGTGAAATATCCTTAATGAGTATGTGTAGCCCTCTCATTTCATTACTCTACTTTACACAACCGTTATTGATGGATTGAGGAGTACAACAGTTTTTGTACTGGGGATGGATACAATGTTATGGACACCTGTCTAAATCTAATGTATGCAATCCAATACAACAGCCCTGAAACAAAGACTCGAAGCTTATTATGTGAAATTGCTGTTGACACTGTGCCAGAGAGATGTTGGCTCAGCTCTTTGGTCATTTCTGAGGCTGCAGTTTGTAAAGTTGTATTGGTTGTCATTTCAGTGGGAGACATTGTAAGGTGTGCCTTCTTGTGTTCTGGAGCAGGCCATAGTTTCCTGTAAAGCAGTAACAGTGGAGGAAGTTTCACAGCTGCTTAGAGGAAAGAGATGGTAGATTTACATGTGGAGGCAACGGCAGCAAGACCGTCAAGGACCAGGACAGACGGGGCGAGCAGAAGATTGTTGCACATCACTGCTCTGTCTCTGGAGAGGACTGGAGGCCCCTCCATCACTGCAGCTGTCTTGACACAGCCTGCGAGGCAGTGAGCGCACGCCAGCAGCCCCGTGTCAGGGCTGGATTGTCTCCGAGTTTAGGAACGTTATTTGAGGAGGAAGGATGTTTGCCGTTTTAACAAACCGTTGGCCAGGATGTGTTTCAGTTACTTAATTGCTTCTATTCTACATATATTGTTTAAAATCCAAAAACGATCTGTTGAATCGTGCATCGAATTTTTCATGTGCTTAGTCGGCGTGACAACTTTGTTTTCATTAAACCAAGATTAAATCATTTACCGCATATTTTTTCAGTCAAGGAGTGGTGATGAAGGCAGGCCGAAATGCTTATCAGGGGCTCTGTTCCCCAGTAGGAGAGGCGCTTCAGCTCTGATCAACATGCTAATAAACCAATCAGGTTCTCATCTGGTGCTAATCAGCCAATCAAACTATTTGTTCCTGTCTCCTATTTCATGCTGGGATCATGCCTGCCAGAAAGATTACTAATGGGCCCAGAGTGTGTTTGTCTGTGTGTTCTTTTTTACCGGTCTTGTGGGGACATTAATGTGATTGCACAGTCACATTGTGGGGACTCGACTTCCTTTTGGGCACAAAATGGGGACAAAATGCACTTCCCCATGATGTGAATCATTCAATTACACGGTGAAGACTTGGGTTCATATTATGGTGGGACTGAGTTTAGGTTGTCATTAGGATATGGGTTAGGAATAGGCTGGTTACAGTTATGGTTAGGATAAGTGTCCAGGAACATAATGTAAGTTAATGTAATGTCCCCAAAATTCATGATACATATTGTGTGTGTGTCTTTTCACCATGATTATTTAAATAGATACATTTCAGTGTAAATGTTTTGCATTCTCTGATCAGATTATTATAATCCACAATGCAATATGAAATACAGAAGAGGCTGAAATGATCAGAAAAACATCTGATAATGAGTGTTGACAGTGTTTAGTTAGTGTTCAAGGGAAACACTACTGTTCTCCCTTATCTATAAAGCAATGCCTATCCCGTTCTCTGTGACTCTTCACGTGTGTCTCATGCCAAAGTGTATTAAAAATAATGTATAACAATTATAAGCACCTTCTAGCAACCTGGCATCACTGGCCGCTGTTTAATGTAGCCTGACCGCCAAGGAGCTCTTGGTCAGACGATGTCCATCTGGATGGCATTGAACTACAAGCAGTCCACTAGTAAAACTGTCCAGTTCCCTCAGTCATATGGCTGCTTGTCCACTTTTCTCAAATTGTTGACATAATCGAAGAATCCCAGTGTTGAGTAAGGATCTATCAGATACACAAGGTAATGGGTTATCTTGGAATTGTACATTATCTTGGCCTGATGCTCCCTCCGCTGCCACCTATCATCCCCTGTTTGAAAGTACCAGCAGGAACATCCAGCTGCAGCCCCTAAGGCAGTGGTTCTTCCAGTAGCACCACGTAGAGGTGATGGTCCAGACCTGACAAAACAGACGGTGGCACAGTAATCATGTCAATACCTGATAAAGTATTGACTCAGTCGGTAAACAAGCCTGACTTGCCACAAGTCTGAAAGAATATATCACCCCTGTCTGATTGCATTTATCCTCACAATGAAACTTCTTCCAACGTGTAGGTGCTTCTGCAGCTCCTGAATCGTTTGCGGGGGAACATGGAGCCAAAAGTCTTCAAATTCAACTATGAATGCTGGTCGAAGCTTGTTTGTTTTCCTGTAATGAAGCTAAACAACCAATCTAGATGCCCAGCGTATTACAAGAGAGATGTGTTTTGCCCAGCAGGCCTCTGCCTGCTTTGGAAAGGTTTTGTAATTGGTGGCCACTAAGGCTACATATCTTGACTTCTTAATAAAGGAACGGGAAGTAGAGCTGAGCAGTGTTTCGATTAAATCATTAATCAAATACACATCAGAGACTATCAGACAGGTAATCGAAATATTTCACAACATTATATATAGAACTGTAAGTCAAGAAGAAGGCCTTCATTGAATTTTAGGTTTGTCGTTATTGCCATTATTACCCAACATACTGCATGTCACCCTTTGAGATAAAAACCTCACTTGGCAGGATTGACAGGTTGATACCATGGGCTGTGGTGACCCATCCTTAGTATCCACCTCTTCAGCGACGTCTTGTCTTTATTCGTTCAATCCAGAGAAATAACGATTGTACCGTCTATTCCAGAGGCAGAATAAGTGGGATTGCAACCTTCAACTTTGCCGTCGGTAAAACCAGCGCTCCTTTACAGAGCAAGTTCCAGCAGGCACTAAGTCAGACGTGATGCCACCATAGAAAATGTGTGTGAGAGAAAGCAGGCAAACTAGAAGGAGGAGGGGGGGATGAGGGGAAGAGGGTGGTGAGGGTGAGTGTTATGCTTGCACACAGCTGAGCTGAATGCCTCTTGCCATCCATCTCTGTCCAACCATTTCCGGCCCACTGACAGAAGACATCCTGATGGAAGGGTGCTTTTTTTTTCTTCTGTTATTCTGCTCCATTACATAAGACCCCCTTGACTGACTGTGTGACCGGGCAGAAAAGTAAACGACCTGATGGAACAAAATTCAGTTGAATGGACCAGTACTGAAAAGAAACATTTAGAGATGAGCATAGGTATAAAATAATATATGTGGTTCATATGTAACTGTGCTATTGTTGTGTTCACAGCCAGAAGTGCAAGGCAACACAACACACAACAACAGTCTTGTGCAATGGAAGAGTTCTGCACATTGTCAGCGTAATTGTTTGGAGGACGGAATGCTGGACCTGCGTTAGAAAGCAATGTCGCCAGCGATTCCTGACGCCTACGTCGTTACCATGGCAACCCATGTAGAGGTTGGTGATGCAAATAACAGTGAGGACTGTCTGTCAGAAAAATCTGATTTGAGAAACCAATCGGATTTGCCTGCAGTCTGAACGTAACACTTATTTAATAGCTGAATCATTGGGTGGATGTTTCTTTTTATAAGGATTTGGTGTTCTACTTCCACTTATACATGGCAACAACATTCATTTTGTATCCAGATGCAGACTGGATTTAAATATCAGGTGTGGATGGGGACCAGTGTGATATATTACATGTACTTTTCTCCAGCATCAGTAGTCTTTGCTGTCCAGCATTAAAAGTGAAGTTGAATGATGTTGGTTATTTATTAAACACCTCAAGGCGAGAACTCAAGACAAGAAAACAAATGATTTGAAAGGCTTTTTTTTGCAGGCCACCTATTATCCACTGTATGTGTATCTCTGCCAATGGTTGTCTCTCCTCAGACGTGTGTGTGTGAAATGATATTGTTCAGCCCACAGAGTCCATTAAAGGGATTATGAAGATGTGTTTAGCTTCACTGACAGTCGCTCAGTGCCAGAGTTCAGAATATTATGGCTGCCATTATCAGATCGCCAAGCCAACGGGGCATGTCACACATAAGCCCACACAAACAGTCCATAGTAAACAGTGTTTCATTCCATGTCTCACAGCACACCACTGCCCATTAGGAGGGATATGGGCAAATGCTAGTGGACTGTCTCATTATCAAAGTAAGACGCCAAATATCGCTAAAATTGCGCACACAGAAAATCTGCAATACGCTAACAAACCATCGCACATTATAAAGTGTGAGTCCAATACAAATGTCAGATTTACTCGTGAAGAATAGTGCCAAGAAGGAAGAAAAACATCACGCAGCGTGAACAGGGCCTCATATGAGCAGTGCATAAGATATCTGAAAGAAAAGGATGAACAGTAGCGGCTAATGCAACATCACAGGACTGAATAGAGCTAATGGGAGTCCGGGATGGCATATTAGACACAATGGGCTGAATGCTGAGAGCGCGTTATGAATAAGCCTGAGAGGGAGAATTAAAATGGAAAAATTGGACTAATGGTAATAGATCACACATGAAAAACACGTGAAAAGTCTAAAGCATAACTTTCAAATTTACATAAGAGATTACATATCTGGCATTAGTAGTGTCTATCACACAAGAATACTCTATTTTAGTGTTATTAAGGCAGCCTAATGTGGAAGCAGCGTGACGGTGCCTGGAGGGGAACAAACAAGCAGGGCAGCATTTCTGTGGTGGGCAATGGCCAAAACAAAGAGCTGAACTTTCTTCATGCTGATCTTCAGCACACATTATAACAGAACATTGCACACGGACAACAGAATCCCCCAATGCTTAAGTGGATGTCAGGCATTATGCTAAGTTACAGCCGCGTCATCATATCATAGACAATTTGCCCGCCTTTGCAGCTACAGCGGTGGCGTGCTGGCTCGTTTCTCCCAGAAAAAGAACATCGGACAGTGAAAGAAGCCAAGTCTAAACGTCAGACACTAATGTGAGGATATCAGGACAACTAGAAAGCATCCATGTCAAATGTGTTTGGGTAACAAGACAGAGCAGAGCCCCCTTAATGAGAATGTGCCGCAGTCCAAAACGTCGCTAATGTGAGGCGCCGTATACAATGCTGAATATCATGAAGACCAAGTGGAGGAAAAGTGACATGAAAGAGGTAAATGGCTTGTATGAAAGGCGCCCTATAAGAGAGGGAGTTACGTAAAAAAAAAAAAAAAAACATCTAAATGGATCTCTCTCTCACGGCTCGCTGAAGAGACTCCTCTTTGTCCTGATACTGCTGCTGTGGCCTTCAGCTGAGGCGAGAGAAACAGAAGGCAAGAGAGGAGGAGAAGAAAGGATGGCACCGGGCGAAGAGGAAGGAAAGTTTGAATGGATTTCGGAGGTGCAGGCCAGAGGAAAGGTGAAGAGCACGTGGAAAGACAAGTGGAGCAAGTTGATCAAATGGGGGGGGGGGGCGAGGAGAAAATGAAAAATGGGGCCGGAGGGGCTTAATTGGTTTCCAAGATATTGTTTGCCTGCTTAACATTTTAATCCACGATGTAATTATTTGATTACACCTACTAGAAATGTTATCTGACTACTGTTGGTTGCCATTGGCGTCCACACAATGGCAAATCGAGTGAGAATGGACTTGACTTTCAGCTGGAATCACTTCCTGTTAGAGCAGGATGTTACGTTTGCATTCATTCATATGGTTTCACATTGCACACCTTTGTTCTGTCACCACCAGTAACCTCCCATCTGTTCTCCCAGAAGAAGTCAAGGTGTTTAGAATTTGTTCTTAACACGATTCATATTCCATCTCAATGAATTCATCTTGAGCATCCAAGTCGCATCAGTATTATATCAAACCTGGCAGCGGAACTGAAGGCATGTTCTGTTCCGAACAAATACAGTGATGTAGCCAGAGATAGAATCCGTTAAAAATATGCCTTGACGTATTAGCATATTTTAATAACTTGAGTTAAATCATTAACTCCCATGAAAAATATAATTTGCACTTCCCTGATCTACAAATAGATGCAACATTTAATTCTATGAATTACTGATACGCTACAGTGCATTTGTTCCGGGGATCTGTATTTATTTTTCATTTTTTCAAAGCTTCAATCAGGTTAGATCTTATTCTGCTTTTAATCAACAAGTGCATGTTCATTCATTAAAGCTGCGACTGTCACTTGTATTACATGGTCATTGAATTGTAACACCCCCCCTCCCCCCCTCTTGGCACCGTCTCCCAGTGTTTAAGGATTTACTGTTACATGGTTTTCACTGATTTCAAGGCCCTTCATGGCCTGGGCCTTTGTTGTAGTTGAACTTTCTCCTCCATATGAGCTTAGGGACCTCAGGCAGAGGTCATTTTGTCTTTTCCAGGGTCCCAGCTTAAACATAAGCCTTTACAATCAGGGTCCCTGTGGATCTGGAATGACGTTCCCGATGAAATGCATTAGTCAACTTTTGAATTTCTTCATCTTTCTAGACAGCACTGGGCATCTGTCTTTATTATTTTTTTCTGGAATACGTTACCGTTGACTATTTCCTATTGTATGGATATACAGTATTGTTAGTGGAGTGTGTTTGTTGCAGTGGAAACCAAAACCAACTGAGACTCCTGACCTTAGCTTAGAAACACCAAGTTTATATTTGGTAAAGCAACTCCTATGTAACCTCCAACTCGCCTTGCAACCACCTACACACATGTACACACGCAACTGTATTTTCCACAATAGCCCACACACACACACACACACACACATGCACACGCACATGCATACTCCTGTTATTCTCCCCACAGCCTGCCGTCCTTTAATTAGTAATTAGTTCCACTAGATTTAGGAGGAACACTACCGCTGAAATACACTGCATGTACTGTACATTAGTGCCGGGGTTTTTCTGCTTGGCGTGTGTCTTTCTCTGCATCCTAAGTGTGTGTGTGTGTGTGTGTGTGTGTGTGTGTGTGTGTGTGTGTGTGTGTGTGTGTGTGTGTGTGTGTGTGTGTTGTTTGTGTGAAACAGACAGACAGGTCTAGTGCCGAAGGCGATCACAGTCCTGAAACATTTATAACTCATTACCCTGAGAGAGAGGGAGAGAGAGAGAGAGAGAGAGAGAGAGAGAGAGAGAGAGACAGAGAGAGAGAGAGAGAGACATAGAGAGACAGAGAGAGAGAGAGACAGAGAGAGAGGTACAGACAGAAAAAAGAGGCAGAGAGAGAGTGGCAGGGGAGATGGACAGATCAAAGGACAAAAGAGAAAAACAAAGACAAGAGAAGAGAACAAAATGGAAAGGGTCGTTGAGAGTTGATGAAGAAATTGTGAGACATATCTGACATCTAGCTCTGGTTCCTATGGAGGCTCAGAGTCGTTGTTGTGAGTTGCTTTGGACACGTTCTTTTGCCAAATGAATCAAATTGAATATGAGATGTTAGGGTGATGTTCATGATGACTCAGTTGTAGGTAGGTGTCCCAGTGAGCCGTGACAGTGAGTCAGCATGCACAATATCAGGAACCTGAAAGGGAAGCAGCTCAAATGAATGTCTGGTCTGCCCAGGTGAAGGTATAGCAGGTGACATAGTTATCTTCTGTTTTCTTTATTGTCTGAAAGTTTCCCTATGCGGTATGTTTTTTTCTGTGGAATGAAGTTGTTAATTAATTCCATGAAATGTGTTTTATCGTCTGCTTGATATGGAAAGAGTTTTCCTAATTTGTCTGTCAAACAGTTGTGTTTTTGATTTTGTCTTGTTGTTTCGCAAATGTTCATTTGTTTTATGAAATCATGTGATTTTCACGCTGCATGTGGTCACAGTTTATTCAAACTAAGGGACGTGGTTCAGAGTTGTGCTCCAGCTGTTTACATATTGGAGAAGTGGACATGTCTTGGATCGTCGTAGAGTAATTGATGTACTTTGTTGCAAAAACATTGTTTGCGAGAGCACAATGTTCTTCATTGCCATTTTGCTCTCAAAGTGCACCAGATTGATTGATTTAACTCTTAAAATGTACATTTAAATGTTCGAGGGCCACGCCCTTGAACCCCCCTCGAGGGTCAAAGGTCCACCCACCGCAGTCTCACTATGTCCTGTGGGAAACACTACAAGCATTGTCCAAATATGCTCATGTGTTTAAGGTGCCTAAACCTTTACAGCTTCCAACTGCCTGTTTTTTTTCCCTGCATCTAACTGCTCCGTCTTCCATTGTGCCATTGAGTTTGATAATGTTTTTATGGCACAGCAGTACATTCTACCTCATTTTATAGCCAATAATCCTGGTTTATGTATGTAATTAAATCAGTCACAATAGCTTTCATCAGTGCAATTCATTCCATGAGTCATCGCAACGTTAACATACATGTCATTACACCACGCCGTTACCGCATTATGTCCTAGGAAGCCATGATATTGTAAAGGCTTGTCACAACACCATTCAAAATAGCAACATTTTTGCACCAATCTTCCATTTTTTTCAGAAACACAGCTAGAATAGACAGCCACATAAAGCAAGTTGCCATACATACATGACAAAATACGTTATGTGTTGTTGCCCTTCAAGACAAGAATTCAATGTTGCTGAAGTTGAGGGACATTCCTGGTCATAAAGGAAACCTGTGTTGGCCTTTTATAAGGGCAGAATGTCTCCAGAGACGTTTTCTGTTGCTATACTTCACTACTCACATAGGAGGAACAGTCGATATTTGCTCAACTACACAAGGCTCTATGTCAGGTTTCTTTTATGCATAAAGTGTCTTGTGGCCTATCACGGCACATTTTCAATCACTCGCTGTGAATTCAATATGATGAGATGATTGCAGGCTTTAGTTCTTCACCGATGTTGGCTATCGACTGCCATTTAACAAGCTCAGTTGTTAAATGACTCTAATGTTCACCAATCAGCTCTTGTTGTGACTGTCAAGCAACTGTTACATTTTCTTTCTAGTGTCTTCTGCCTTCGATAAATTGGAATTGTGCATTTCCCCAATACTGAACGTCTTCTTTAACAATATGGGAGCATGCACAGCATCTGACAACGCAAATCCAAACTTCATTCATTCTCCGCGGATACCTTGCAAGTAGAAACTATACTAAGGCTTGAGGTGAGTTTACTAATATAGAGTATGATTGTATCCTATCAAGCTCCGTACTCTCCATCCACATGTCTCTGTGGTAGTGGTAAGTTTTTCATTCTTAGATTTATTTTGCTGCTTTACAGTACAATCATATGTTGTTGATTTAAAAAAATAATACAAGAAAAACCTGGAAAACAGCGAGAGTATGAACATGAAAACCATTAAAAAAGAGAAAATTCCACTTTGGTCGGTTCTTCAATTAAAAATTATTTGAAGTCGGGTTCAGGTTTAAGATCATGAAACCACATGAACACAACATTTAAGAGGTGAGTGTAGTAGCAGAAGTAAACAGGATAGTCATTATTACTGGACTGTGCTTGAAATAGTTCACCAGTCTGGTGGGCAGAAAAAGACAGAGGTTGCGTACTTATTTTTTTTCCGGAGCCTCGTGCCATGCTGGAAGATTTAATTAAGACTCCCACACTGACGCATGCATAATTGCACGGTGCTTTGGAGCTGCACAGCACATCCCTCAAATTAGAGTGTGCAGACTGACGCGTGGAGATGCAGGAGAGGTTTTGCAATACAGCGTCCAACCATAGGTGGCATCACTGGCATCAACTCAAGTGTGTGAGTATAATGGAAATCCTCCTGAGCTTTTACATGGGTTGCACTGACTTCAATTCTCATTGATCCCTCAGAGTTTGTTGTGCTTAGGTTCCTTCTACCCATGCCTGACATTAACATGAACTTCCTGACAGGCTGCTGAGCAATTCATCGTCCCCTATGGTGTGTTGGAATTTCAATGCAATCATCTCGTAAGGGACTTAATCAGCATTAAATGCCAGAAAATGGGTGCTTTACCTGAAAGCCACGAGGAAGCCACCATTCAATTCTCATGATTCTTCTTCCTCTCTGCCACAAAAGAATCCCTCCTTCCTGTCACTAACCTTCTGGCAGTATTTTATAGCTTTATTAGAAAGTTGATTTGACCTACACTCCTCTCCGTATGCCTCGCTGTCCGTCTCTCCGTCGCCGTCAGTGTATAATAGCTGATGTGTCTCTTTCTTTCTCACTCTCTCCTCTCTGTCTCTCTTCCTGTCTTCCTCGCTCTCTTCAGTATTTTATAGCTGTAACAGCCACCTGACCTTTCTTCTTGGTGATTACTTTATAATGAGACCACAACTCCCTCCATCTCTCCCCCTGCGCGGCCACCACCTTTCCCATCCGATCTCTCATCGCTGTATTGTGTCATTTCTCTCTTTTGTGATTACTTTTAGAACTTCCGTTAGGGGAGAGCGAGAGAGAGAGAGAGAGAGAGAGAGAGCACAGCCGAGGAGGTGAAAGAGAGGATTTTGAAGGGACAGTAGGTAAGCAGGATTATAATGTACTTATACGGTGTCCCAATGGGATTCATATTTTCTTTCTCAAGAGGATCCCACTAAAAGCAGCAGATTTCCTGCAGCTTCATCATTTTCCTGTTTCTCTCATTAAAGAGGCCCACCAACATCGCTCGAGTTCTAACACACTCTGCTTGAAATAAAAAACATGTAACCTTGTGAAAAAAGTCAATCATCCAACATATAGAAGCTTTAAGGGCAAAGCCCCCTGTGCATCTCCATTTATTTGTGAGAGGTATTTAACAAATAACTATCACGCCTTACATTTGGAACATGACTGAGGCACAACGCCGGCCTACGGCAACAGACGTGGAAACAATTGCAATCAATGTACACGTACAATAGATGAGGCTGTCATAGTAAATGAACATGTCGGTATTCTCTTTTGTTGTGTGCACGTGCTTAGACAAAACGGGTTGTTCAGCTCAATAATTGGTTTGATGACAAAGAGTTATTTCTATGTTAATTTTCCTGGCTATAACTACAGCTGGTTTAGTCAATGTATTTATATATTTTTTTGTATTTTTAATTTTGCATGGATAATATCTGGACAATTTTGGGGAGGGAGGAGAAGGATTTAGTAAATGATTAATTACATACCAACTGAAATCACTTTTTTTTTTTTATCCCTTTTTGTAGTCAAAATGTCAATGTGTATGTTTGAGTTTTTCATAGAAGGAAGGGAATGGGAAATATCACTGCTCCTTTTCATCTCCGTGTGTACCTGTCAAAAATGGCATAAGTTTGTGAAAACAATTGTGTCATGTGCAGATAGCAGGTTATTAGTGCAAGTGAGGAGCGAGGACCACACCAGCATCTAACCAAAGTGACACTTGCAGGTGTTTACATGCTGCTTAATGTGCTGCGGTTGAGCGTCTAATTAGCTAACTAGCCTGCAAACCAACGTTGGCAGAAGATTTTCCCCCGGTGAATGTTTGTTTGGTCGTTCGCTTAACAAGCTATGCACAACAAGACATGTCTTCAAGTTTACAAATTGATAAAATAGTTCATATCAGGAACACTAACGTGGGTTGTTGTCTGATGTCTTCTCCTCTTATATTTGTGATTTCAGTTGGATTTATAGTCATAAGATGTCACATAGAAGTCCAATATCAGTGTAAGTTTGAAATAGTGTAAACATTGTGCATGTCTGTCTGTGGCAGCTTGATGTGTGCAGGCTGTTGTGGAAATCCACACTTGATGATGATTAAATGCACCAACAAGTTGCAAACTTCAGACTCCGAAACTTGTAGAAACAGCGTGTGAGAATGTTCAGGCACAAAGACAGAAATCAGCAGACGTGTGAGGTGTCAAAATCATTGAAAGACAGAGTTTCGCTTGTTTTGACTCCCACTGACAATCAACCATGCCCCCCCCCCCCACACACACACACACACACACACACACATCACTGACAAACACCACCCAAGGACAAGAAATCAGGAGAGAGCAATCAAGCAGTGAGGATATGTCTCCACAGGAGGGACAGACAGAAAAAGAAAGGTAGAGACGGGAGAAAGAGAAGGAAAAAGTGAGAGGCTGGAAGAACAGATTACTAGATACTGATGCAGAAAGAGAAACCGAACAGCTTTCTGAAGTCCTAATATTTGTGGTCTGCTTTTCAAAATAACCCAAATATACGATTTCCATCCATCCGTCCATCCAATCATTTACTTACTGATTTCAAACAGCTTGTGAATCGCCTTAGGTAAGTAGAAGCACTTTTTGGCAGTAGGGCATGGAAATGATGCAGCTACAGGTACATTGGGTCATGGCAGCAGATTCATGCTTAGAACTGCAGAGCTTATTCTGTTCATTTTAAATCTCTCCGTTTCCCTTAACACCCCCCTCCCCAACCCCAGCCAAATGCTTTAATCAATGGTGCTGCTGACAACATAAAGAATAAAGGCTTCTTCAACTTTTTTTTATCTGAGATGTAAATGGAAAATGTAGTCCGTTGCCGAGGGACACATTATAAAATTATATTTATAAAAAAGAATAAAAAGCAGAAACAGCCACAAGAGGGTGAAAAAGATTATCTTGGAGAAGTGTTTTTGTCACCTTTCCTAGAAAAGCGCACAATGGTTAGAATGCATCACATGACACTTCATCAAACCTGCGACATCCATTTGCAAACATGACATTGCAGAATTGTAGAGTGGAACATGATAACATGATGTGGCGATTACTTTTGTAAAGCCCAAACCTTGCCATTTTATTAATGACACCGCCCATAAAACATCTCAACTACATGCACAGATTATGAGCATGTATTTATCAACTAGATAAATCACAGCCTGCAATTATTTTAATTAACATTTACTCATGATATATTGAAAAAGGTGCAGAAGAGGAGAGGGTTGAAAAGCTGAAGTGGCATTGAGAGGGCGTGATAGAGAAACTAAATCAAAAATAAGTAGGGTGAAGCTGTTCTCGCAGTGGGGGAGTATTCAACTGCCATTGGTTGGAAAATCAAGTGCTTTGCTCTTTGACGGCTCGTCGCAATGTTATTATGTTGTCTTTGTTAAATCTTTCACAAACAATGGCGACCCGAGGAATGAGATGTTCATGATATGATGGTTACATTAACTCATGTCTCCACTGATGCCTGGTGTTTAGGGGATTGCGGGCGGCAAATCGTAGACTAAAAAGATTTGGTGGTTTGACCGAAATGTCCTCTGGCAAGATACTGACTCCAAATTGCTGCCAAAGGCTGAGCTGTCGGTGTGTGAATGTGCATGAATGACTTTGCAAGATCCCGATGGGCAGTTGGCATCTTGTATTTCAGACGCAACGACTGACGATTGGGAGCTAACGATGCTAACAGGGACAGCGCTATCAGCTGTAACCTCTGTATGAGCACAGTGCAGAGCGGCGGCCGTGAGCTAGCAAGTGGGGCACACACACAGGGACTCGCATCTGATAACATGAAAGCACAGGCGGGCCCACTACGTAATGCACAGAGAAGCTTGGGTAACAACGCACAAAGAGGGAGAGTGACATCGCCCTGCTCAGGACGGCTTTACTCCCATGTATCACTGCAGAGCAAATAGTTGTTTGATGATGTTCATGCTCTTGATATTGAATTCAGCACTTTTAATGTGTTTTATGTTTAATGCTCATGGGGAGTATAGTGAAAAAAATAATGAAAGAGAAAAGAGAAAGCGGGAGGAAGAAAGAGATTAAAGCAGGTGACGAGATTAAACAAAAGGAGCAGAGTTGCAGAGTAACACATATAATAAGGCACAAAGCTTCTGCCCTGTCAAGCGCCCGGGGAGCGTTTCTCCATTCACTCCTACTGTAAAGGCTTCTTAAAGGCTGGCTGTGAGTGCTTGCACACATTCGGTTTCTTAAACGTCCGTGAAATTCATAACGGTTTAAAAAATTGAAATGCCCCCGGGTGCAACATCACAAGCCGTCAAACAGTTAAAGAGGTGGACAGGATTTCAAGTGTACTTATGTGTAATCACAACATTTTAGAATGATGTGGAGGGAAATGTGTGAGAAATCTCTTTGGTACTAAGTGATCTGATCTGATGAAAGGGAGATAAGGAGTGGGAGTGGGTGTGGTTTGGGCCGAGGCAAATGTGTGGGTAAAGTGACAAGTTGGAGAATGTAACAAGGGAAACTAAAGTGGGAGGGGGAGAAAAAGATGTGCTCCTGGAGTAACCATCAACTCATGTTGAATTCAGCCTTTGTCTGGCATCACGTAGTCACGACTTGCCACTACACACAGTGTAATAATCACACACATACACACTAGCGAGAGAGAGAGAGAGACCTGGTTGCCCACTGGAGACCTTGGGGACCACGACAACCCAGCAGAAAATGTCTTGTAGATGTCTCCTAGCAACAGAGAGGTAATTGTACAAGATAATATAAATGAGGACGGGTCACTGCAACACAAGGACACGGGAGAGAAGCACAACAACTTAATATGAGATTCCTCTTTTGTGCAATAACTCACCGATTTAGTCAGATATTTGCTGCATCAGTTGGTTGCTTTGTATGCAAGCCAGGGGATCAGTTATCAATCATGTACCTTCAGTTATTAAATCAAACATTTGGTTAACCAACAGGTAAGTTGTGATGTACAGGAAATGATAAAGTTTTGCAGCCGCCAGATAATTGGCAAGCCAATCAGTGAATCAGGATGAGAAAGACTGTGATGTGATGCTCACTTCCATTACGAACAACATCATTCAGGCACAAATTAAATTACATTCCCATTGTCAGTGAAATTACATTTATATTAAAATTTGAAATCTTTGTCCGGCTGACAGCACATTATGAGAGGAGAATAATAATGCAATTAGCTCTAGAGATGCAGCTAAACATTGATATTGAAGGGAGGGAATCATTTGGAACCTCATTACATAAATATTTTATTCAAGGAGAGAAACACTGAAAAGCACCATTTCACTTCATTCTCTTTGTCAGAACTGCTACAAGCTGATAATCAAAGCTCATTTCAGGATATGGGCTCAAGCCTAATGAGTGTGCAATGTCACTATTGTAATTCACTGTCAGAGAAGCAGCTCAAGCAGTGTCCTTTTGGGATTACCGCCCACAACAGCGACACATGGTATTGTTTTCACCTTGTGAGTCTGTTTGTGAGTCATCATGGCAAACTGTGGTCACCCAGACACCTACTGTAGCAGGAAACTACCACAGAGTTCTCTCACAGGTGTTTACATGTCTGTGGACAGATTTTTACGACCACGCACAAAACTTTAGCGATGTGTGGTTGAGATCAAATTGAAGGTCAAATTCAAAGATATCCCTGGAATAACAGTTTATTCAGCTTTTATTACATTTTGTAACGTTTGGGAGCTAATGATTTAAGAAGAATGTTGATTTACAGAAAATGCTAATAATCTGCTGTTATAGACATCTCTTTCCCAATGTAAGTCTATAGAAAAAAGTATTTGTGAGCCAATTGTGTCACGTCTCATACCAGGAAATTGTAATCCCACTGTGGCGAATATGGAAACGTTTGTTTCAAATCCCAGCGTTCTTCCTGGGGTTAGATGTAGTTGAGACAGAAATGAAGGCGGAGTTTGAAGACGTTTGTGATCCAAGCAAGGGCGTAGGAAGGTAGGAAGGGGCCCCTGGTGTTTGGTGAAGCAGCTGGTGTGATTCCATTAAAGATGGTCTGTAGTTTGTTCACAGTTCAATGATTAATAATACTAAAAGTATTTAAAAGGTATACAACAGGCAGATGTTGTTGCTTTTTCCCACACAGTAAGTTTGGGGCAGCTGTCAAAATGACAAACTCATTGGTGTTATGGGAGTTTGGAGTTTAACACTTCAACAGACTGAGTTACCAACAACAACAAGGCCAGAGGCTGAATGAGCAAAGGACCAGCACCTTTTAACCGAGACTTCAAGGCCACCTCTACTTGGCTCGAGTTCTAGCAGGTGGACCATGTACAGTTGTGCTACATCTCTCTAGAGACCTTTTAAAATAGAAACCTAAACCTGAGTGGCGTGAACTAAAGGCAGGATCCACAGAAAATAAGCATATATAATCATTGCAATTTAAAGGGACTTTGCTGGCCCTAAAAATAAAAATGACAAATAAAAAAATGATAGATTTACTGTAATAAACAGTAAAGTGAGTGCATTGTCAAATCCCAGCAGCTGGCACTCTATTGAGTGCACTTTTTTAGTTCATATTTTGATCTGTTTTATTTATCTTTACAAAGACGACATTAAATCGTAAATGTTGTTTAGGGACACAGCAAAACAGGTACTAATTAACAATCCACTCTTAATCCCTGGACATGTGTATAAAACAAAATGACCTTTCCTTTGCAAGCTCTATACTAGAAGTGTATCATTTGTTCATCATTAAATATAATTAGGTGGTAAACTGCAGTGGGCAAGAGAAATGTTCAGGGATAAGGGTGAGAACCCTAACCCACCTGGACCTGAGGGGCCTATGTCCATAGACTTGGCACTGGGAACGGAAAGGTTCAGGGTTCATGTGGAACTGAGGGACATTAACATTACAAATCTGTCTAAAGGGTGCTCTGGCTTTTACACTAAAGTGGTACCATTTAGGTCAGTCTGTCTTTATCCGGAAGATATAAACAGGCATCATGAGAGGGTGGGAGAAATGCTTTGATTTACATTTGAAAAGGGCACTTTTGCACAGCAGACAGAAAGGTCAGGGATGACAAGCTGTTTGGTTGTGATGCCTGTAAGAAACTCGATTAAAATTGCAGCATGATGTTGCTTTATGTTCTACAGCTACGAGCGTAGGATACAGAGTAACTAAAATCTCAATATCTGGCAGAGTCAATAATGGCATGAATCTCACATTTGGATGGCTAGAATGTGTTGACTGAATTGTAATAAGTAAAGCTAATGTTTAGTTGTTTTATACGTCCCCGTCGTTCAGCTGTGAGCCCCTCCTGCGGACATGTCGCCTCACCAGATCACATTCCCTCTGCGGCAACCACTCAGATGGCCCTAATTTGGAGTAAACAATGTTAGCTCCCCTATTATTCTGTGCTGAGTAATTTGTTGCATCCTCACCTGTGTGCCGCAAGCCCCAAAGGGTCGACATTACTCAACGTGGAATAAGGACCTAACAACAAAATTGTTTTCCCGGAGTACCACAGGTAACTATCGGGCTAATAGTTGGAGATGATCACAAAGTCCCAGAATCACAAGCTTCTCCCCTCTGTACTCCTCAGCTTTATGGAGCTTTATAGTGAGTGTTCCTTCATGTTTAGTCATAAGGTTTTGTTTTCAACCACAGCACTCATCTGTTTTCAGTGAAAAAGCTCTAAAAACCCAAATACCGGCTCTGTACCAAACAGATTAGCGAATATCTAGTGAACATAGTGGGGTATTTAGCAGCTAAAAGGCTAGATATTTTCCTCTGGGGTTGGTAGAGCCCAAAACGGAGCTAAAAGAGAGTGGGCATTGGACTGCATTTGCCGGTAGCCAGAAACAAGACTCCAGATGAATGATAACGTTGCTTTATATCTTGCTGGATGTCCATAATCAACTGTTTGCAATCAAATTAGCTAAAAGGTGTGTCAATGTCGTGTTCACAATGTGTTTCTGCTGCCTAGAGATTGGCCCAAAAATCAGTTATTGCAGGTATTTGAAAAAGTTCTACACAATGTGAACATACAATGTTGGGTAGTTCAATCAATAATTTGAAAAGAAATAAGGTTCTCCCACAATAACAATGCACTGCGAGGGCAAATTGTGTTTCAGGGAAGTATCAAGGTGTACACAATGTTTGTTTATTTATTTTATAATTGAGCCACATCAAGTTCCAGCAAGATCCCATGACATTGTTTACTTTGCTAATGTGTCTCGGGATCAGTCATTTCCTCATGATACATAAATAAATTCATTAGAGCACATGGATGGAACAACCGAGTGGTCGTTTTGCTTTTGATTTAGGTTTAGGGACCAGATTGAGGGCAGCAAGACCCCACCTTATTCTCGGAAACGTGTTTGTTCAAATACTCACTGCAGCCTTTGTTTGCACTTTCCTGACAAATAATTTACTTAAAGAGGCAGTCTGTAAGATTTGAGATGTGTTGCTTCTAGCGGCGTCTTTGGCGGTAGATGAAACTGCAGGCGAGCCTCTGAGACCTTGGGTGCAGTCGAATAGTCTTTTTTGCTTAGGAAGGTTCCTAACTGAAGAAGTGACCCGGAAGTAAACAAGTGGCCGCCATGATAAGAGCTGTTCGAATTCTCTAAATGCAAAGGAAAGGAGCTCCAATGCTTCCTTTCAGAGCTCCTTTAGCATAGGATGCAACGGACCTTCCTATGCGAAAGGAAAGGAGATTACGCCGACCCACAATTCTTTGCGAAAGCAACATTTAAAGTTAAGGAAAGGCGATTCATGAAAACAAACGATATGCATATTTAACAATGACTTTCATGCAGACATATAGTAATTGGAATAGTGTTGATAAATGTGTGGACAGTGATAATAATTGAATGGTATTTTTTTATTTATTTCAATCATGTTACAATGTTTGACAAAAACGAAAATAAAACCACAAATGAAATGTAAATACAGCAAACGGTCAAACAGGAAGGAGGAGCTGCTGGACCTGAAGCCGGTCAGTGAACCAGCTGTTTATAAAACCAACAACATGGGGAGAAGTGGACGACGCGTTTTTTGTAGTCCATTATTGTAGTTTCCCCAGCGCAGACGCACGTCAATCGCCAGTGCCGATCATCAGCTGTGGATCATCAGCGGCCGCGTTATAATGACGTAGCTTAGTGAAAGTCCGGTCGGATTCTCTGAGCACCGCGGTCGACTTTTCCTAAATCCTTTTGAGTTCTCCTATCGCCTTTCCTTAACCCCGTGACGGTTTCCCCAGAGGTCAAGGAATAGGAGTTAGGAATAGGAGTTAGGACCTTATTTTTTGACTATTCCACTGCACCCCTTGTCTCATTCACCGAACATTGGGAATGTCGCCACAGACACGGAGATCCTATTTCTGGGCCAAGCAGCAAGTACAAGCACTTTCATTAGTGGGTCATATGATCAATCACCATTGTTTAAACTCACTCTTTGATAAATAGTAACTCAAAAGACAATTAAATGGATGAAAATGTTACGGACTGCCACTTTAAGGATGAGCCTGTCTCAAACACAGGTGGAAACGGTGTGAAGTAGTTCTCGCAGCGAGGACCACTTGGCAAGGATGGGAGTGTGAGGGATTACATTTTCTAAAACAGTAATTATATGACAGCTACTTATCCAAATAACGCTATGCATCTTTGAAACTTGAAACTTCACCAAAGTTCAACTTGATGCAACCCTCAAGTTGAACTTTGGTGAAGTTTCAGGCGAATATCACCTCAGACGCATGTGTGAGTTTCCTGAGTGAGAGGAAGAGACAGACCCGGTTCTGCAGAAAGTACGCATTTCACCCTCAGTTAGATACTTTACGCCCTTAGTTAAAATTTGAATAATGAAAGGCCCACAGACCGTGTGGGCGTCTCTATGTGCACCTTCTATTTTGGTTAATGTATGTGCAGTAGTGCAACAAGCAGAATGGCTGCGTGAAGATGAATATCCATCAGTAGGTGTCGATGTAATACTCAGCCTCATGAACCTATGAGAGAGTATAGAGGCTATGATGCATCCTGGTAACCAGACGAGGGAAAGGAATAAAGCAATAATTGCTTTTTGAGACCAAGTAATAAGTCAAGTGATAAGGATTCATTGCGAAAATGCTCACTTTGGTTGGAAAGTGCAGTTCAGCTGTGGGGTAGCTGACAATTGGAAACGTGCCGCTTATGTACATTTTTTGTTTTTACATTTGGACGTCAGCATCGTTAAATTAGTAGAAGAGCACCCCTCGCAGTGGGAGGGTGACAGCAAAAGGAGAGTCCACGAGACCGGCACAGACCAGCTCCGTCCCTGCTGACCGGCCCTCCTGAACCAGTTGCGTCCCTTGGGACGGGTCGGCTGCCCGCAAGGATGCACACGCAGCTGTTGGTCCCACTCTCTTCTTTCTTTAAGAGAAAATATAACAGAGCTAGGCAGCATTGGGTCGCATTGCTCTGTTCCTTTGTGGAAACAAATAGCTCACTTTACTCCTGCAACTCTGCACACAGCAGTTTACAGGATGAATGCACAACATGCTGGCAAAACACACACATCTTAGATTCTGAAGCAGACTCTCTCCTGTATATTGAAACACCTTGTGGTGCTTATCAAAACACACGTCCTGCATTATTAATTACTGTGTTTTTGTGGTGTTACAAACGAGCTGTTGAATTTAATTCCCCCTAGAATATCTGGAACTTGGATGTGGAACTAGCTACGGAAGAGGATTAGGGCCACTTGTGAAGTTTTTGTTTTGTTTTAAATGCAAAGTATTTTAAAGTCAGAACTCTGAAGACTTTGCATTTAGAACTGAAAACAAAATTCATATGTGGTGCCTAATCCTCTTCCGTAACTACTGAACAGTGCCGACATGTAGGTTCAGGAAGCGTTGGTGGCCAAATATTTGACAAGTTGGTGTTTTTTTGGTTCATTTGGGGGTATTGGCTTCATGAAAAGCTACCAGCAGTTATTGTATTCCTTTCTCCCAATGAGCAACTATAAAATGAATGTAACACTTCTCTGAAAAATGGTATTTCCCTATAAATAATCTTTACAGTGAGCGCCTTCAACATCAAAGTTTAATCACAACTTATTATTCTGCTCAGACCAGGCTTTGACCAATAAAGTGATGTAATTTCATTTTTCCACCTATGAATCATAGATTAAATTCAATATGCCTTTGAATTATGGTGATTTTAATAGAAAGTTACAGGTCTTCACAGTGCACCGGAGTTGCTTCAGAGCACTCTTATTATCCTCATGGTGGCTGGGCAGCCTGGTGGTTATAGGAGCCATCCAAGTGGAAAACGAGACATTATTCCCTTGTTTTATGATGAAACAAAATCACCTTAATTTTTAACACCGTTGGAGGCCAGGGCAAATATAAATGACTTGTTTGAACCCCTTTTCTTGCATATCATGTCTCCCTAGCAGCAAGCAGTGGACAAGCAACTTCTACATCTTAGTTATAGAAGTTTCCCTAAATATCAGGTTTTTTTCACTTCTCACAACTCAAGCAAACTCAGGCTGATGTAATCATTTCATAACATTAACTAATGGCCTTACCCTTTCAACTTGCCTTCCTATGTTGTGCCTACTCAGAAAGGTGATTGTCAGGCTCGGATGTTAAATTAAACCCAACTCACTGAAAGCTGCTGATGGATTTCTTTTTTCATTGCATCGGAGAATTGCCATAAATAAAGAAAAAACAAGTAGACTGAGAAACTCATTTGCCAATCAGTCCATATGTGTGTGTAGCATACGCTAATGCTATGCAAATACATGCTGTACACAAAACAAGGGCAGAGAGCCTTTTGCTTTCTAATAGCATGTTCATCAGTCAATCAGCTGAAGACCTGAAATCCACAATAAGCTAGCTTAAAAGCTGTGTGCAAGAACATGTACATACAAACATTTTACAATACATTTCCCTTCTGTTTCCTTGGGAAGTTCTTTGCTTTTTAACTGCATCTGCTACTGGATGACAGCCTCGGGCCTCAGCACTGACCAGACTGATCAATGCACTCACCCAGCTGGGTCCACCCAGAACCAGAGAGGACACAAAGTCCTTCAGACACCAGAAGGTGGATTCTCAACTGTGTTAAACGATATCCCAACCCCAGTGGCGGTTCTAGACAAATTTTACTGGGGGGGCCAAGGTGGGGCCAATGTTTGATCAGAGGGGCACATTAAAAATGGAAACAAATGATATTTAAACATAGCGAGATCAGACATTTACAAACTTGATTTTCTTATCGTAGTGAGGAACAACAGTAACACGGTTACGTGCAATAAATCACTTTACGAGATGAAATCGTTTTGCTTACCTTCGCCTCTTGCAACAAGACATTAGCTCCTCTCTTCAAAACTTGTGGCTGCCGTTCTCACTCTCATCTCGCATCCGGCAAGGCAATGTTTGGGTGCGTCGCTCTAATTATTCCGTGTAGAGCGCTGAGTCACATTAGTTCCGCTTTTGGCGCTAGCGCATAAAATCGTAATAACTTGATCAATTTATTTCATTTTCATTTTATCATTCAGTCAGCTTATTCAGTCAGCTCTGGGGGGGCCACAGGGGGGGCCTGGGACATTTTTACAGGGGCACTGGCCCCTGTAGGCCCCGTGTAGAACCGCCACTGCCCAACCCCCTTAAAAGGCTCATGGAACTTAAATAACCTCCAGGTAACCACTGTTTCTGTTGACTAAACATTAGTAAACACTTGGACGTATACAAGCGCAGATGCTGCATCAACTTGTCAAGTACCATCTGTGTGTTGCCGTGTGTGATTTGTGTGTTTGTGAGTGTGAGAGGACACAGAAATGAGAAAAGAGGTCAGAGAGGAGAGAGTGACAATGCATCTGTGTGCGTGTGTGTGTGTGTGTGTGTGTGTGTGTGTGTGTGTGTGTGTGTGTGTGTGTGCGTGTGTGTGTCTTTGCTCAAAGCACCGTAGCAGTACAAAGTTATGTAACAATTCAACTGGAACAAAGCAGAGCTAAAAAGGACGGACACACACACACACACACACACACACACACACACACACACACACACACACTCGCACATTGACACACAGAGGGACCTCATACAAAATGTAATTACACTCACATGCCCTCAGCCTGCTTCCTCATATTGACCAGATGCTTCCTTAGGTCGTGTGGTCGTGACATGTCAACCCTCGTTAGGAAAGACACCACACATGACATTTACAGCAACAGCGTCAACAAGATCCAAGTTTTGCAAAACATTTATTTATTTTAAGCTTTCCCCTAAGCTGCGGTAATTCATTTGACTAAGCCAAAGGGGGTGATTTTGGTTCATTAAAAACTTCCATGTCTTAGAATATGTGTTGTGATCTCGACTTGGTGCCCTTATAAAGTGACACATGCCATGTGACTGCTATACCGGTGTTATTTGAGGGCCTTTTTCCCATTTCATTTCATGCCTCTCTCTTCCTAAGCGTCACAAATTATGATGCAACTGAGTCATTACAAAAGATCATCTGTGAAACTACAGCATCTTTTCCTTTACCAAACTTTTAAATCAAATTCTTTCTTCCATTATTTCCACATAAGGTTCTACTGTGAGAGAGTGAAACATTTGGAATGTTGCTGTTTTTTTTAAAGAAATATTTTATTGAAAATACGGGTCCTCTAGCTGAGTGAGTGTGTGTGGGGACTTATCGTGTCCCCAGAGAAAGCATTGAGCTGCAGTTCACGATTCAAAGCCACCCATGAATGAGATCCAAAGTGATTGTATTTAGAGAGGTTTTGGCCCAGTCTCAGGCTCCACAGCTGAAGCAGAAGCAGATACTCTGCAGGAGAGTGTGAACTGGTCCCAGTGGGGAGGCTTGATTCATCTGAGGGTGCAGGGAAGGTGATGAGCGCCTGAGAGATGAGCAACGCACGGAAATGAGGGAAAAGGCCAGAATGGGGGCAGACGCTCAGGAGGAGTGAGGAGAGGCTGGACTAGAATGAACACCATGAATAAAACTTTAACCTGAACCACATCAGAGCCCAAACCAATACTGATGTATTTTCCTCTCTTTTATATTATGACCAATTGTGGTCATGGCGTTCGAATGATCGTCATCCCACAGCGAGCTGGTAGTGTCGTAGTGTTTGGCTCTTCACTAAAGTCACCACATTAACCACAACAACACAAGGTGACCTCCTCTCAGGATCATATAAGGTGCCACGTGTATCACGTATGTATGGTGTCCGGGGGAGATATATATGTTTTGATGAGGAAATATTGGCTTTTGGCTATTGTCATAAATATTGGTATTGACTAATGGCTGGGCCGTGCTCAGGCTGGTTTGGTTTTCAGGATATAGACTGTTGATTTGTGCCATTTGATTATACACAACCCTGGAATTACTCTCTGGGACGAGCTGTAGCAATGCACTTACCATCCACCTGCTATTTTGACACTTACGTTAGAAATATAGATTTTCAGTTGGTTGCTGCAAATGTAAAAGGTTTATTTATGTTAGCCCTTTTCTGAATATTGGCAAAATCTGCAGTTATTAAAGGATAAATTCAGTTTTATTACATTTTGTGGAAGCTTCTTTTCTATTGCTTGAGATAAAACTGGTCAATTTCTGATGCAGTCAGCCACTCTGTTTCTAATTTATAACCAACATTACTTTTTCCTTCAGGCCATCAGGATGGTGAACTCTGTTCTTTGAGGAAAAAATGATTGTGCAGTTTGCATTATTTATTAGTTTCTCGTTTTTTTTGTACATCTGTAGCCCACCTGCACATCTGGTCAATATATACTCAAGAATGTTAATGCTTATATTTTTTCTATTAGATTTTCTATAATTTATTTATATGCTGTGTACTCTTATGTTATTATTCTTTGTTGCATATGAGTCCCTACAGCAAAGCCTCAAGAGGACGTGTTTCACTGCAGGTATGAGCATGTGACAAATACAACAAACATCTGAATCTGAATCTGGAATTACTACAAAATTAAGATGAAGTAGAAGCGGTAATGATTTCATCTCAACTTCTTAAATAAATGCGTTTGCTTCCACGGTAACGTACCCCACACTTTAGTCAATTTAAATTTAAATTTAAAAACTCGTATAATTGTTGTTTGTTAAATCTTCTGCACTGCCCTTTTTGACATTTACTACAATGAGATTTAGTATAAAATGCACACTTCTTTTTTTTTTCATCTTCTTTTTTCTTCTCTCATTATCTGAAGAAACTTTTGATATATAATTTGTTTGGTATATATATATATATATATATATATATATATGATAGATAGATAGATAGATAGATAGATAGATAGATAGATAGATAGATAATGCCTTAAAAGACTCTGAAAATGAAATACAAGTAGAGTTTTTCTTAAGTCTTTACAACAGTCATAGAGCTTTAACCATTTGATCATGTTAATAATGTTAATGTTGTTTCAAGTACGAGTAGAAAGTGCAGAAATTGAGCCCCCTGAAGCAAATTTATGACTTGTTTTACTGTGTTAGATTATTAAAATGGACTTGACTTGACTTGAGTGCCAGCCTAGAGGGAAAAAAGGGGGAAGAGAACAATGAATAAGGAGGCAAAGAAGATGAAATGAGAGGAGATGGTACTTTAACATGTCAGAACTCTACAAAATTGACTTTACAACTCATGCCACATGCCGTCTCATACATATACAACCACGTCCTGTCTGTACGTTTCTATTCCCTTTTCCACCTCTCAACCCACCATGCTGCTCTCCATCCACAAGTCTCCCTCCGTCTTCCTCCATCTCTCTCCACCTGGCTGTCTCCCACCGCCTGTCCCTCCATCCGTCCCGCCGCTCTGCGGTGATATGAACTGATGTGTCAGCTAAGTTGATCATCCCCTCCAGCTGCTGTCTGCCAACAGCAACTCTCTTTCCCTCACGTGTCGCCTTCTTCTCCCTTTCCCCTCTGCCTCCCCTTGTCACTCTCAACGCCTCTCTCCTCGCCGCCATCTTCCTTTCCTTTCTTTCCCTCCCACTGTCCGCTCCCACCCTCTCTTTTATTCCCCTCCGAGACGGCCCTGTCAGGAAGATTCAGCCACTTGTCCACAAGCAGTCTGACGTTGTTCTGGATGCATGCGTGCATGCGCTGCACGCTATGTTGTGTTTGTGTGCGTGAGTGAGTGACTGAAGGGGTGAGGTGTGTGTCCCTTAGACATAAACCAGATTTGACTACAGCCGGGCCTATCTCTTTGTTTTAGGAACATAAGAAAGGAATTAAACCCCCCAAAAAGGAAAGACATTAGGTATCTTTCCATCCAAGTGAAGCTGAACAGACAAGAAGGACGTAAACAAATTTGCGGCCCAGGACAGATTGGATGAGTGAAAGAGGGGCGAAGGCAGAGAGAAGGGAAGGCTGGAAAAGAGTGGGTGGATGCAAACAGATTTAGATCTCCATGCACAGATGGGAGAGGGACAGAGAGCGAGGGGACGAGATGGAAAAGGGATGGATGAATGTTGCCAGTTGTTAGATTCTCTGCGAGATAAGGGAAGAAAATCAATTGAAATGCCCCTCAGATGTGCTGTAGGCCTATTCCTCAACAGGTGTTTAATATACCATGACCGACCACTTTAATAACAAACAACTGTCGAGGGACCGATTGAGGAAAGAAAATGGGCCCAATAGGTAGAATATCATTTTTTCGTAAATACGTGCTTGTTATAAGTTCAGGAGTACACATAATTAGTGTTTGTTAAAAAATGAATTTGTTGGAGACTTCCTCCTGATCCGTGGGCAGCATAACTCCACATTGATTATGCATGGAGTCATGACACTGGTGTTGTGAAAGCAGCAACAATCCTGTGCTGAAAAATGAGGCCAGCATGGAAGAACCAGAAAGTGCAGCTCCGTTGATGGTCACCTGAGGCTCCAAAAGCAAAGCCATCTCCATAGATTGTCAAAATGCCCAACTTCGCAGCAGAAATGGGCACGATTTGCAGATCATTTCTTCTTTCATGACAACTGTTATAGCTCACTAATGAACACATTATTTTTAGTTTGTCTAGTCCCTGTGATTGTCCTGAAAATAGCATGGCGTGTTCGTGATGGAGTAGAGGGGAAACTTTCACCGAGCACCATTAATAAGCCACATCCCATCCCAACATTACAACAGCACAAGGTGACAGCCGAGACAGGAGGCTATGGGAACAGTGCTCGGCACTCGGAGCTTGACACTCCCTCTGCCTAGGTTAAGGTTTGAAGCCTCAGCTGACAGAGAGACTCTCTCAGGTGTCACACAGCCATAGAAGTGGTTAAATCTACTGCTTGAGTGCACCTAATTGGCGTAAGATTGAATCCCACCACAGCTTTCTCTCGGGGCTGTCGACTCTTTTGCATCCCAATTAAAAATGGGGAGTGGGTTGCCTACTCTGCCTTTTAATTCAATCCAACTTTTTTATGTATCTGTCGGTGTTGTGCATGAACCAGTTCATTGAACACGTTCATTGAACACGTTCGTTTTTCTGTGAACTTTGAACTGAACGTAACGCATTTGTAAATAAAGAACTTGAACCTGAATTAGTTCAGATTGGGTGAAATGAACAAGGAACGTCAATGTTGAGGTCCAATTAAATGTTACGGAATTTGTTTTCTCCTGATGAATCGAGGGACACGTCCTGCTTGCACTAACAGCATGTCGTTGTTAGGGGCGGGCGGATCGATCCAAAACAAGAGTTTCTCTTCTATAAGTTCAGCAAATCACTGGGATTTCTTCACAGAGTTTGTGTGAGCGCAGCGTCTCTCAGTCCTCATGCGCAGCGCTCTTCTCTTCCTCTCTCACGCCATGACTCAGGTTCACTAGGCCCCGCCCCTCCTCTCCCCCTCCTGTTATTGTTTCTAAACAAAAACATGGTTGAGTAGTAGTTTGCCCTGCAGATGAACAGTTTTAGGCTAGAGGGTAGGCATAGTGATTGAAGTCATAGTTTGAAAAACAAGTCTTTCATTTTCATTTCTCACCTAAAAAAAAAAGTAACTGAACTTTGAACTCGTTCAGAATTAAAATGGTGAAATATGAAGGTGAACAGTTCACTTTGAACATGTGAACTGAACTTTGAACTAGTTCATGAAAAGCTGGTATCTGTGGTAGCTAAACCCAGGTTATGCTGAACTCTAACAAACACACAATCACGGCACTTCCTTGCCTTACCTCACAGCAGCATGATATATTTTAATGCTGTACTTGTCACTGAACATTTGTCACATTTGCTGGTAACCTGTAGCCTCAATCCATATGATATTGATCCATATGCACAGCTGACTATTTATGGTGGCTTTGAAAAGCAATTCAGACGCTATTTATATACTGAAGATCAATGGCCTTTTTACATAGCCTGTTAAGGTAATTTATCAAGTTTGAATTTATCTTGATCTAAATCCAAAAAGCATGTATGAATAGAAACATAGTGTGGAACCAATGCAGCCATATTTAAGCATGCTGTCTGATGTGTTCAGTATTTCTGCTCTGTTGTGTTTCCATAAATTAAAGGCTGCATACACAGTCGAGCCCAGCTTAAAGTGTAAGTTTGGCGGAAATTGAAAATAAAGCTATTTTCTGGATGAAAATATATCAACTAAGCCGTGGAGGAAGTAATTTTCGCTCATCACGCAGTTCAGAGCTAGCACGGGCGGAAGCTAGAGTCCAAAATCGCAAACAGTGGGTTAGCATGGGGCTAACAGCCACACGCTTTCAAAATCGCATTTTTAAACCACTAACATTGCTCAAAACAGCGCCAAACCTCGTCAGCAGCTTGCTCTGGGTGTCTACACATAAAACGAAGCACCAACAACTCAGTTCATGAACCCGAAGTTTATAACAGAAGACAGTTAAGAACACTCACCAATTCTACCCCAGCCAGCTCCTCGCGAAGGATAGTCCGTAAGTGTCGATTACCGAACGCAGCTCTCGTGTTCCCGTGTGAGATCTCGCGTGACATGTATGTGCTTCAGATAAGGCTGCTGTCTTGAACTGATTGGAAGTGTATACAAACTATCCCGACGTTTTTACCCACCGTTATTAACTTATATTTGGCCAAACTGCCACTAATTTAAAAGTATACTCGTTTTATTCTGGGCGAAATCTTCAGTTTCACTTTCACTTTTGCATTGCGTTCGGTAATCGACACTTACGGACTATCCTTCGCGAGGAGCTGGCAGGGGTAGAATTGGTGAGTGTTCTTAACTGTCTTCTGTTATAAACTTCGGGTTCATGAACTGAGTTGTTGGTGCTTCGTTTTATGTGTAGACACCCAGAGCAAGCTGCTGACGAGGTTTGGCGCTGTTTTGAGCAATGTTAGTGGTTTAAAAATGCGATTTTGAAAGCGTGTGGCTGTTGGCCCCATGCTAACCCACTGTTTGCGATTTTGGACTCTAGCTTCCGCCCGTGCTAGCTCTGAACTGCGTGATGAGGGAAAATTACTTCCTCCACGGCTTAGTTGATATATTTTCATCCAGAAAATAGCTTTATTTTCAATTTCCGCCAAACTTACACTTTAATTAGCTTAGCCACATCTTCATGCCACAGCAGGTACATATTATTTTGGTAATTTAATTCCCACAAACCTGCTCTCCTCAATTAATGATGATATCACCTAGCACGTATAAGTTACCGGTTCTATAATAGTTTGTTTACCTGCTGTCATTGCTACAGACGCAGAGTAGCCTGCAGTGCTAGTTTCTTCAATCTCACAGAAATGGACACTTTTGGAGAATATACTGAAACTTTTGAAGACTCTGATGAGGAGTTTTTTTCCACCCAAACCCAACTGTACCTGTACGAGCCTGAATATACAGAGGAAGAATTGCGGGAGAGGGATGCTCAAAGGGCAGAACGTGAAGGAGCGTCTGTGGAGACCGAGATAGCCCCCGCTGGAGCTGAGAACCGGGACTGAACAAACGGAGACTGGTGGTCCCAGGCGGGAATCCCCCGCAACGCATCCGAGGGTTTACGGGTCTACGGACGGAGCAGAGGTCCGGGTTCGCGGTGCGTAATTGTGGGTTTGCGTGGCCGTGGGCTGCCCGGTGTTTGCGTGAGGTCCAAGTGCTTTTCACCCAGGTCTGAGGGCATGAGTCCCGACAATTCGTCCCGGTTCGATTGCCTACTTACGGGCAGTATTTCGGGCGGCGCGTCTTAGAGTTTTGAGTCCGACGGAGAGTCCGCATGCGTGGATTCGCGGAGCCGCCCGCTGCCCGGTGTTGGTCTGCGGTCCAAGGGCTTTTCACCTAGCTCTGAGGGCACGAGGCCAAGGGTTTAGGGTTCTCCGGACGGAGCAGTGGTCCGGGTTCGCGGTGTGTAATTGTGGCTTTGCGTGGCCGTGGGCTGCCCGGTGTTTGAGTGATCTCCGAGGGCTTTTCAGACAGCCTTGGGGGTATAAGTGCCAAGAGTTTGGCCCGGTTCGATTGCCTATTTACGGGCAGTATTTCGGGCGGCTGGTCTTAGAGTTTTGAGTCCGACAGAGCAAAGTAAAGTTCCGCTGCTGCTGAGAAACTAGTTCCTCAAAAAATGGATGATTCATGCGATGCAAGGTTAGTTTTGTTTCAAATATTATTCTATCAACACAGATATGTACATCGACAGTCTAGTGTTTTAATTGATTTGCCTCGGGTGCACTGTGGAGTGGGCAAGACCTGCCAGTCTAGCTAAGAACCATTGACTTGCGCTAGCCATAGCATAAGCGAACTCGGCAACTAGAAGAACTGAATGAAATTTCTTGAAAATGTCTCCAGACGTCTCGAACATACCGGCTCACTTGGAAAATAGGTCTTATGTCCAAAATTCCAAACTATCCCTTTAATCAAAACTCAGACTGGTTGACTTTCTTCAGCCAGTGGGAAAAACAAGCCCGTTATCGGACCGATCTGAGTCAGTTAACTAATCTGAACTGTCTGCGGTAATTCAGAGATTTAGCTAGGATAGTCTATTTTCTGGTTTGTTAAAAAAAATTGACTAGAACATTCTGAGAATTGCTATGGAGAGTGTTGACTTACGGATTAAGCTGCAGGGGTAGATTGAGAAGCTTCTTTGAATATTATGGTATTTTTAATACGACCGTTCTATACTTTTCAAGCAGGAGGGGTATAATACTGACAAAATAGACACAAAGTGTGAGTGTTGTATGTATGTCTTCTGGCTGAATACTAAGCAAAGCATTTGTCTGCAAAATGATGATTGTATTCACTGTGCATCTCAATGGTCCGGAAAGACATCCAACATCGAGAGTTTCAAATTCCATCTGTAAGTTTTAAGATTGTCATAATTATGAAGAGTTTTAATACAAGAATGAATACCACGATTTGAAGATACAGTTGATGTAATCATTTTTATAGCCTTGGAAATGTGAACAAAGGCTTTATTTGGTCACAGCGTGCATGGCATTTCTGAAATAAGGGACATCTAATTTTAGAATGACATTTTTAATTCTGCTATTTTTTATGCATTTGTTCCAAATAGCTTGCCTTCAATGCTGGTTTTTATGCTTTTTGCTCCATTAATCAATGCCTCTCTCAATGCAGTCAGCTTTGCCCGTATCATTTTGCCTCAAAATTATTCGTATTACTAATGACTCTCTGAGTAAACACCTGGGGAAATAAAGGATATAGAAAGAAGAGCTTTTTGCAGCTTTGTTTTTGTGCGTGGTGCACAATCCCCCACTGGGTTCTCATCACTTTCAAGACAAAGTAAATACATGCTGTAGGCTACTGTGGCCTAAGTTGATAAATTGTTGTTGTACTATCAAGTCTGTAATTCTCTGGCTGCTGCAATATCCAGGTTGTCTTATTGACATGTCATTTTCAGACAATTACGAGCCTAAATCACTGATTCAGTCAAAACACTCAATAAAGCTTTGAAGCACCACTTAAATATTTTATTATCGCCTCCGCTGTGGGATAGTTCTCAGGTCTGGATTTGAGATTCCACATAAATACATTTTAAAAAACAGAAATGCTAGACATGCTAACTTGGGATATGGTGTTTTCAATACAAGTTTGACTGTTGTGTATGATGTTGCTGGATAACAGTCTGAGAGGAGACGTGACCATAGATTCTGTGATGTGAAAAATAAATGCCACTTACTTCAACAATGGATTTGAAATAATAATTCAATTTGTTTTGTCAACAGCAGAGTTTCTGATATGCCTGCTATTATAGAAAATATTAAAACGACACAAGCTATACTGCCGTATCTTTTAATGTTGTGTTTCCATAAATTAAAGGCTGCATACACAGTCGAGCCCAGCTTAAAGTGTAAGTTTGGCGGAAATTGAAAATAAAGCTATTTTCTGAATGAAAATATATCAACTAAGCCGTGGAGGAAGTAATTTTCGCTCATCACGCAGTTCAGAGCTAGCACGGGCGGAAGCTAGAGTCCAAAATCGCAAACAGTGGGTTAGCATGGGGCTAACAGCCACACGCTTTCAAAATCGCATTTTTAAACCACTAACATTGCTCAAAACAGCGCCAAACCTCGTCAGCAGCTTGCTCTGGGTGTCTACACATAAAACGAAGCACCAACAACTCAGTTCATGAACCCGAAGTTTATAACAGAAGACAGTTAAGAACACTCACCAATTCTACCCCAGCCAGCTCCTCGCGAAGGATAGTCCGTAAGTGTCGATTACCGAACGCAGCTCTCGTGTTCCCGTGTGAGATCTCGCGTGACATGTATGTGCTTCAGATAAGGCTGCTGTCTTGAACTGATTGGAAGTGTATACAAACTATCCCGACGTTTTTACCCACCGTTATTAACTTATATTTGGCCAAACTGCCACTAATTTAAAAGTATACTCGTTTTATTCTGGGCGAAATCTTCAGTTTCACTTTCACTTTTGCATTGCGTTCGGTAATCGACACTTACGGACTATCCTTCGCGAGGAGCTGGCAGGGGTAGAATTGGTGAGTGTTCTTAACTGTCTTCTGTTATAAACTTCGGGTTCATGAACTGAGTTGTTGGTGCTTCGTTTTATGTGTAGACACCCAGAGCAAGCTGCTGACGAGGTTTGGCGCTGTTTTGAGCAATGTTAGTGGTTTAAAAATGCGATTTTGAAAGCGTGTGGCTGTTGGCCCCATGCTAACCCACTGTTTGCGATTTTGGACTCTAGCTTCCGCCCGTGCTAGCTCTGAACTGCGTGATGAGGGAAAATTACTTCCTCCACGGCTTAGTTGATATATTTTCATCCAGAAAATAGCTTTATTTTCAATTTCCGCCAAACTTACACTTTAATTAGCTTAGCCACATCTTCATGCCACAGCAGGTACATATTATTTTGGTAATTTAATTCCCACAAACCTGCTCTCCTCAATTAATGATGATATCACCTAGCACGTATAAGTTACCGGTTCTATAATAGTTTGTTTACCTGCTGTCATTGCTACAGACGCAGAGTAGCCTGCAGTGCTAGTTTCTTCAATCTCACAGAAATGTTGTGACCCAATTCAGGGGCACAACTTAACTGAACACATCTCATTCCCAAGTGCAGTCCAGAAATGCATTGTGTACACACTTCCATCCACACAGGGGTTTTATTTCTTCATGGTGCATTTGAGATCATTGTGAACTTCTAAAATGAAGAAAATATACACATATTAACCAGGTTTGTGTTCAGCTGTTCATCAGTCATAAAGCGTAAATCTGATAGTTGTTAAAACCCAATATATAGGTAATTACTAATTAATTAATTAATTTTTACACATTAATTTTGACTTGACTTTGCCATTCTTTCTGACTTTTCCTTCCTATTATCATCCTTTTACTCCTCTCCTTTCTTCCTCACTTCCACTCTTGGTTGATTTCTCCTAATCTTTATCAGTGTTGTCTCACAGAAACAATGACTAATTTAGGTAGAAGCTCTACACACTTCATTATGTGTGATAGTCTTTATTGTAGACAGCCCTTTAAACAGAAACAAACACCACACACATGTTTTTTGACTTGTTGCGTCTGCATTTGATGTGACGGTATTTGCATCAACGATCGGTGATGCATCTTTATTCACACGTCAGACTTGCCAACAGTGGCAGAAGTACAAACAAAGCACAGCTGGCATTCCTCTGACAGGCACACAAAGTTAGAAAAGTCCTCAGTAGATAGGCAGCCAGGGAACCCACGTGTGAACAAAGTGAAATCACTCTCAACATATGGGGTTTTTTTTTTTGTGAGAATGGGATTCTCTTTTGAGTCTATTTGAGAACTCACGTTGGGACAGTGCTGCCTGACGCTGGGCTCGGATTTGGAAAAAAATGTCTGGAACGCTGCTTTGATGGAGCCGTCAGCTTGAAAGTAGCGCCTCCTTCTAATTGGAGCGTTCCTGAAATGAGCTGATGATTACGACCGAGTTTGTATCGCTGCATGTCACCCTGATGAGAAGGTCGGACGCCATGTAATCCTTCTTTGCGTACAAAAGGATTTACCAATCGTTAATCACGAGGCTGAAACAGTGTATGTTAACTAAAAATAATTCACGCTTTCTTTACCAATCATTCACACGCTGTAGTTCATGCATTATTCATGTTGCTCATTCCAGTACAGCATGAAAACGAATGTGCAGACTAGCGTTGTTTAAGTTTTGTAACTTGAGTCGAGGAATATGCCTGGGGAGCATTAAGGGCACGCCGGGGCACCGTCAACCGCTTTGCGGTAATGCAGTTTCACCTACAGTTTTCTTTTTTCTGAAATAATGCACACGACCTTTAAGCTTTTCAAGCAGTCTACATTAACTACAGGAGCTGACTGTTATGACTTAAAGTGAGCAATCAAGGGATCTTCTTGAGCAAATAATTAAGTTTCTATTCCACAATCCAAGTAATCAAAAAATGAAAATGTCATATCTGTCAACAACTTGAAAATCCAAGCTTGCTGTGGTCAAATACTGCCTCCTCTATATCTGTTCCTGTGTGTGCCCAAGCAAACTGTAAGTGTGTCCTTACTGTATATACAGAGGTCAGGGAGATTTATCAGAGACAGCAGCTGCTTCCTCTGGTCTGGAGCTGTGTGAGGCAAAGAAACGTGAGTGAGAAGGAAAGGCAGAGTGACAGAAATGTTGCAGTGATAAAGGCAAAGAAGGAGCTGAGGAGAGGTGGAGTTAGGTGCCATGGGGACCTGAAAGATGAGGTGACACAACCCCCCCCCCCCCCCCCTCTCTCTCTCTCTCGTGCTTTTTAGCCTCATATTTATCTTATGATGTCAAGTCCAAATTAGATGAGTCTGCAGGAAAATCAGCAACTTCAAACTACAAAGTAGATGAGTTTGCGTTTAAAAGCCCGTAAGCATTCGCTCACTGTGCGAAGTGTAAGAGAGAAAATACACTAACAAAGAATCCAACGACATTCTCTGTTTTGGGACAGCTCAGTCTAGGTTTATAAATGTGAAGATGATTGGCAATGATGAAGACATTGTTTAAAATTAAAAAAAACACACGTCACTGTGGGGTAAAGTTGCTAATTTGCCATTCCCTTCAGAGGAATACTATCACACATACGGAGAAGAGTTTTACATATACAGTATCTCATCAATCTATTTTCAAAGCTTTTCAGTTTCTCTGGTTTAGAGTCTTATGTTTGCTGTGCCTTAAACTTGCCGAAGTGAATACTCTCATCTCTCTCTGACCTATCTGGAAATCAGACAGAATATCAGGGCCAGTGCTGCAAATGTGAAATGAGAAATAATAATGACTGATAGGCCTTTGAAGTGAACGTGAGCATTTCTTTTTTCAATTTACTTTTTACATTTTGGATTTCGAAGTGGTTTCTGCCTATATGGACCCCAGAAGTGACCAAAATATACAAAACAAGAATCTCGCACCCTCACCAATGTCTCCAAGACATTTGTGCACACACACACACACACACGCACTCAACCCTGCATAATATCTGAGCAGTGATGGGTGTCGGGGGAGTCCTTGTATAATCTGAACAAAATAGTGAACTCCTCTTAGTGCTGACCAAGATGAACACAGAGCTGCTTAGGCAGCAGTGACCCAAACATGGCACATTTTCAAACAAAATTGTCATGTGTAGGGGTTTTATGGGGGAAAGAGAATTAATGATACAGTGTAGGGAGTCTAGAGGTATTTTTAGAAGTTCCCCATGACTGAACCAAGGAGTTCACACTATTGGATTACAGAGCAATTTGGTCCATGAATGTGAGATCACGTCAAAGCAAAAACAACCGACATTATAATTGAGCCATGAAAATGCCGGTCTTGGACAGCAGTTTGCAGAAATGTGCTGTTACACTGTACTGGAAAGCATTTCATCTGCATTGTGTGGATCACAATAACAGCTCGTCAAATATGTAGTTAATATACTGTAGCGTGCACCTTGGAGCTCACAGTTTGGCGCTCCCACTCTTCTAGCATTTTGTGTCGTGTCAACCGAATGCAGAAATTCTCATTTGCCCTCCAGCTAGGGTGAAAGGTCAGTGGCTGAATGTTGCACCCCATCAAGCAGCTGAGAGCTTATAGCCACAATATGGCCTCACACACCCTTAAACCAGTGTGTTGCCCTGATTACTCCCTCATACAATGCCTGTGAAAGTATATAATTACATGATGAAATGGTGGCTTGGTTTCAGTACACACAATGAAGTGACAGCGGTAGTCGGTGTGTAAAAGAGACCTTCCCACTCTTCAATTCAATCAAAAAACTTCATTTGTCCCTCGGGGGCGATTAAATAGTTTGGTGTCGAGTTTTGTGTTTGTCTATTGACATTTCCGGGAAGTCGATGGCGCCAGCTGACCTCAAGTAAACCATGTGATAGTCGCCTCAGGCTGTCAGGCTTACTCGCCTGTCCATGGTGTCTTGGTCTGTGGGGTCGTCGACCTCACATTAACCCTCACCTCCACATACGTTTGCACAAACACACGTGTATATGCGCTCACAGAATCACAAACAACCTTAAATATTGAATAACTCCTTGTTGCGAATGTCTGCGTGCCTGATTGTGAGAGTAAGCATTGCCCTGGATCGAATATTGTGCGCTGAATTTTCCACAGTCAGGACATTTACATTTGTTTAAGAACTATTAAGTTGTTGCTGGATTGTTTGCAGTGACCTAATTTCTTTTAAAGTCCTGTAAACAAGAAGTTCCCTGTACTGAGGCGAGGGATTAAGAGAACAACTCTTAAAATAGATCTCTTCTGACTAACCAATAGATTGGCTAGGTTCAAATGTGTTTTTACATGTGCCAATATCTTAAAGGCACATATTTTAAATGTTCAGTTTACTCAGCAAGGAGTAATTCAGAGCCTGTTAAAACAGTTGTGTAATGTCTCTGTGGAGCACTCTGGAGTGAGCTTTCCAAAGTTTCAAAAAATAATCCTGTTGATGCAATAGTGATGCCATCATGGTCATGTCAGCTTGGGCTTGGAGACCACAAACAGAAATTACAACGAATACAGAACGACGGCATCAGGTTCCATTATGGCAAACGTGGGATGCAACGTTTTGGGGGTTTTTATACTGGAGACTTAAAGTCAGGCTATATCCATCTTTACTGCGTTTAATACAACATAGCTTGACTATGCCTTTAAGACATAGAAATTAAGGCTGTGTAGGCAGTGCTGCTAGGTGACAAACTTACTCTAAAACCATTCAATTCAAACTATTCCTCTCTTTCCCCTCCTCTGACATCCTGATTGCAAAACGTATCTCAGAAGGCCGGCAGACATCAGCATTTGGACGACTGCGCATCACCTGAAGCTTAACCTTGACAAGACTGAGCTCCTCTTTGTGCCGGGGAAAGACTGCCCTCACATGGACTTACTGGTCACTGTTGAGGACATTACGGTATCTCCTTTACCAACCGCGAGGAACCTCGGCGTGGTATTGGACAATCACCTATGCTGCACCGCCAACATCACGCGGTGGCCTGACCTGCAGATTTTCTCTCTACAACATCTGCAGGATCCGGCCCTTCCTCACGAGGGAAGCAGTTCAGCTCTTGGTCCAAGCTCTCATCCCACCTGGTCTACTGCAACTCGCTCCTGGCTGGACTCCCTGCCTCTGCGATCCAACCTTTGCAGCGTATCCAGAACGCTTCAGCACGCCTTGTGTGCTGAAGCGACCTGTGACCCCCCTCTTCCGTGACCTCCACTGGCTCCCTGTAGTAGCTCGCATCAGATTTAAGACAATGGTTCTGGCCTACGGCTGTCAACAGAACTGCCCCTACCTACCTCCAAGCATTAATCAGACCCTAAGCCCCAGCTCGAGCGCTCTGCTCAACAACCTCAGCTGAACGGCTGATACCCCCATCGCTGAGAGCAAGCAAAGGTCGCACAACAAAGTCACAACTCTTCTCTGTTTTGGCACCGCAATGGTGGAACGAGCTCCCTGACGATGTCAGGACTTCATTTAACCCCAACCACCTCTCCTCCCTTACCCTAGCTATACCTTTCTTGTTTACCAGCAATGGGTTAACCTAGCAATGGGAGTGCTTCAAACTTGTTCTATTGACATCCTTACTGTACCGATAGTTTCACTTTCTTCTGACAAATGTACTTATGGTAAGTCGCTTTGGACAAAAGCGTCTGCTAAATGCCCTAAAAAAATGTAATCATTCTGGACAGGGACCCTTTTCCTTTCACTCTGCTACAACCAAAAGAAGCTTTTGGGTTGCAGCATATCACTCAGAAAGACATCAACATATGTGCCTGTCTTGGTTCAATATGGCCCAGAATATGTGGAGAATCCAGACTACTGACCAGCTTGTAAACATTTTTACAGTAACCAGGTTATTACAGTGCATGTAAACACATTCTCCTGATGTCTCATGGTGACTGAAGTCTAACATTTTCACAAAGCAGCTGCTTATTTGTCAGCCTTGCAGCCACTCCTCACATAATAGGTAGACGGAGAAGTCAGTGACACTTCGCAAATCATCAGAATAATGTGAATGTTCCATATGCCTAATGAGCCGGGTGACCATGACATCAATTTAAAATCTGTTGAATTTCAAGGAAATGTCAAAGCTTTTGCTGAATTACTGACAGGCCGATGCTTCAGGGAACGGAGAGATCGCAGTGTGTTCCAGATGCCGCAATAGCGGATGATATGGCGTATGCTCTCCGTGACATTACAGTTTTATCGCCGTTATGATACGCGTGCAAATCAACTTTAAAGAGGACACTCAAAAGAACACGTTGCGATGAAGAGACAGCCGAATGGGACATCTACGCGGAAACATTGAACCACCATTGATGGTGGACACCTGCTGAGAGAGAGAGAGAGAGAGAGAGAGAGAGAGGGAGAGAGAGGTCTGTGCATGCAGAAGAGAAACTAAAGGACAAAAGGGAGAGAGAGAAACGAGAACAGGCAGGGAAACAGGAAACGTATTGACAATAATTAGATAGCTTAATATCTTACTTCACAGGCTCTGACACGCTAGCTCAGTGAAAGGAAGAAGCAAGCGGCTGCAGTAAGAATAATCTTCACTTCTGGTAGCAGATAAAGAAAAACACGGATATATAAAGAGAGGGGAAGTAATTAGTTTGATTCCCCTATCATGAGATTAGGATTCCTTCTTAATCTACAGAATTATTTTTGCTCCAGAGAGCCAAAGCATGAGAAACTGACTTGTCGATGAGTCTCAAGCTGTGCGGGTCACTTGCAGGTCGGGTGAATTATAGAATTTACATTAAAGAAGTGGTTGGCCCTTGCTTAATGAACAATAGAATATCACTTAGAGCTTTAATACACGCATCACATTTATTACATAAGAGATATAGAGAAAGGATATAATTAGCAGTATTTTTTTAGCAAGTAAGTAATTGTCATTACAAAGACATGTATTTCTGACCCTAACAAACGCATGCATGGCAACGGTGTGGGCCACTTTGAAGAGAAGAAGTTTCCAGCCAAACACATTAAATCCCCAATACCCATTTCATTGGTGGATACAGCAGACTCTACAGAGCATAACATTCCACTTGGCTTGCGAAACAAAATACTGATAAATGGTCTCATCATTCTGACACAACATATGCAAATGGATTCCCTTCGTAGTTTTGCAACTTTATCTTCAAATATATGTTTGTCACAATCCGTTTTTGTTTCCCAATTCTGCTGAAATGCATTAAGAAATGCATCTTAAAATGCTGCATTGGATTCTATTTCCGATTGAACTGGCTGAAACGGGACGACTTTATTTGTCAGACTCCTTCATGACCTCTTAAATCACCAGAGCAAAGAACTATTGCATTTTAATGGGATGTTACACAGTGTAATGTTGATTTCCTCCCCTTTAGTCTTCAAAGAAGTGGAGGCTCTCCTTCTCTAAGGGAGATCCACTGATCCGTATACCGATAAGGACTTGTATGACAGCAACCTAGGGCTGTCCCCGACCAAAGATTTTGCTCGTCGACTAGTTGGTTGGTCTGCAGGTGGCTGCCTGTGAGAGTGATCATAGGCTTCAGCACCGAGATGATGTCCTCTGGAGGATTTTCCTTTTTCTGCGCCTAACCGACCAATGAAAACTTGGTCGACTAAGTCTCTTCTTGTCGACTAATGTTTGGTCGACTATTAGGGGGTAGCCCTGCAGCAATCCAAGGATAATTGAGACTCAACTGAGTCCAGAGAATGGCACTTATTAACCATCCTTCCATCCCTCCATCAATGAACCTATCCCCATCCTGCATGTCTTTGGACTGTGGGAGGAAGCCAGAGAACCCGGAGAAAACCCACGTTAACATACAAACTCCACACAGAAGGAACCCGACCCGGGAATTGAAGCCGGGACCCTCTCGCTGTGAGGCGACAGTGCTACCCACTACATCACCGTGCAGCTCTGCCTATTCCCAATTATATGATTGAAAATGTATTACTTTTATTGGCATTCTGTCTGTGTAGATTGTAGATTACTGTATGAAACGAGGTCCACCCCAAATCTCTGGGGAGCTCTGTGCAGGGTTTGGTGAAGCGGTTCTCTGATGATGTGTATCAGCAGATTCTCATTGTGGTGTATGCATAAGAGATTCAAGCGATGGATTGTGGGTAGTGCTGAGCTTTAACATTGAGTATCCAGTAACTATGATCTAATGGAGGAGTGATAATGGGTATCTGGGAAGGTCTGCCCCCTAGATGTAGTCATGCTGACTCGGGCATTCTGCAGGAGTGGACACAAGCCTTGTTGCTCAAACAGCATTTACTGACAATTCCTTCTCGTCCTCCTCTGAGCTTCTGTCGTGGCTTGTGTCCTCCTCCTCCTCCATCATCTTCTGCTACACAGACATTTTTGAGGATGCAGCATGCTCCCGTCACCTTTCGGGCCAAGGGAGGCTGGATCTCCGCCACCCTCAGAAACATGATTGCCAGAGATAGAGCCAAAGATAAATGATGCCGTTCTAAAAGCAAAATGGCCGATGCACAATTGACAGTAGTGTCATGATCGACATGTTGCATGGGCTTCTTCTGGCTCCTAACGGAAAAAAGGCTTCTGGTGGATGCAAGCTCTGCTTTTAAAACGGGGACCTGTAGAGGTTAAGTATGTCTTGCAAGGATAGTGCATTGGAAAGGTAAACACCCAGAAATGACACAGACATTTTTGAGGATGCAGCATGCTCCCGTCACCTTTCGGGCCAAGGGAGGCTGGATCTCCGCCACCCTCAGAAACATGATTGCCAGAGATAGAGCCAAAGATAAATGATGCCGTTCTAAAAGCAAAATGGCCGATGCACAATTGACAGTAGTGTCATGATCGACATGTTGCATGGGCTTCTTCTGGCTCCTAACGGAAAAAAGGCTTCTGGTGGATGCAAGCTCTGCTTTTAAAACGGGGACCTGTAGAGGTTAAGTATGTCTTGCAAGGATAGTGCATTGGAAAGGTAAACACCCAGAAATGACACAGACACCCTGCAGTAGCACTGGGGGTTCACAAAGCATTTTTCCCTCTGTTGTTCCACCTGAGGGAGAATCCTGATGTGGCACCGAGTGTGGACCACAATGCACAATGGCCCAACAAGGGGAGCGAAGCATGTCCCCCATCCCCTCTGGCCTTAGAAACTGCAATTCTCCTCGGAGGATAGTCATCATTCCCTTCACAGGCCTGCCAACTGTGGCTCTTGGCACGGCTAAGATGTCAGCTGTTGCCTTACACAAAGACACACACGCAAGCCAGGAAACAGTGACAGGCACCCGAGTGTGGTGGCACCACACACACGACTTTCGACAGGGCAACATCTGGATCAGGGTTTTGATGCTGCTCCTGGTCAGGCTGAAGGCTGGGTATCAGGAAGAGCATGCAGAGGACAGACCCTTTTTTTTTTATCTGAAAAGTACTTTGATGAGACGACAGCAGTGAAGGAAGACACACATCTATTTAAAAGCCATATGACATCACACTAAATCCACTTTTGTAAATAATCGCAGATGCCCCTTATCGACTACTTAACGTCACGTATACATGCCCCCTTTCTACTTTGTTTAAGTAGTACTTCTATTAGTATTACAAAGCTAGTAGTTTACAATGCTGATCAGTGTTATAGTGTTTGGGGCAATATTCTCCTTCAAATTCATATCCCCATTTAAATGAAATTATTTACATTTGAAAACTAATCTTCTGCTTCAAAGATCATGCTTCTGAATTGCCGTCGACTTAAAGGCTGTGGTCACTAATGGTTCTTAATGGCTTGTTTGTTTAGAATGGACGGGAAAAACCCGTTAGACAAACTGTCCACTGCAGCTCAAGTGATAGCATGCCACTTCGCAATGCCAGCCATTCTCTCTTCATTTCCCTTTCATTGTCATTGTTTCTTATTTCCTGCTTTGTTTGTTCCCGCTGCCCTATTTCCTTCTCCATCTGTTCTCCGCCTTTCTCCCGACGCCAAGATGCCAAGGCCCCGAACGAAGCATGTTAAACTACCTGCCTCAAATCAAGTCACAACAGAAATATCACTTCCTGTCTCTTCCTTAACGCCAGATACATTTTCTTTGTTTTTGTCCTTGGGCCATCATCCCCCCTCTCTTTCTCTTTCTCTTCCTCTCTCTCTTTTTACTGCTGCCAATGCCAGGCCTGCAGTCGGCCAGGTTCCATTTACCGAACACCAAGGTCCCTCTGTGGAGGCTGATAGGCAATCCCTGGATTGAAAAAAAAATATGAAAGAAAATCACACTGACAGGGCCGCTCACATGGGATTAGTGTGGTAACAACATTATTATCTAAATGCCGGAAACTTGCACTACAAGAAAAATATTCACTCATATATTCAGTAGTTAAAAACTGCTGGTGATTGCATCCTGAATAGGCTTTTTACACACCAGACATTTTGTCTTACCATATGAAATGCAAGGATTATTAATTCAGGTGTCCCAGTAAAACATGACCAGCATGCACAATAACCAGTATGACCTCACTGAAATGTGTGAAACGACCACGACCTCTGAACAGTGCGTTACGTAGCGGTGACACCAGGTTACAGGATCCTGAAACTGAAGCAGCTGCTTGAAATCCATCCATCAGTTGATATATATTATTCTTTGAAAAATGCCAAAAGGTAAAGGTACAAAGTATTTGTTACTATGATTTTACAATGTGACACATTCCTGCTTTTTACGATGTTGCTGTCAATTAAGCTAAAAATCTGCAGTTAATGATTTTTTGCAGTGGAAACAGAATCGGCATTATCACCATTTGAGTTAAGTAAATGGTTGCCTATTTAGACAACCAGTAGTTATGGAGCAACATTATCATTCATGTGGAGGCTTGTTTGTGTCTACCTGCTAAATGTAAGTCCAATATTCAATCTCTGGTTTGGAATCCATCAGCTCCTGAGGGAAATATCTGCCTCTTTAGCTGCGAGATGCTCCGGTATGTTCCCCAGCCAGTCGTTAACTGTGTCTGTCGGCTTTTTAGTGCTGAGCAGGTAGTGTACAGTGTAGCGGCAGATCCATTTCATAGCAGGAAAAATACTGGCTCCTTTCCAGTTAAGTGTTAACAGTTCCAGGGCTATTAGGAATGAACCGAACCTTCATTCATGCTATTAGAGCCACCGGTGCCTTTCTTGCTGTGTCAAAAATGTGTCCCTTAACAATACGTCTTCATCGCCTTCGAAAAGCCAGAAAAAAGCAACTCTTTAAATAGAGATATAAAAAGGGCTACGCTGGAGATATGAGGATCCATGAGTGAACAAAATGAGTGACAGGGTGTATTTGGCAGCGGCCCAGTCCTCCAACGGGACAATAAGCTCTGCTGTATTAACTTCTAGTAGAGGAGCATTTTATTTTGTGTGTGTGTGTGTGTGTGTGTGTGTGTGTGTGTGTGTGCTTATCTGTGTGACTACCAGTATCTCTTTGTCATTGTCCGGGTGTGTGTTTGTGTTGCTCCTTGTCGAGACTCTGAAGACTACGTATAATCTCCTGAATAGTGTTTCTTTGAAGTGCGGCTGATCTGTTTAGTCGCGAACGCAGACACACACGGGCTCCCACACAAAAAACCCAACGCACAACGTGTTCACATGCGCAGGCAGACGTGACTCCAGAGTTTGTTTGTTTTTTGTGGGAGCCGCATATGGCGTTTGTTTTTTTGCCTACAGCTTGCGACGAGGACAACGTTGCTGCAGAGAGGTTATATATATCCACTTCCTCGTCAGTGTCTCATTGTTGAGTTAGCCCGACCTACATGTGGGTAAATTTAGAGTTTCATTACGCTCGCCAGTCATTCCCAACATGACGTTTGACGATCGTGTAGAGCTTGACACACGGTGACGTACACGTCGATGATTATGAGGCTTTTAGATCACTGTCTGACTAATTCTCATCTCTTGTGCAACAAAAAAAACCCAGTGGCCCACTTTGTGTTGAGGGTAAATTACTCTTACTATGTGTGCTTTCTCTTGTAGTCTTTTAGTCTCAGCATGTCGTTTGGAGACTCCCTTAGCACAATCCAAGGCTCATACAATGAATCCACAGCTCTCCTAGCTCTCTACAGCACTTTGTGTGTTTTTATTGTGACACCCTTCTCTTTCTTTGCATGCATGGTCTTTATTCTTCTGTAATACTTCTCTCCTCGTTGTCTTTGTGGGTCTATTGCTTCATCGTCTAGTTGACTTTTCGTCTAACTCCCCCCCCCCCCCCCCTGACTTTCTCTTTTATGATTCGACGTTGATGGCTCGCCACTATGCGCAGCTTTATCACCTTCTCAGTACTTTCTCTCCGCTTTATTCCCTCTATTATCTTTGTCCTCTCCTGTTATTTTCCCATTTTATCTTCTGTCCAATTTTAATCAACTTCGCCACCCAATATTGTTTCTCATTTTATTGGACCGGGGCCTATTGTTCTGTTACCCGCGGCAACAGACCCATGTTTATAATGCAGAGACCAAAGGTGTGAGCTACATATTGATTGTCCTGGCAGTGAGAGCAAAATGTTATGGATTTTCACTTGCATCCATAGATGTGATTACAGCGGCGCATTCGTGTTTTCATCAGGCGAGGACAGGAGGTCGTCCATCACGGTAAAACCTGGGAACACTTAACATTAAGGTATCTACACCCTGGACTATAGCTACGGATTCATCCGAGCTTGGCGATGCGCAAGGCAATCAAACACTACCTACGTGTGCCTGCAGTTTTGTTAACCACACTGTCGGATCTTTTTAGACCCTCATTAACACACTTGAATTACAAGAGACATGTTCCATTCTTTGTAATTAGTTAAGTGTCACATTCCTGCAACTGCAAAAGAAGTAATCAATGTAAAGTTGTCTAGCAAAAGTTGGTACATGTGTACCAACACAATGGGGGCAACGCTTCAATTTCAAATGCCTTATTCTCAATTATTTGAAAGCACCCCCATAGCATTAAATACCACAGTGGTCATAAATAGTATGGTGGAGGGATGGATCAAAAGAAAGAGAGAGACACTGACCAGTTGTAGTGGTTTTAAGGATGTGTTTGTGTGTTGAAGTAAAACCTCTTGCAGTGTATATTCAATGTGTGTGTGCGTGTCTGAAAACATCTTCCTACTGGCCTTCCCCCAGGCCAACCAGTCATCTGTATTATTAAACACACACACACACACACACACACACACACGCACAGAGAGAGAGGAAAGTTTGTATTGTTTTATTTATTCACACAAATGAATAATAACAATAAAATAATTATTAGTACAAGGACATAAACAGTATTTGTCCGGGAGCCACGGCGATTTGAATCCTATGCTTTGTTTAGAGTTAAATGTTGGAGAATTTAATTTGATTCAATTCATTCTCACCACATCTTAATTGTTTTTTATCATTAATCCCCAAAATAAAATGCTTCCAACATTTATATTCAGAAATACGTTTTTTTACAGATTTAATAACACAAGTAAGATGGAAATTATAGTTTCCACTCCGCAGCATCATATGCTCATTCAGGTCTGCAGCTTAGTGACCATATCAACCATAGAATAATTTTTACCATACTTAATAATAATAATTTGTTTTCACTTTTATGAGAAAGAAAGAAAGAACTAGTACTTTGCTAGAAAGGCCCATGAAATTACAATCACACGTAGACACAATCATTCATCATCAGGCAAAGATTAAACATCATAAGTTGAGAGCAAAGATACTAACTTTGCAACAAGTTAATAATCATCATTAATAATAGTAATTCATTCTTGTTCATCAAGACAGAGACCCTGTCTGCCAACTGCTGAACATCCTGTCACCAGTAAAGACCTGGACATGCTCACAGTAAAAACATTATTAAAAACATTTTCAAAATCCAGGCAAGAGAGACGTCTTGAATGCTTATATTTTCCGTACATATCTATGAGGAGGAGACGCTAATGTCCCAGAACCCATCATACCTAATGGCTTCTGCTTGCCACAGTTTATACCATAAAGCTATTAGAAAGGTTATGCTTGGATTGAAGTTGAAAATGTATGCAAATTATTGATCATGGCAAATGTATCTTGTTTCTGTGGGCTGAAGCACATATTTGGAAGACATATTTGATTATATATAAATCTCTTTTAGGCCAACCATAACTCCAGTGGTGGGGTTTTTGTGTGTAATACACACGATATAGTAATTTTAATAGTACTAATATTGTTTTATATCTGCAAGTGCAAGTAGGAAAGTTGGTAAAAAAAACGTATAGAGTGCAACAACTTCCTGCCTATTAAATGTCCACACGCAGCTTTCTTGAATTTTGTAGTCCAGTTAACGTCCAGTAGCCCAAGCAAAACAAATCTCAATATGTTATCGTGGATATTTCCTCTGACTAAATAAAGTTCCTCCATAGCCAACTTCAACTAATGGCAGAGCCAGCATTACGATGCATCCAGGTCTGTTTGTGCATCACTGTGGGAATGTCTGTGTGTGTGTTTAACTGTGAGTCTGTGTGCTCCAGATTTACAACAGCAGCGTGATAAACATCTTAATCCCTTATAATTACACTGGATCACGCACTCGTACACACACATATGTGTGGAGCCTCTCAGGTGGGATCCTTATACACTTCCTGTTAATTACCTCGTCTATCAGACAAACGAACTGGGGGAGAACGAGCGAGGCTAAAAACGGGAGCAAGACAGAGTTTAAATGAAGGAGAAAGCAGGTTTTCTCACTCAAACCAAACCACCACTTCTTTTCACATGTGGTTGTCTCGGGACTCGGAGTAACTCACTCAAAGTAATCATCGTAAATTCATTTCTGTTTAGTCACAAAGTCACGATTGCCGAATAAGGTGGGGTATTAAAGGGATAGTTCGGAATTTTGGACATAAGACCTATTTTCCAAGTGAGCCGGTGTGTTCGAGACGTCTGGAGACGTTTTCAAGAAATTTCATTCAGTTCTTCTAGTTGCCGAGTTCGCTTATGCTATGGCTAGCGCAAGTCAATGGTTCTAGCTATACAGGCATTAAAAACAGTCTTGCCCACTCCACAGTGCACCCGAGGCAAATCAATTAAAACACTAGACTGTCGATGTACATATCTGTGTTGATAGAATAATATTTGAAACAAAACTAACCTCGCATCGCATGAATCATCCATTTTTTGAGTAACTAGTTTCTCAGTAACAGCGGAATTTTACTTTGCTCCGTCGGACTCAAAACTCTAAGACGTGCCGCCCGAAATACTGCCCGTAAACAGGCAATCGAACCGGCCAAACTGTCGGCACTTATACTCCCAAGGCTGTCTGAAAAGCCCTCGGAGCTCACTCAAACACCGGGCAGCCCACGGCCACGCGAAGCCACAATTACGCACCACGAACCCGGACCACTGCTCCGTCCGGAGAACCGTAAACCCTCGGACGCGTTGCGGGGATTCCCTCCGGTAAATAGACACATGAACACCACCGAATATCCGGGCCTCGTGCCCTCAGAGCTGGGTGAAAAGCCCTTGGACCGCAGACCAACACCGGGCAGCGGCTGGCTCCGTGAATCCACGCATGCGGACTCTCCGTCGGACTCAAAACTCTAAGACGCGCCACCCGAAATACTGCCCGTAAATAGGCAATCGAACTGGGACGAATTGTCGGGACTCATGCCCTCAGACCTGGGTGAAAAGCGCTTGGACCTCACGCAAACACCGGCAAACCCACGGCCACGCGAAGCCACAATTACGCACCGCAAATCCGGACCTCTGCTCCGTCCGTAGACCCGTAAACCGGGGGATTCCCTCCTGGCACCACCAGTCTCCGTTTTGTTCTGTCCCGGTTCTCAGCTCGGTCTCCACAGACGCTCGTTCACGTTCTGCCCTTTGAGCATCCCTCTCGCGCAATTCTTCCGCTGTATATTCAGGCTCGTACAGGTACGGTTGGGTTTGGGTGGAAAAAAACTCCTCATCAGAGTCTTCAAAAGTTTCAGTATATTCTCCAAAAGTGTCAATTTCTGTGAGATTGAAGAAACTAGCACTGCAGGCTACTCTGCGTCTGTAGTAATGACAGCAGGTAAACAAACTATTATAGAACCGGTAACTTATAGGTGCTAGGTGATATCACTCCGCCGCTGCCATAGCCTACTAGGAAGTATGACACGCTGCTGCTGAGACATAAATCCTTAAAAATGCAAGGTTGGTTTTATTTCAAACATTCTATCAACACATATGTACATCGATAGTCTGCCGTTACAAGGGATTTTCCTCGGGTGCACTGTGGAGTGGGCAAGACTGTTTTTAATGCTAGCTAGAACCATTGACTTGCGCTAGCCATAGCATAAGCGAACTCGGCAACTAGAAGAACTGAATGAAATTTCTTGAAAACGTCTCCAGACGACTCGAACACACCGGCTCACTTGGAAAATAGGTCTTATGTCCAAAATTCCGAACTATCCCTTTAAGCCTATGGCCCACTGCATTAATATTAAGAACTGAGTGTCTGTAGCGACATTCCTGGGAAAAATCACAAGCAGGTGACACCCTGCAGTTACTGCAAAGTTAATAATGACAAAAAATGGGCTTGGCAGAAAGAAACAAGGTGATATGTTGGCTAGATTGACTGAAATGTTCAATATAATCTGATGATTATATGTATTTTAGTCAGATACAACTTAAATGAAAAACAGGATGAGGTTGACTTAATGTGATTCAAACTAACTTAATAAATAACAGACAAAATGAACACCATTGGTCGGCAGCGTTACAACACCCCAGCTGTCCTTTCTTGTCTTTACATTCGCTCTCAAATCACATCCCACCTCCTCCACCTTTGCTGCCCCTTCTCTCTTTCCACACTTGCTCATTTCATCAATCCATGCCACCACTTACCTCCTCACCTTCTCCCTGTTTCACGCTGCCTCGGAGAGAACACAAACTATATCGTGTCACACGAGATAAGATCTAGATCTCATGTCACTTTTGTTCCCCCGTCTCTACTCACATTCTTTTTAATTGAAGTTTAGTCCACTTAATTAAATTGCAACACCCTTCATTACAAGGATGTCTCAAAGGACATCAGCTGAAGCGTTGTAATATGTAGTATTACAGTTTTTCTCAATTGCTAAAACACTAAACCCTATTGTCTGAACCAAATGCTCCGTTGCCTGAACCCACTGATTGAATCAGTCACACTTTTGGCAAAACCATAAGCACTTTTCACCTGTTTAGACACAACTTGCCAACACATTTTCATTGTGATGCACCAGTGTTGCATAATGGTGAGCACAGGTGGCAAAAGTCAAACACAAGTAAAGCACAAAAGTCACTGGTTGAACACAACAACTCAAAATTGATCACACTTGTGGCAAATGATGTGAGGGAACATACAGTGGTGTGAAAAAGTATTTGCCCCCTTCCTGCTTTTTTCTTTTTTTGCATGTTTGTCACACTTAAATGTTTCAGATCACCAAACAAATTTTAATATAAGGCAAGGATAACTCAAGTAAACACAAAATGCAGTTTTTAAATGAAGGTTTGTATTATAAAGGGAGAAAAAAATCCAAACCTTCATGGCCCTGTGTGAAAAAGTATTTGCCCCTCCAGTTAAAACATAACTTAACTAAGGTTTATCACACCTGAGTTCAATTTCTCTAGCCACCCCCAGGCCTGATCACTGCCACACCAGTTCCCAATCAAGAATGCACTTAAATAGGACCTGCCTGACAAAGTGAAGCTCCTCAAAAGCAAGACATCATGGTGAAAACCAAAGAAATTCAGGAACAAATGAGAAAGAAAGCAATTGAGATCTATCAGTCTGGAAAAGGTTATAAAGCCATTTCTAAAGCTTTGAGACTCAAGAGAACCACAGTGAGAGCCATAATCCACAAATGGCGAATACATGACACCGTAATGAGCCTTCCCAGGAGTGGCCGGCCAACCAAAATGACGATGATGATATTAAAGCTCGTCTAATGTTTGCCAGGAAACATCTTGATGATCCCCAACACTTTTGGGAGAATACTTTGTGGACTGACGAGACAAAAGTTGAACTTTATGGAAGGTGTGTGTCCCAATACATCTGGCGTAAAAGTAACACCGCTTTTCAGAAAAAGAACATCATACCAACAGTAGAATATGGTGGTGGTAGTGTGATGGTCTGGGGCTGTTTTGCTGCTTCAGGGCCTGGAAGACTTGCTGTGATAAATGGAGCCATGAATTCTGCTGTCTACCAACAAATCCTGAAGGAGAATGTCCGTCCATCTGTTCGAGACCTCAAGCTGAAGCGAACTTGGGTTCTGCAGCAGGATAATGATCCAAAACACACCAGCAAGTCCACCTCTGAATGGCTAAAGAAGAACAAAATTAAGACTTTGGAGTGGCCTAGTCAAAGTCCTGACCTGAATCCTATTGAGATGCTGTGGCATGACCTCAAAAAGGCGGTTCATGCTCGAAAACCCTCCAATAAGGTTGAATTACAACGACTGTGCAAAGACGAGTGGGCCAAAATTCCTCCACAGCGCTGTCAAAGACTCATTGCAAGTTATCGCAAACGCTTGATGGCTGTTGCTGCTGTTAAGGGTGGCCCAACCAGTTATTAGGTTTAGGGGGCAAATACTTTTTCACATAGGGCAATGTACATTTGGATTTTCTTTTCCCCTTAATAAAAGAAAACTTCATTTAAAAACTGCATTTTGTGTTTACTTGAGTTATCCTTGCCTTATATTAAAATTTGTTTGATGATCTGAAACATTTAAGTGTGACAAACATGCAAAAAAAGAAGAAAGCAGGAAGGGGGCAAATACTTTTTCACACCACTGTATATTCAGAGAGCACTGGTTTGTGAGGCACTACAATGGATAGAAATCTGAGAGGAGGAGTTCGTGTGAGAGGTGGTCGAGGTGGTCGAGGAGGTCGAGGTGGTCAGCGAAGACAAAGAACAGTAATATCTGATGAAATCAGAGCTACTGTGATTGACCATGTTGTTGTCCATGGTATGAGCATGAGGGAGGCCGGACAAAGGGTACAACCAAACATCAGTAGATTCACTGTGTCCACCATAATCCGAAGATTTAGAGAAGAAAACAGGTGATTACCTTTTTTGACATTATAGTATGTAAATGTTGACAGCAATTACTGTATGACTATACTATATACTGTACCACAGTATACTGTAAGTAAATATGTTTCAGTACATCACTGTGCCAATGTACTGTAGTATTGTAATGGGGTTAGTCTAACTGTTTCTAGGCCTAGTATTCCATCTATATTTTTGTACTTTATGTTTACGTAGGCTTACTGTATACAAGTGCTAAATGCACAAGATTTCTGTTTGTTATTGTACTGTACAAGTGCTACGTGTAAATGCACAGGATTTCTGTTTTTGGTACTTTTATTTTTTACTATGTACAAGTGCTAAATAAACAGGTTTTTTGTTTTGCAACATGCATTTAGCCTACAGTGAACAATGAACATTTATTTCTACCGCTTCATGTCCTGAGCATTGTGTTTTCTATTTTTCTATGCAGTGTTTAGTGACTGCTCTGTAGTGTTTTTAATTTTGATTGACTCGGGGCAGGATTTGACAACATAGTTCAGTTTTGAGCACCGATTGAACTGTTTTGAGGTGAGAGTTCAGTTTTGGGCACAGATTAAACTGTTTTGAGTTGAAAGTTTGGTTTTGCAAGAAGAGTCTGAGGTTTTGTGAATGTAGCTTGAAAATTGGGTTTTGTGTTCACAGTTTAGAGAAAAGGAGAGCAGCTTTCGAGAAATGTGTCTTAGCAATCGAGAAAAACTGTAAACAAGTGGATTGAATTAACAGCATGCCATCAGTGTAACTATATAAATGCAGGACATTATTTCCTTTTTATCAGCAGGAATTTGGCCGTTATGTCTGTCTCCTGTGATAGCTGAACATATTTCATCATTTCACTGTGACCCTTTCTTTTTCTAGCTCCTCTATTATTATTGGTGTTGGCTGCATTCAGTGATTTTTGACCACTTACGGGCAGAACAACCCCAAAACAAGCTAACAAACCAGGCACATCATTGCCTTATAAACAGTGAACGGCTGCATTTATATAGCACTTTTATCTGGAGCCCTATCTCCTGACCAACGAGCGTGTCTTATTAAGTCATTTTAGCAGTTAGCCTCCTATTTACATGGGCCATCATCGGCATTCATTTGGAGATATTTTTTTCTGGCAACCTGACAAATATAAATCCAATATTCACTCTCCATGACCCAGAAGCCCCCATCGCACCAGCTGACACAGCACCGGTGGCCAGGAAGAGAAGTGAAAACGTGACCAGGAGTAACATTGGACAGATGTTGGTGGTGAGAGCCAGCTTTGGAAACAAGCCCAGTGATTGTGGCACCAGCCATGTAAAAACAATCGAGGCACACCGACAAAGTCAGCACATTTTCATCATCCGTTGTCACTCGGGTTGAACGTTACCATTTTCTGTTATAATCCCTTTGAAGCACAAGCACATACACTGCATGGCAGACCGAGGGTTTGGGCCAGATGCATTATGGTAGAGAGGGCGGAGCCTGTGTGATAAAGCGAGCAGCAGGGTGTGCTGTAATAAACATTGTGGGGTCTGCATGTATACGGGTAGGCGAGGCACGTCTTGATTGGTTGGCTACACTTGGTGAAATGCATTTATAATTATTAATGAGTATTACTCATAGAATCTGGTAGGGGAATCCAATATCGTAACCTTTGTGCAATGGTACAATGGTGTGTGTGTGCTTTATATGATGTAAATGTAAATATGACAACACAAAATAATCAACTACATAATGACAACAGAGCAGTTTCCTGTCAGTCGGGGTAAAGACAGAGACAGCCATGTTGAAGCTACAATAATGGCAAACAAAGGTCACCTTACTGATTCAATTGCTTTTGACTGTCGGTCTCTGTTTGCCTTTGAGTAAAATCACATTAAAACCATGACAGCAGCACAAGAAAAGATAAAAGCCGAGCTCGTTTGGCTCACGTCTCCATCTTCCTGGTCCATTCCTCACTTCATTCCTAAAGGCGGACGTTTTGGCATAAAAAGGAGACAAGAAAACACGTCAAAGCCTCCTGCTCTCCTGACAAATATGTGTGGAAAAAACAAGTTATGCAAACATATTACCCATGGCTATGACATGCTCTAAATAATAATTATCAACAGAGCTCCATTTAAATTCAGCGCTACAGAATAGTACTGTATTGTATTTGCATTTCACATCTCCTGTCTGGGACAATATGAGTTTGTCACCTGGAACGTTACTGATTCACCAGATGTGGTAGACTTACCTTCCACATCTTCTGCTTTCTGCGGCTTCATCAATTTTATGTTTTAATCTGTGAGTATATTTTACCCGAGGACAGAGGCTGATTTTAAAAAAAACACTCTGGGGATACTCCACATTGACAGATATTAGATTTAAATACAAAATGATAGAAAATATCACTTGCAGCGAGTTTGATATTGAGCCTTTTATATAAGCAAAGTGATGAGAAGAAATAAGAGCATTTGGTCTACTCAGTCTTGATATTAGAAGTGTCTCCTTGGGCAGGGAATATGTGAGCAGAAGGAACTCCAAGCTAGAGGGCTTAAGTGCTCTTCAATATCATTTTCTTTAGTATGTTTCGTATTCTCCATCCCCGTCTACACTTTCTCTCTCCAGGGTTCTGATCATCTCCTTTTCTCCTTTTGTATTTACTCTGACTGGTTCATAGTTCTTACACAAACTGTCTCCCCCTTTGTTTTATAATGCTTTACTCTATGTAAATCTATATTTTTGCTACCACTGTCTGTATGCTTCAGTAAGGGAGTGAAGAAAAAAAACGGACCATGCCATAACTGTCCTTAAATAGTTTTAAAAACATCACTGAAATTAATCCAGGATTTGTACACATTTCTATAGTATCTTTGTCACATGTATTATCACAATTAATTTCCCCCTATTTCATATTTATGTTTTACTTTTGCATTCCTTTGCCAGTATTTTGTATCGCCTCTTAATGTGTTGCCAAACACCAGGGCATGCCTTGGAACTCCTGGATTTATTACTCAATCCAGCCTCGCTGGATCATATTTCACAGTGGTACCTGAAGCAACTCCCCCCCCCACCTGCCATGCAGCCCCATACACAGTGCTATTTTCTGTCTGAACGCCCCCTAACACTGTAGCTGCCGTCAGCCTGCATCAGGCAGCTCCTTGCACACAAACACACAGAAAAACACACACGAATGCAAGTACAAAAATGAGAAAATAAGTACGGATTTCTTTTCCCACACAAACACAGATGCATCCGCACACAAACCCGCACACACAAGTGTTTTCACACAATATTTTTGACCTGTCATAGCAGAGTGATTCAAAAAGATTTTGCCTTAGTGCAGCACTGTGGTCTTAAATCACACACACACACACACACACACACACACACACACACACACACACACACACACACACACACACACACACACACACATATATCACATAACCAGACACACTCATCTCTCTTTCATTCGCTCTCTAGTTTCACAGCCAGACTGATTTCGACAAACACAAAGCAAACCTCCCTTGTACCTGTATTCTGTTTAATATATAAAATATGCTCTTTCAAAGTGTATTTTTAATTGTTTTTTTTTCTTCACTTCTTTCCTTGGGAATTTGTTATTCACCTCGTCTGTTCTATATCAGAGCATCATATTGTTTGTGGGCAAAAACAGGAATAATCATCATGATGACAAATAACCCTGAGTCGTAGGGTTGAATTCTGCTCAAATTGCTCCGTAACATGAAAATATTTCAAGACATCTATTGTTTTTTGGTGTCTTTCTTTGAGGAATAGAAGGATTGCACTTTTTTGTAATTGCTGTCAATACCCCCCATTTTAAAAAGCCTTTACACTTTTAAAAGTAAAGAATCAATTCACAGATGCATCAAGGTTAAAGTCAGTTAAGCCTGTTTAAACAATTCATAGCCTGGGTCTTAAGTACATGGCGCAAGTTAGGGTGCGTCCAACTCTAATCAAGGTGCAAAGTAAAGGCACGAGGAAGAAAGGGGTTAGATGTAGTCTCTGAATTAGTCATAGCAATAATTAAACCAATCACAATGTTATCTCCCATTCCCTTTAAAGTGCAGCTGCATATGGCACATTGCAATTTAAATGGCTGATTCAGAAAATTTGCTACAGTGAAAATTATGTTTTTGAAAGGCTAAACACATACAGAAAGTCCTCCTAAATACGTGACTATCTTGATACTGATATTAAACTGTTGTACTGTGGTAGATCTAACATGTTGCTGGTGTTTATCATCTCAAAGTCCCACTATGTCTTAGTCTACAATTTTGTGAGGATTGGATGATCTAGACTGATGGCAACTGGAGGCTTAAACTCTGACAGCTGACAGAGTTAAAACTGACACCAGGACCATATTTTGTGCCACTTCAATGAACAGGGTGAAACTTTTTTACCAGAGAAGTGACATCCGGAGGAACAGTCTGGTTGTCTTCCTCACTGCAACTGCACAGTGGGAAGACAGGTGCAGTCGGAGTCTGTCACTGGCAATCGAATGCCACACAACAATTTAGTGAGAAGATTGATTGCCTTTTGCTCTGTTCGTTCCCACCTGCAAGACCGGGGGTCTCATTTCTAATCGTGTACCCACAAAACACTAAACCTTGGTTTATTTATGGTTGGATGTGGGCCGGTAGAGGGGCGGGGTATGGGGCTGATCCATCCAGTCTCTCAATGGGCCGACACATGTAGACAGACAACCATTCACGCTTACACTCACAGCAATTAGAGGCAATTTAGAGTTAAGAGAGGTCAGTTAACCTGACCTGCCTGTCTTTGCACTGTAGGAGGAAGCCGGAGATCGAGGCTGATCCACATGTGGACAATTCTTGGATGATATGGGATTCAGAAAAGGGAGTTGTATGGTTGCAGGCGTACGCTATGGTTTATAAATCACACTTTTTGGCAAATGTACATTGAAGCAAACATTTACTGTGGATCCTGCAGCGTTATAAATTACCACCAGGTCCTGACACAGGCACCCCAAGTTTACTGCGATCCCATGACCAGTAGATCTATTAATGATTAAATGTGACGCCGCCAGCATCAGGCATAGAAACTCTGTGCTCTTGCTAAAATCAGGACGCTTGGTTTACGATTCGGCATCCTTCCCAGTTTATGCAGTGCTGGTTATCAGGAGAGTTGAAGGCAGGGAATTATTGAACACACAAAGTTCCTTGCAAAATATCAAGGCAATTAAAAGTTCTATCTCCTCTCTACATCACTGAACGTCCTCAGGACTGCCAAATCCCACCAATCCTCTCTTGGTGCCCTAGCACATCTTGAAACGGCAACCGTTCTGCAACAGCTACATGTATCATCTCCCCCTTTTCACGAGGGCTGGCGAGTAGCACATGAAGCGTTGCATTTTAATTGCAACAGAGGTCTGTGGCAACAATTAACAAAATGATGTGTGAAGGCCAAACCATGACTTTTCAGAGATGGAATCATAACTGCGTTGGATGGAGCAGAAAACGATTGTAATTGTTGGGGGGGGTAAAATGACATGGTAATGGGAATTATCCATTTATTCAACAACATGCATGATACATATGTGTGCAGCTTAAAGCTACTCTTGGTGACCTAATTGTGCTGCCATAAAATTAGTATGAGTTGTGTATACTTCCACTTGCCTCTACAACTGCAGGGCAAGAATATTATATGGGCCCGCCGCTTCTTTTTCAAACTATGTGTCTGAACCAATTTGATTGCCAGTGATAGATTCTAGCTCATTTTAAAAGTATGATGACTTTTTTCATGCACCATTTCCCAGTGTGTCGTACACCTCAGGCCTTGAACGTACCACAGATGCACTACATATCCTCTCTACCCTTTACTCGTTTGTCTTCTAGTGCTGAAGTTGGCAACTTTTAGGGTGCCTTCGGTCATTTTGAGAAGTAAAGCCAGATATAAAGGGGGAAAAAAGAAGAAATCCCATAGTTTTGAGGGATGGAGACAAGAATAGGGATGGCACCGATGGGAACTTGCTAAAAACATATAGCGAGATGGGAACAGATGAAAATGCGAGGCCGATGAAAGTGACACTGACGGCCATTGTCGCATGCTGACACAACAGCAGTTAGAATAACGCAGTGTAACTCTCAAAGACAATCTTGTAGAGCTACAAGGCCACTTTGATCTCTGGTATAACTTGTGTGTGTGTGTGTGTGTGTTGTGTGTGTTAATTTGCATAAGCAGTATTATATTACACCACCACCCTGAAAATGACATGCCATTAATTCATTAAAACACCATCTATGCATGAGCCATTGTAATGCAATGAACATTACAGGCATTTAATAATTCATTGAAATTAAAGCAATGTAGCGACTGAACATTCTACACAAAATGTGTGGGCATTGAGCTGATATGGAGGCTGAGAATGAAGCATTATTACACGAGAGGGTGTGCTTTACCGTCATTATTGTCACGACAGTGATGCGGTCAGGAACGAGGCGCTTGCGCCAAGTTCCGTTAGCATCACTGAAGTGACAATAATGACGGTAAAGCACACCCTCTCGTGTAATAATGTGATTATACAACGACCAACAATAAAAATAAAATATATTAGAAAATGATGTGGAACAATACGCTCTCAAAGTATAAGTGTTTTGCTAGTGTTTGTCCCCGTTTCAATGGAAATACATGACGTCTGGCGTTAACTAGTCCCTGTCAGCTGACAGCCAACGTCTGCAGCTGTCTCGAAAGCATAAGCTGAAGCTTATGCTTTCGAGACATCGCAATTTCCCAAAACTGAATAAATACCACACAAAGCAACACACAACTGCTTTGCTAGCTCAATCATGTTGTAACTAAGATATCCACTGGTAAAAATATTTTTTTCATGGACTGATATAGTTATTACGTCTGCCGACTTTACAGTCATTTTAAGCTAGTAGCCTAACGTTACGGTAGCAGTTGCCATGTCAACGACTCATCAGCACAGCTGATCTTTATCTACAATGATTAACGGTTATACTGCTTTCATTAATCAGCAATTTGATAGTTTATATGATCAATTTTTAGGCGACATTTACTACATCGTCTCTTACATCTCAGTATTTATTACTTCTGCTTATTCTGCATATAGGCTACAATAGCTATATTAATCTTAATGTTCTTCTACTGTACTGATATACCAGGTGAAAATTAGCCAGGTAACATCCAGACTGTTAAACCACACAACACTTTTATTTTCTACTTTATTATGTAGCTACACACATCTCATTCCTGTATGCAACTTCACTATTTTATGTTATCTCATTTTTACACACCACGTAGTATCCAGTAACTCATCAAGGAGTTATTTGTAGAAATTGAACTGCAGACTGCCATTAAAAGAACAGTTGGTGAAACAGTTATCCATAAAGTCCATACTGGATCTCAGCCGTTTTGCAGGTGAAGCTGTAGAGGTGTTTGAGGGGCTGGTCTCCGCTGGCGTGACGTTTCCACGGCTGGTGCACAGCATATTGCTCCACAGTTTTCTATTATCCAGAGAAGGTGCCCAGTAGCTGTGCAATGAACTCTCGGACTTGTGTCCGCTAACGGCCATTATTTCTCTCGTTTCCAGTCCGCATTCGGCCAGTTTCTGGATGGTAGTGCTCCTGATGCTGTGGTTTGTGTAAATCACTGATGTGCCTGCATCTTTAGAGATGCGCGATAGCATGGAGCCTAGGTAATTTACACCCATCGGTTCCAAAGAGTACCACACCTCCCCTAACTTTTCTCCTCTTTTTGGATGGAGGTAAAAAGCTTTAGCCTCTTTTGGGATTTTAGACAGGTACTTTTCAAATGATGAAACTGGGCACAATTCACTCCCTGGATCTTCAAACATAAACCCCCGTCTACTTTGACAATCCCTGTCATGATGTTCTTTGTGGTTTTTTGTATCCTCATTGAATGTGAGCGTCACATATTTGTTGCCTTAAGACAGAAATAAAACAGTAATCAGACACATTTAACCACGTTTCTTCTTAACAGTGTTATTATATCACTGTGCCATTAATGGCACTTTGCAAGTCCTTTAGGCTATTTGATTAACCCACCTGTTGAATCCCGTTTTATTGCGAAAGACTGTGGTGTAAGTTTTCGCAGACCCTCTTTTCCTCTCCTCCCAAAATGTAGCTGGATGTCGAACCAGACTTTGTTCACCAAGCCCCGTGGTGTGTTTGGGTTCATTGCCTCCGAGTTCCTCAATATTATCAAGTCCTCTTCGGTGATGGCGGGATGATGTTGAGTTTTGTCGTGGCCTGCTTTCCTGAGAGACTTTATGAGCCCACTAAACACATTGTTTGACGTAGTGAACTCACTGTCTTTCATGATAGACCATGCGCGACTAAGAGGAGGGTCGTTAAAAAAACGGTTAATGCCAGCTCTCAACCCGACGAAGCTACTAATGGAGTAATACTGACCCTGGTTATTTCCAACCGAACCATAAAAGTCACGAAGAATCTTGTTGAGATCTTCTTTATTTACAGTTGCAAAATCCACAGCTTGTTTCCTGCTTTTTAAATAGTCCTTGAAACATTTGACAGCCCAAGATGTTGATCGGTATGTACTCTCTTCATTCCTCGACTTCTCTAACTGATTGAGCTCTTCACCCGACAAAGTAGCAAATCTCTCGTTTCTTGGTGTTATGTTCTCCTTTTCATCTTCTTCCAGCCATTCCTCAAAACTAAGTCCGCCATAAAGATCAAAATTAACAGCAAACCGATCCATTTTCTGTCAGGTCAATACAGCCGTTTTAGCTCTACCGTTAGATAGGTAGGCTACCTGTGTTGCTTGGTAACTGCTCCTGCGTAATTACTAATAAGGCGGAGTGATATTTACAGTGATGAGGCATTTTTCATTTGAGCACGGCTAGCTGTGCTTTAACGCTCATTTGAGCACATTCTAAAATGTCTGATTGACCAATCAGATTGCTCGGTCGGATCTACGTGTTGTATAATAGTCGGTACAGAATCTCTGGTCTTTTGGACAAAGATCACTATCGGGAACAGCATATTGAGAATTGACAGTTGCCTCCCCCTCTTTCTGATAAAGGGCTCGCCAGTAAGCCAACACAGTCACATAAAAATGATCCACTGTTCACTTCTTATTTCTCTTACTCAACATAAGCCACTGATCTTGAAAACAAGATGTAAAGAAAGACAAGACTGTCAACTAAACCAGAAAGATAACATCATAATAATAACAATAACCATAATAATGCTCTTTATTTATCGACCAGCCTCTAAAAGACCGGCGATGTAAACAAAGCATAGAGACGTTGTTACTACACACAAATAGTTATTTTGCCACTGTATCTATGATCTGAATTTTTAGTTAAGCAGCTTATTAAAGGAGGTAACTCCTTTAATAAGCTGCTTAATGACTCCGCCATGTTTTAAAATGATTGTTTTCAAATTATTGTTTCAGAGCTTGGGCCTCTGAAACGGGCAAAAGACCATCTAACAGGTCTGAGATATAGCAGGGAGACCGTCCACTAGAAGTGATCTGTTGAATCCGGATAAGCAGTAGACGACGAGAGCCTGCGAGCCAGTGTAAAGAGGAGAATATAGGAGTGATGTGATCACGTCCTGGAAGCCGAGTTCTGGTCAGTCTGGAGTCGATCAATAATAGATTTTTGGTTCAGGCAAGTAAAAAGCTGTAGAGCAGGTGAGATGAGATGAAGGTGTGAATAGTCCCTATGGGCCCTAGTTTCGTGGCGCAGCGCAGGGCGGCGCAGCGTGGCGGAGCCGGCGCAATGCAAGTTTCAACCTGCGCAGCCTTGCGCACCGTCAGTTTGGCAGTTTGGTGGATCGCCTGCGCCAAGATGGGTGTGGCGGCGCAGCAGGGGGAGGCGTCACAGATTCAGCTTGGCGTAGCGGAAGTTTCGTGGCAAAAAGCCTCGCCGAGACTGCGCTGAAAGCTCGCCAGCTCCAACCTGGTCTACTTTCGGCGCAAGGCGCAAGGCGTAAATAAAGTCCATTCATTCAATGCGAATCACAGCTGGCGGAGTGGCAGTTTGGCTGACGGCGCGCAGTGCGCACACGTCACCGAGACCTCACAGGCAGGTTTCCACAGTTCCAGGCACATTTAAATGCAATAAACAATCACAACAAACACTATTTAATGCGACTAATTGAATCAACACGTGAATTTATATCTATATAGATTGTCCCGTCACATCTGACGTCAGATCAAAGGCGGATGGCACGCGTAAGGGAAACTCAGCCTCTCGGACCAAAACATCTCCCTCTCTCTCTCCTGTTTTTTTATAATATCGGCATTGTTATTATTATGATACGCGCGCACAGCGCGTGATGCGCGTGGTGGGAGCGGCGGCGCTGCTTCTGTCATCGGGTTGTCAAGTGACGGAACTTGCACTGAACCTCCCCTAACGCATTAAAGGTGAGGAGAGGAGCTCATTTGATTGGTGAAGATCTGAATCGGCTGTATTAATCCCAGTCCACGCCTCGTCTCCTCCTCGTCTCCCACTCACGCCTTCTTCTCCTCCCTCTTTCCCACTTGCGCCGGTGGGCGAGACGGGAGGTGTGCCTGCGCGAGCCTGCGCGGTGCACGAAACTTGCAAAGTCCAGGCGGACACACCCCGTCGGCGTGGCGCAGGTGCGCTGAAAGCTGACTGCGCCTGGTCTACGAAACTAGGGCCCTATGTCTTTAAAAGACATTCTAAGGCTGCACCAGCTATCCCCACTCAGTGCCTCAGTCCAACAGGATGCTGGGATCAATCATGTCAAAGGCTGTGCAAAGGTGCAAGAGGACAAGGGTGTCAAAGGCCGCCGTTGACCTTGAGGAAGGGCGGCTCAGTGGCGATACTTCCAGGCACAAGATGCAGATGTTATTCTTTCTTTCATTTTTATTTCATTTTATGGGCTTGTTTTAATGTTTTTTCTCCAAAGCCTTTAATGTTTAATGTAAAGCACTTTGAATTGCCCTGTTGTTGAAAGGTGTTATACAAATAAAAATGCCTTGCCTTCATGGGCATTGCTAGACCCCTTTTACTGGGGCACGTGCCCCAGTATTTATCTGCTGTGAGTAAAATCTCACGTTCCAGTTTTAACGAGCTACTATATTTGGCAGTGGATTAATTTATATTGATAATAACGGTAAAAGCATGGATTTTTTTCTAATCCACAATGTCAAACCAACACAGTTTAACCCAAAATACAAGCTGAGGCACGCACATTACTGTCCGTGCATGGCAGTGTCCTTCCAAGCCCGTTTTTAGGGGTGCTTTTCCCAGCACCCTTAACAAATATTGCATAGTTAAATGCAAAATAAAAATAACAGTCATGTTGTTTTTTAAACGCATGTCCGTGTTCAACAAGCTTAAACATGGTCAAAAAAACATAGCCAATATATGGTTATCTTTAAAGTTAATATTTTAACAACAAAAATACAACAAGTAGTACAGAAATTGTTTTTATTAATTATTAGTATATTATTGTGGAATGCAGAAGAATGTGCAATAGCTTAATGACTTGAGTTGGGTTTTGTTGTTATTATTTGCATATGCAGGGTATGACTTTTATGCCTAAAAAACATGTCGAGAATGTTCATAATTTATGTTGAAATAAATATGAATTAGAGATTAATATCCCTACATTTTTACCTTTACCAGTAGTAGTTTCAGTTTTAGCAGCAGCAGTATGGCCGTGACAATAATCGTGTGATAAGCAAGGGAAGTTCATATAGCACATTGTACAGCACATTTCATACACGCAGCAGGCATTCAACAATTTGTTTTTGTGATTTGAGTAATGGGGGGCCTGTGCCCCAGTAGAGCTTCATGTCTAGCAACGCCCCTGCTTGCCTTCAACCAGTTTTTCTACATCTGACAACATCTCCAATTACTGAGACATGGCCGGTGTTCAAAATACATGTGGAGTAAAGTCTACTGCTCAGGTGGTAGTGAGGATTTTGCTTCCAGGGTGATGATGGCAATGATGTTGATGTTAATGTTCCTATCAGGTCTTTTTTTCCTAGGCATTGTCATGGTTACCTGCCAACAAACAGTGAGATAAAAAGAGCACGGGTGAGAGGATGTGAGAATGAGACAAGACGGAGCTCGGCGCCAGCACCTGTCTTAAAATATCCCCTAAAAACTCTTCATCTAACACTCACAGAGACACAGAGGCGCGTGCTTTCCCCTTCCTGTTGTCTCCCTCCATCTCTCACACGCAGAGAAAGTGACATCCATCATGTCATGGTCACCATGTTGCCATGGTGCCTCCGGCAATTAGAAAACAGGAAGAAAGTCAGTTTAGGAGGATGAAGCGTGACAGGAGACGTGTACCATAACACATGAGCACACGTTTGCATGCCATCTTTGTATGGGCAACACACACGCACCTTTTTCTCTCCCCTTTGCTGCTTCTTCTTGTTTCTTTTTGCTTCTCCATGAACACCACACAGTTTCACAAAGAGAAAGACTAGACTAGACCAGGCCAACAAACGTCTGCATCCTTATAGCAGAAGATGTGAAGCACTACTCTCTGTATAACGAGTTGGGAACGTCTTATCTTTTGTTTTGAGCATCCCCCCCAAACCGAAAACAACCCTACACGAGCAAAATAGTGATAATGGGAAACATATTTTGAAATTGCTGCATAAATATCGCACCTGCCACATGTACCCATTTAGTATTAGTATTTAGTATTATGTAGTGCATTTTTTAGATTATTTTACGAGGTTCTTATTTTGAGTCAACTGGAATCATTAAAAAGTTGTATTTAGATGGTGTTTCAACAGAATCAGCACCAGTATAGTAATTAGCTAGCCCTAGCTAACGGGAGCTGATAAACTCTGTTTTAGCTGAGAAAATCAGTTGTGGTTGGCTAGAAATCAGAAGCTTCCAAATCCCATTATTTTGGAAATTATGACAAATTTTGAATGTGCCAATCTGCCACTGTTGTCGGCCTATTGTAAGTTGCATCGTGCCATAGTAGAATAGGAAGCTTGAAAAGCATAGCAACAGTATCTAAGGGAGTCGGGGCTGAGTGAACAGCATGTGTGGAAGAAGTATTCAGATACACACAGTGTGACGAGGTACGGTGGAGCAAAGTAGAAGTGATGGAGTCATTTAAGATATGAGGAGCTACTTAAATTCTGCAACGTCATTTCAAGTTATATTACAGTGACAGAAAGAAATGTTGATTTTATACGTCTTCACATTATGCCCAAGTGTACTGCACATGCGTGCACACACACACACACACACACACACACACACACACACACACACACACACACACACACGCACACACACACACACACACACACACTCAAGGTCTCAACCCCTTTGTGCTGAATAACTCTGATTAGACACCAGAGATTGAGGAGAGAACGAGGAGTGTGGGAGAGAGGGGTTAGTGGCGTGAGGAGGTACACAGTGAAAGACAAGACCTTGACAAGGATAATGCAGCTTAAATCTGTGAAAATATGTACTCTGAAAGTAATGTGGGATATTCAGGCCTCGTTGTAGCCTTGTACACACATGCGAACAAAGCACACGGCAAATATTGGCTGCTCTGTGTCCGCCTGTAATGATGATCTTTTTCTGCAGAACTATACGTTATTATATGCACAAGTTTTCATTCAGGAAACCTTGTTTTTAAGAGCGATGCAACATTACAATGTCCGATTTGAAACAACAGCGTTGCATTCAAGCCCAAAGGTTTATGCAAATTTAAACTCTGAGAAAATAAAAATAGCATTACATAATAATATGTAGACGTGAGAGGGAGCAATAGAAAGGGAGACAAAATAAACTATTAATCAATGAGGTTTAATTAGCTACTGAACCACCTGACCTCTTTTTATTTTTAGGAAACTTCTGACTGAGTGGAGTAGCAGCATGACACAGCTACTTTGTCTACAGGACAAGAAACCAAAGCAGTCATTGTTTATTACAAAAAAAAATCAGGTTCCATCTGCTTTGATTGAATCGTCACTTTATTTATACCCTAAGTTTTTCATCTCAGCTGCAAAAACTGTGTTTTTTTTCTGCGATACTTCCATTGAATTCTCTCACAAACACAAAAAACACTTAATCTATCCAAACAATTGGTCAAAAACAGGATTCATCCATAACCGTTATGCTGCTTAAATGTTAATATATACCTTACAATTGTGACCTGCTGTAGACGTTGAGACTCCAGTTCCAGTTCCAAGGTGTTTGAAAAATGTTTGTACGATGGATGCGCTACGTGTGAAGCTAATGCAACACCAATACTAAATACCCAAAGTGTCGGGCCACTATAGCATACTGCTACGGGGAAACATGAACCTAATTTGGATTTTTGCAGACACCGCCTTTATGCAGATTAAAAAAAAAAACATTTAAATACAGTGCAAAAGCGACATTTATCTTCATCCTCATGTCAGAAAAAATAGCTCGTCTGTTATTCTTTTTCCATCTCTGCTTGAATACATTTGCTGCTATTTTTCACTGTTATGGATCTCTGGTAAAGCCCCCCTTTGTCATAATTATTATGATAAATATTTCCTGTACCTAGAAGTACAATATACTCACACAAGATGTAAAATAGATTAACTTAAAACACAGTTGTGTAAAAACACAGTCACGGTGTGCATAGATATAATAAAGTACCTGGGCTGTTTGAGCAATTCTTCACGTGCACACACACACACACACACACACACACACACACACACACACACACACACACACACACACACACAGGTCCTGGAGTGCAGTCTGTATTGAAACAAACAGTCGCTGGTAGCGTTGCCATCTGGAAAGAACACAGAACCTGCTCCAGTGGACTCGAACGCTGCACACTGCACAGCAAATCAACAAACCACCTTAACACGGCGGGTCAATGCGATGGTTGCTGCAAATACAGTATAGCATGTCTGTACATTTCACAATGTTTTTTTTCTGTCCCTTCCCCTTTCTGGACATGGTCAGCATTGAACATTCTTCTTATTAGAAGTGAGGTTATTTATTTGCTCCATGATTCGCCTCGCACTATTTGTTTTCTATGTGGAAGGCTCTATAAAACAACATCTAATCAATACCAGTCAGCTCTCTCTCTCTCTCTCTCTCTCTCTCTCCTCCTGGAACCTTGAATTCATCCCTGACCCTCATCCAAAACCCTGCTGCAATAAACCCACATACACACACTAGTCCTCTCTAGCACACATTGAAATGCAATCTCTCAGTTTCCCATACACACACACACACACACACACACACAGACACACAGATCTGCTTCAGTTGACACACAGTGATGATTTGCCAACTGGCTGATTACCGGCAGGCCTCTCTGTACAAATATTTACCAGATCCCTGAATAACTGACAAAATAAAACATAAGCAGGGAATAAATCAAGAAGAGGGAAAACACTAATGCCAACCTGCTAGAGGACGATATCTACCTGTAGTAAATATCTGATAAGAGAAAGGATTAGAGGAGAGGCAGAACGTAAAGAGAGGAGAGAGGAGTGAGAGAAAAAGTGAAGAAGGTGAATGCCGAAGGGGAACCAAACTGGAGAAAAGGATGGGGGAAAGTAGAGAGGAGGAGGAGGAGATGGAAAGCATCCTTCTTACTGGGTTAAACTTTTCTCCATTAGGGGATACCAAAAAAAAACCATCTCAAGGTTTTGCATAATTGAGGTCAACAAAACTTTCTCCCCGGGGACATTTTTTAAACGACCCGCACAATGACGAATGACAGTCGAGGAGAAAATGATCGGAAGCCAAAGTTAGAGAGAATTTCAATAAGGGACACAGGACTTGAATGGAGATAAACCGAGGCTTGCTGTGACATCGCCGATGTTGACATGTGACATCTGACGGACCAACGCCGCGGCGGAGAGAGACTGACATGGTCAGACAAGTTTGACATTTGAAGAGGGGGGGCACGACGAGGGCGAGAGTTACCTGAAACGATCTGATTGAGAGAATCGCACGGTGCCGTAACTCACACCATGTCAGATAACGTTTGTTGTCAAACAAAATCAGTCAGCTGTTTTTTTTTTATACCATGGTGATGGATAGAGAAGCAGTAAGGACCAAGACAATGGATGAAAAGTTTGTCTTTATGCCTGGGGAGGATGAACCACTGGAGGTGGGATAGTTTGGCGACTCATCCATACTTCTCTTCCTCCACGGCTTTGAGAAGAAGCAAGAGCAGGACCGTTGCATCGGCAGAATGATTACTTGAGTAAACACTTCACCTTGCTTTAGTTTGGATGGGAATAAGCAGCACTGAAGTATTGAACTGGCTGGGCACTAATAGCCCAGCAGTGGTGGACTGCACATCCACGTAGCGTTGTTCCAACCCAGGGAATTTGACGTTACCTTCACTGGTCAGCGATACACTCCATTTACACTCTGAACGTAGCTCCCGCAACTAAAGTGATGCCCAGCTCATACTTTTCAGAATTTAATTTCACTTAATTATGTGATAATGATTCATTATAATCAGCAATTCAAAAATGATGAATGGCTTGCCTCCTTTATTAGCATTCCGTAATGGACTCCAAACTTTCCAATTGCAGCTGCACTTTGTACTGATTAAGTGCCTTTTTCCTTGAACGCAGTGTGGGTTTTTTTCCCGTTGACCTGCTGCTGTTTGATATTTTTAATAACTCCAGGGAATCTCAACAGGGTGATTATTATTAAAAATAGATATAACATTTTTTTATAAGTTTTGCTTCGTTTGATGATGCATTGTTGATAAACACAGTCAGAAATGCCAGACCAGCAGAGACTATAATCCAAAAATTAATAATAGCTCACACAGTGTGTATTTCTTTCAAAGATGTTATGTTGGATTGTGACACAGTCCTGTCCATGTTTATGTTATAAAGTCTAATTACCTTGGTGTAAAGTGAGTTCAGGGACAACATTGTCATTAAACAAATCAGTGTATAGACCATGGGCATTGCTAGACCCCTTTTACTGGGGCACGGACCCCAGTATTGATCTGCCGTGCCCCAGTAAAATCTCATGTTCAAGTTTTAATGAGCTACTATATTTGGCAGTGGATTCATTTATATTGATAATAACACTAAAAGAATGGATTTTTTTCTAATCCACAATGTCAAACCAACGCAGTTTAACCCAAAGTACAAGCTGAGGCGCCCACCTTGCAGTCCGGGTACAGTGCGCACACATTACGTCCGTGTATGGCAGTGTGCATGTCATAGCCGGTGCACTGCGGCGCGCATGCAGCTATCCGTGTTTTGGCGCGAAACAAGAATCAGAATTGAGGATGGGGAGGATGGATGGACATCAGAAAATAATTTGGACGTAGTAGCAGAGACAGGGAAGCAGTATGGAGAGATGAGACTGAGAGGTAAGACCATAGGCTTTCCAAGCTCGTTTGCTTTTCCCAGCACCCCTAACAAATATTGCATACCGGTAGTTAAATGCAAAAATTAAAATAACAGTCATGTTGTTTTTTAAACGCAGGTTCGTGTCTCTCCCACCTGCCCCGCTCGCCCCCGATGCCCGCAGTAGCCAGAGTGAAGCGGCACAGTGTGTGTAGTTTCTGTCTGTGTTGTGGTCGTTCCAGTAAGGAGCTCAAACAACGATGTGTTACACATTCCGTTTACCACTCAATAATCATCACCAGTCCTCATTCCTGCTGCTCTGAATCATAGATCACTCTTTATGTTGTTTCATAGGAGTTAGCTAGCTGACAGTTTACCCCATTGTCTTTCATTTTAATACAATTTCATTTGTAGTACTTTGTAAACCAAGTGATGGCTCAGCATTAAAGTAAGATTTACAGTGATTTCCCCTACCCCAAATGTCTGATGTTCTTCATTCACAAATGTGGGAATGTTAGTCCAAAATTACGTTAAAATGTATTTTTTTGTTGTTGTTTTCTAAAAAAGGGAAAATTATGTGCTCAGGGTGCTCACAATAGCCCCTGGGTAAGACCTTGCTGTAGTTGGTGATAAACTGGTGATCGACTTTGGCTTTGATATATCTGTAATGTAGTTCATATAGCACATTGTACAGCACATTTCATACACGCAGCAGGCATTCAACAATTTGTTTTCGTGATTTGAGTGATGGGGGGGCCTGTGCCCCAGTAGAGCTTTATGTTTAGCAACACCCCTGGTGTAGACCCAACCTCTTAAGCAGGTCCCTTCCTTTAACCCCAGGCTCAAGGTGTCCACTACACAAAAGGAAATAGTCAGGTAGTGCCTCTTGTTTGACCTAATGTCAGGAAATATATCAGTAGTACAAAGCCTTGGGAGTCTAGAGGTAGTGGACGGATGTAATTTAAGCCCTTGCCCCAGCTCTATGTTGTCACGAGAAAAAAAAGAATAAACATCAAAGTCTCCCTTGAAATTATTTTGTCAAAATGGATCCATCCTTAGAACAAACTGTGGGGGGGGATACTGACGAAAGAGAGTGTGAAAGAGATACAAAAATAGTCACTTAATTTTTCAGTATTTAGTAGCTGAACTTCAAGGTTTCTTGGGTCATGGTTGGAGGATTGCCTGGACTTGCCAGGAGAACCTTGGGCTGAGGGTTGCATGTGTGTGGCTATGTGCATGAACAGGTTTATTTCGTTACAGGCATCTATCTGTTGGACTTATATGGGATGTATTTAGATATGTTTATATTGGATCTATGTGAGCTAATGTTCACGTTTGCCATAAATATGTATTACTCTGAATTTTATGACAAACATTCAAGTTTTCATTTACCCCCAACAACAACTTCTAAAAGCCTAGTAGTCCTTGAGATGAAAACGAGACAAACGTTCTAAAAAGGCTTGCTGGTGTCTTGACAGTGCACAAGCTTATGATAAAGTATTACATAACTTAGATTCAGCATGTTGATCCTTACCTTTTTAGAAGTTATGTTCGGGATTTCACAGCAAAGCCCTTAAAAGCCACCTTCCAGTGAATGCAAATCTTCAGCAAGCACATAGTCGTGACCGGCACTGCAGACATCGAAGAGAGCTCTGAAGTTTTGGTATTTTCTTCCCCTGTGACTCCTTTTCATGTTCCTGCTGGTCCTCCTGTCCCTGTCCTAATGGTTTGCTCTGCCTGGTATTAACATTTAATGATCCAACAAGATGACAGTTGACTATGTCAAACAACCACCGGGTCAAACAACCACCACAAACTAACTTACAAAAAACTCAACAAAAGTCATTCAACTTCAGTAATATGTGAAAAGGGTTTCTTCTTTGCTTTCAAATCGTATCTTCGATCCAACCAGGTCCACTGTGTGTCTGCTAAGTGGTATTTGGAGAATACATTTTAGAGGGAGTTCACATTTAAAATTCCAGAAGATGACACGTGCATCAATTAGTACACAGAACACATATAATCCACACACACACACACACACACACACACACACACACACACACACACACACACACACATTTTACAATCTCAAATAAAGCTTTCACACATTACTCTTGACTTTGTATGCTTTTGGTCGTCTGCTGCTTCTGCATACGTTCGGTGACAGAAACCATTCAAATATTCAAATGTTCAGCTCTTTAATGGCCCCTCCGCCTTTCTTCTCTTTCAAAATGTTCTAACTTGAATCCTTGTAGCTTCAACAACTTTCACTTCTCATACACAATTCATGCAACGTAGACATTTTTGTCTTATTTCAGAGAGGCTAATATGTTCGTACAATCAAAAGGACTTGGGAGGTTTTGGAATGTTCTACATCAAAGCACCAAGAGAGTCCTTTCACTTTGTCATCTACTGTAATATTGTTTTACCACTGAAAAAAACGTTCAAAACTGCCAGTCTCCGTCATTTTTATTTGATCCACTCAAATGACATGTCTACATCTTCAGCTATGTCTCGGGTTGCTCAAAGTAAAGATACTCAGCAATAAAACGTACAGTTTTAAAATGGGTGGGTCTTTTTCAAGAAAAACCTATGTGTCAGCAGATTACACAAATTCTGATCAGCAGATTAGACGTCCATTAGATAGGTCCGACCCCCCAGGAAGAGTGCTGTGTGAGGGCTCGCAATCTTTTGGCTCAGGGAGAGTGGTGAGTGAATCACCTCACTGCAATCAGGTGTGTGTGTGTGTGTGTGTGTGTGTGTGGAACTGATTGGCTTGATGAAGGTCAGGTGTGGGGAGCCTTCATATACCCTGAGTCTCCAGTGCTCTGTGCTGACTCACTATCTCACCATAAGTGGTAGTGAGAGGTTCTCCCTGTTGCCAATGGTCTTTGTGTGTAACGCTTATCATTGTCTGTTTCAGTGAATAGTGGTTCTGGAGAGTTTGTTGTTCCTCCAGCCCTTTGGTTTATGAAAAGTTTCAGAGTCTGCCTTTGCCTTTTAGTTTTGTCTTTTCTGGCTCTCCTGGACAATTTTAGTGTTGTGCCAGCTGCTTGGCAGCGGTGGTTTAGTTGATCATCTTAGCGCTTTATTTCTTTAAGGAAGCCTGAAGTGGCTCTGTACAGTTTTGTTTTTTCTCCCCTTTCCTTCCTATCGCTATTGCGATTTTGTGGTTATCCTTCTGGGATAACTTAAACACACCCCTGGGTTTGCACCTGCGTCCCCCCCCCCCCCCCCCCCCCCCCCTTTTCTGACACGCTGGGCTTTGATACAAATTTTAGAGTGGCCAAACCGTAGAATTAAAAAAGAACTGTGCTGTGTATTTGCTCTGTACTTCTCCTTAACAGAAAACATGGTAGTGCTACATTTACCCAACAAGAGTATGGTTACGGTGCAGATTCAAATTCTGCTCACAAATATAACGAATAAAGTACAATTCATTGTGAATTAAACTATCATTATAGTATTGAAAGCTCCACCTTGAAGAGTACATTCTGCTAATGCCCCTTTTACAAGCTTCACTTGAATCAACATTTGAATGCAGGACTTAAACTGCATGGTATAAATAGTTTTGCTAATAGTTAACATTTTTAATTCAGGAAGAAAGTTTTGACGGTTATTTTTATGTCAATTTATCAAGATTTAATATTTTTTGAAGAATGTAACTTAACCGTTGTTTTCAGAGGTGTGAGAGCCACTACGGGGGTGCCTTGAAACCGCCCGGCTGTCACTTTGCACACTTCAGAGAAGGTGTTGTGTATTTCATTTACTAGGCAGGATGTAGTACATGCTGACAGATTATGTAGTATGCAGTAGGCCTACGTTAGTGGAGGATTTCAACCACAGCGGAGAGACGAGCGACTGGGTTGATGTGATGGGGTTTGGTGTATTGCAATCACTATGCCCTTGAACTATAGGCTTCTACAGTTCAGGATATGTTCTTCTGCCAATTCATATTCTGTCAGCGTGAGAGAGCAGAGAGATGTAATACCTACAGCTGTGTATGGTGCACAAGGGACAAATACCCTGATCCCTGAGGCCCGCAGAGCATTATATTGCTTTCACATGAGCAAGTAGAGCTGCAGGCCTCCTACTCCACAGCCTTAGCAGTTTTCCTGTTGTCTATGTGGCTTTGCATTTCAACTTTTACATTGAAAGCTCGCTCTCACCTAAACCTGCAGGGGGATGTATTCTGGTTAACAAAGTCAGTAATGGGCAAAGCAATGTCATTGTAAATTCAAGATTGCACACACACCCTAAGAGGCACCGCTTGAAAGATATGCTGCAATAGATTGATAAGTAAATAGGGAAAAGGGCTTTGAACAAAATCCCATTATTTTCTACCCGACCTGACAGTGAAATTGACATTATTTCCACACACAAAGTGGCATATTCCACATTAATATCTTTGAGATTGGGTAATTATTACAGTACTATCAGACCCATGAAACACCCTCTTCTAACTATGTCAGTGGTTTCCAACAAGTCATATTTTAAGTAAGTGATGTGTATTTATTGTCACTGAGCTTAACCTAGTCACTTTCTGTAAGTGTGGACGTTATGATCATGCTCAGCAGAAGTGTCACCGCCAGTCAGGTTACTCAAATAGAGCACTTAGCCAGTTCAGAGCCAAAACACTCACCTCCGTGTTATAGCAGTGAGTAATGTTTGATAACTGTTAGGCCCCGTCCACACGGATCCGGCGTTTTCGGTGCCTGAAAAAGCACTTTTTTGAAACCAGTTCCACAGAGGTCTGCACCCATCTGTATTCCACCTGTTTTCTCTCACCACTACAGTGGAAACCCTGGAGAGACATTATTTTTCTTCATGACAAATCCCTACAGCACAAGACAGTAGCCCTAATAACAGAGAGCTGGCAGCAGAGCCAGGGTCAACTTCCACATTGGGCAAAAAAGTTGCATACATGGACAATTTTTTTTTGCTGTGATACTCGAGCACACTGAATTTTAACATAGGTAGGGGGAGCTTTTATGCAAAAGTTTTATACTTTTTCACCAGGATTTATACCCCTCCAATGATAATTTTACGTCTGTTTCTGTAATCGCCATGTTGATTAAAGTTAGGGTGTATATTTGAGATTACAAGTGTTTAGTTAATTATCTTATATACCTTCCTTTTTCTTTCTTTATGTGGATTCACGTTTGATTTGAGCCTTCGCTTCCATCACTGTCAGGTAGGTTAATCAGTCTGTAAGATCTGAAATCTATCAGTAAAATCATGAGTAACATTAAGCAGTGTGTTTGGTTAGTTGTGGCCCATTTCAAGCCCCATTACCAGCAGCAGTGTGCAGCGCTACAGACATTCATACTCTGTGCTGGTCAACAAAAGGGCAGATACAGGCTCTTAGCAGAGGTTAAAGGATCATTCTATGATTTCTTGCTTCACTGTATTCTTTCTTGTATGTTTTCTGTTTTTTTTTTTATCTCTATTATCAAACTTGATTGATGTTGGTGGAATCCCCCTTTTATTTGTTAGCGTGTCAGTGAAAGCAGGGATTTCATTTTGCTTGTGTTTACAGGACATATTGAACCTTCCAATGATCCAACGGCTAACACACAAAAGCCCAAATGTCCATACGGACAAGACTAAAGAGTGTCTGTCTGAACTGAACTGGAAGGATGTAAAGTGATCAATAAATGTGGGTGAATGGCTGGTTGAGTGGACAATTTCAGGCTCGATTAACTTCACTGATGGTGTGAGAGAGGCCAAGATTAGGTTTGTCAACACACAAATGTCCAGAATATCTGATTTTACAAACAGAAATTCTGTTAATGTGATTATTCACCCTGTCTTCCATTTGCCCCCTTTTACTATCATGTTCATTATTTTCACTGCAGTTCAAAAGTCTATTTTTTTGTTTCAAATTGGTAGTTTTCCCTGTGACCTATACATTTTTATGTCACAGTCTCAGGACTGTCCTGTCACCAATCCCTGCCTCCTCCCTCTTTAGATAAAATAGTCCACTTTATTCAGCTGTCTGACAGAGTTGTCGGATGTTGAATCTCATTTTCATGCTGACAACAGTGAAGATTTGACCACTTTAACCTATGATGGCACACTTTTATTCAGTGAAATGTTGCAGCCTGAAACTTCACTGTTGTATGGTGCTATTTTTGAAGACTGTACAAGGTAGCCACACTTTGCAAATCACTTATTCTGGCTGACCTCAATTTTAGCCTATATCGTGTGTGATGAAGTATTAGGGTAATGGAGTGATTTATAGCTTAAGTGATTTCCTGGTTTTACAGTGGTGATGTCCAGTAGCTCCCCTAGAGCACAATTGGCAGTCAGCTCTTAAACACACCCTTAAAAATCAAGTTTACACTGATGAAACAGAAAATCTGCAATACATTCTGAATGGGGGTCAGTGGGACGACAGGCAGTTGCTGGAGATCAACCCATTGACAGGTACTGCCATTTGTAAATCCAATAATTCCCCACCGTCAAGTGTCATTATTTTGATAGTCCATTGTTGGTTGAATTGTTGCAATCACCCCCATTTGAATAGGTCCATCAACCCTGCAGTGTTCTACAAAGCAATGGTAATTAATGGAGCAATTCTGAACAGCATTAGAATTTCTGTCATTTAAAGACTCCTCAATTGGCTATTAGCATCAGCATTTCAGGAAGGTGGCCCTGAACAGTAAATCACTGTACATGGGGAAGTTCCCATATCTGAATAAAATGTTCCCAAAGCGCAAGTAATACATTTTGTATGCCGCATATTCAGGGATTTTATTAATGTCCAGTTCTGTGTAGCTCCACTTGTGTTTATATCACAACTCACACCACACTAAAATGAATCCCTGTCTCAGTAATGCAGCTCACAGCTAACTTATAGTGCATTTATGTGCCATTGAGAAGAGCAAAAACCTAAGATGTGACCGTTGGTTGCAACAAAGCACCACATTCACAAGCCAAACTGTCAGAAAATCAAAACCCAAAAGCACCGGTGTTGACAACTAATCAATGGTGTTACTCGACATGGTGACATGTAAGACACCTTGAACAACTTCATTACACAAAAGGGCCCGGCTAGAAAGCAGCTTCTTGGGCTAAACCTTTTTTCCAATAAAGTCACAATACTGGTATGTGAACCTGGAGAGATTCTGCGACCGTGAATCTCTGGGTTGACACCTGCGCTCAGTGAGCTGGAGAGACGGCACATTCAGTCGACTGCACAGCGGCGAGACTGAAACAGGTAACTGATTGCAGGGTATTCACAGCATGTGAAAACCGGAGGGATTTACTCATTCTAGTAACTCAGTGTACCATAATAATAGGCAGAACTTGCATGCTGGCAATTCTAATTTTGACTAAATTATGACTAAATAATAACATACTGTAAAATAATGGCTTGAAATGCATCAGTATCAATCAATCAAAGTAAAGAGAGAAACAATAAAGGCAGACAGAAGGGGGAAATGACAGAGAAGACTATAAGAAAAAAAGGACAATGATTTAGGATTAAGGGATTCATTAGAACTAATCAGATAATCCTGGAAATTAGAGAACCATCTGATTTCACTATCTTCTGGATGAAGCCAAATCCGTATTGGTCTGAAATGAGTTAACACCCTTCTGAAACTGGAAAACACTTGGCACAGGGAGCCATACAAAGTTTAACGTTTAAATTATGTTGCATATTTTAATATGAAAAATATTTTGGAAATTAAATGGATTTAAAAAAAATTGAGATTCTTTTTTTTAATTGTCTGTCTTCTATCGCTTAAAATTAGTCATAAATCCTATCAATTTGTTTGCCAAAAACAGAGGTGGAAAAATACAATATGTGATTTACTTTGGTTGGTTACGGTATTTTATCCGAAAACATGCATAGGAAATACATTCACCATTTCATATGATTGCCTTATACACAAATGTATCCCCTGGCATCCTTATTAGTTCATTGGGATATTATCAAGAAAAATTATAATTAAATGTTATAAATTAGAAAATATATGCTAAACCTTCATCAGTTTGTTCAGAATTAATGTATTTGTTGCACTGGAGAGGCACACTTGATTGTAGTATGAACTTTAGAACAACGTAGACAGAAATTTGATATAAATAGAAATCAGTGCTGAGGCTTATTGGCTTGGTCAGTTGAACTGACATTATGTCAATATGCATTTCCCCAGTCATATGATATTAATGTTTGTATTTCTGAGAATATTTATTCTGAATGTTGGAAATACATTATCTACACCCTAACCTACTGAGCCTCCAGCTATTATAAATAACACTCTTTCCACCAAATTCAATTAGTAGCCGAGAGGCCTTTGCGAATGTCCATAGTTATTAATTTAGAACAGAGCCTACACCAGAACACTCATAAAATCTGTATCATATGTAAGTGAATAGACAATGCCTCCGCCTGCCTATGTGCCCCGTGTCAACTGCAGACTTTGCCTCTGTGTGCATGCTATCGTAGCCACTTATCTTCTTATATCTTTAATGGCTTTCTGGACTGTATGTATAACCCACAGCTGTTCAACTCCTGCCTTCCTTTCCTCCTCCGCGGTCTCTCTTTCCCTCATCTATAGAGTTGTTGTCTGGTGGTTCTGATAAGGTAATGGTGAGATAGGATGTGCGCTACTGAACAACACTGGTAAATGCAAGAGGTGAAAATGAATAAGAAAACAACAACAACAAAAAGGTGTGAGAATCAAGACGGAAAGTAAGAAATGTTTCTTTTTTGAGAAAAGCATCAGAAGGAAGAAGGAAGAGCAACAGTCTCTGGGGATGACAGACAGGGTACACCACCAAGGACAATTTCAGCATCAATAGCGAGAATCCCTTTGAGGAAACAGGATTGTCGAGAGAGTGAGGTGGTTGATGCTGCTAATTGCTTATTTTCAGGTTTGCTGCTTAAGCATCTGCATTTCCATGCAATGCGACTGACAAGATCCAGCGCCAACAGGGAAAAACACAAGGGCTGATTTTTCCTCGGGGCATTCTCTTACTGTGTGGATGCTATGATCAAGTTGAAACCGTGAATAATTTATGCGATTTGATTGATGCTCCTGTCGAGTGTGTCTTCCATGGTGGTCCCAAACCCTCACCTGCCGGCTCTATTACAACCAGCAGGTGTTAGACATGGCAATAATCCAATGAAAAAAAAGATTCCTTTGAAATCAATAAATGATTCTCAATGGTCTTTGTTGCATACACCAAAAACGAGTACTGTTTCTGTAGCTGTTATAATCTCCCGACAATGGTTTAATAATGGCTCTGATTCTTCAGCCCTTTATTGAAGGCTTTTATTTCTATCAAATTCTGTGCTATCATAGCCGCTTGCTACCCTTACAGGAGCTTTGAATTCTGTTTTTCCTCTGAAGTCTCTGGCTGAGCATTTTTCTTCTTTGTCGACCCTTTTCACAGGAACTGGTATTGTACCTAATAGCGCTCTTTAGGAATTTAAACCAGAGCTTTTATCTAATTCCCCACTACTTACTCTCATGCCGAGTCTATGTGAAGACCAGAATGACGTATAATGTGTCAATGGACATTATGGCTCCAGTGACGAGCTAGGTTTCTGTTGATCATGTTCCCAGTTGTACCCTAACCTTAATCAAGTGGTTATTATTTTACCAATGATGACAGACGATTAGCAGTTATTTTGAACCGAAGCATGATTTTCCCCCCAAATCTATCCAAACCATAACCGTAGATCTGCATGATTATGAAACAGATGATTTGTAACAAATTTAGAAGGCAACAAGGAACATTTAACAGTGTCATCACATTTTTTTTTTAAATGCCTATATACATTATGTCATTGCAGAGGGCATGGACATGTTTTACCCTCCTATACACTACGGCTGTATATTCAACATACAGCTGCTCTGCACCTTGTCATATCTTTAGTCATGTTAGCTAAATGGCTCCCTGCTGTTTTATTCATTTTATGAACAGTTCACTTTCAGGTCACTCATAGTGGCGTAGGGGTCCGTGAGTGGGCAGTGTGTTATGTGATGCACTCTGCACCAGCCGGCACCGCTGCAACATGGCACATCAGCATACCATAGCAAGTAAATGTGGAGCGCTGCCATGAATTCAGGAGTCGTGTTTGTGTTATCTAACTTGATTTCTCACCTGAAGAGCCTCTGCAGCTCACGAAGCAATGTATTTTTTATTATCCAATAGTGTCGGTTGCAGGGGGGCTTGGTTGTTTTCCACCTCAACAATGAATTTCTCTTCCTCCTTATCGTGACAGCTGGCAGAGCTCTACAGAGGACGTACTATCACCTGACAAGAAAAGAAGTCATGGTCCAATAACTAGGATGTGCCAAGTGAGAGAGCAGGTCTCAAAAAAGTGCTGCTATTATGGGGGTGTCTGTCCTGGTGCATGTCGGAGGGCACCACTGTGTGTTGTCGACTGTAGTTTGACTAGAGCTGCATTTCTGTTATCTGGAAACTTGCTGACAGTTAGAAAAAGTTAATACAAATATTTGAAAGATTGATAATGATCTGCAAATGAACTGCATCGATATATCAAGAATAGAAGTATAAATGATGAAAATCTGTTTAAAACTCAATTTGATGCGCCAACTTGTTACTGCTGGTCTTCATCCTATGTAATCCAAGCATTCACCTTGTGTCCCTCGGGTGTAACTCACCTCATGATTTGATGACCGGAATGAAAAATTTAAGTGTTCTAGTCCCCTTGAGAACCTGAATTAGGAACCATTGAACTAGAACTTCATTGGGCATGTTACCTGGAACTAACCTGTGACAAACCTTCAGCCTTCTTAGCAGAGCTAGGATAAAAAAAAAAAAAAGACTACAGTCCATGCTGCCTTTATGTTAAAATACTGAAAATTCTGGATTTGTTACAGGACTTACTCTTGAGACCCATCCTAGAACAACATTGAGTTAACCTGTTTGAACAGCAAGCTGTGGCTAGAAGATGAATAAATACAGTAGTGCAAAACTTAAAGTTTAAGAACTTGATGCTAAATCGGATGACAAGCCAGTATGAAGTGGATTTGACTGAAATTAAGGTTAAAATAATTTGAACCCTAGTTTAATAAGTACAGATGGGGCCCTCCTACTGGACTCTGGTAATACTCTCCTCCAATCCAGAGCACGCATTTGCCCACTGAAAAAATGCTGAGAGCTGTGTTCAGCAGCAACCACCCTGTCTGGACTGACGGACACCAGATTTAGCGGCAGCAGCGGTGGGATCATTTCCAATGGCCAATCAGAACATGCCTACACTGGTAACACATCCTACCCGATCTTCAGCAAGCAGCGTAAGAGTGGCAAGGCCAGGGCCACCGCTCCGCATACGCAGAATATGCAGAGCGTGTAGGGCCCCAACTACCTGGCGGGAGCCTCCAAAATTAAGATCGATTAAAAAATGTCATGATGATTACTACATTATTAGATTGCAAAAAATATATGAATTAGTTCAAAACAGGCCCGTCCTTTTTTTTTTTTTAAATGTGTACCCATCACTCAATTTGTGCAAATTAACTGTTTTTGCCTAATATATAAAAACAGTCTCCCCCCGTCCTGCTTCCCTGAAATGGTATAGCCCAGTTTGGCCCTCGCGCGCCGCTCAGACCAGCTGCAGCCCCAAGTCCGGCTCCGGCTCTCCGGTAAAGTCGTGCGTTTCTCCACGGACACAGACAACAGAGCGGCGGGGGGGGCATCATAAAGGAATTATGCTTAGGGCCCCAACATGGCTAGCAGCGGTACTGGGCAATGCTCCATTGGCAACAGGCTCCGCCTATGCTGATGGAGCTACGGTTACAATATCATAGCCTTCATTCTAACTCACCCAGGCTATTTCCTCTCCTGGACTCTGATGGAACCCAATGACCGCACACCCTGCGTGACAACATCGACCACACCCGTGTGCAAAGGCCTCCATCCGCAAGTGCTTCCTGCTGTGCCAGTTGTATCGGTTCACAGACAGACCCACTTCTGCTTTGGGATGTTGGAGAACCTTCAGAAACAACAGGTGGTCTGACTCTCACGGCCACAGGCTCGTCACCATATTCAACATGACAGGAGAGCGACCTACGCCCTGCCTGTTGACGTGGGCCACCATGGTGCGGGGGAGGCTGAGAGAGAGAGAGAGAGAGAGAGAGAGAGGAATGTGCTTTTTGAGAAACAGTTTAATCATAAAAAAAAGTCACCTTTTCAACAGTATGAAACATAATCACATCACCTTTATTGATTAACAACATCAAACGAAACAAGGAAGGCAGCAGAAAACCTCACTGTCACATTGTGCCAGGGGGAAAACTGCCCACACTTCCACAGACACTCCCATGACAATGATTCCTGCGGTGTCGGTCCACTCCAAGCAGGACCCTTCTGTGGACTCGCTGCCCTCCCTGTGCTCAGCTGAATCCGTTCACCTCAGCAACACAGAAGGCGATGCTGGAAGGAGGAGGAGGCAGCTGGGGACATTGGTACCCTGTCCCACCGACTCTCCTTGTTACGCTTCACCTCAGCTTTCCTCTTTGGGTGATCTAGCAGCACAAATGGCTGAACTGTGATTTCTCCACCTCCAGACATTCAAAGCGCTGAGTGACAGGTGAAATCGATCCAAGGAGCCCAACCATGATGACAGGGGCTCTCTGTCAGAGTCCCAACCTACACATGACGAGATCCCATGGTGGCTAGAAACATCACACCCCGTGAGTCTGTTGCAAATCCCTGAATCAATCAATTGTTTGGCTGATGCTACAATCCAGATGTCAGTCTGAGGGGGTGAAGGGCGGGCATCAGGCTGGGGATGTGCCAGAGAAATGCTCCAGTTAGAACACATTGGCATGTACTGTTCTATAGTCACCCAGCATATTCACCAAAATGCCAATGGTTGCACAAAGCTGACCTCAGTGACTATTCCTTCATGGACATCGTACAGTACTCGTTCAGAACCAAACCCCTATCAATAATATGCCACCATCACTGGGACGTCATCTTTGTTTGCACTCTTACAAGCTTAAATCTCCCAAGACAAGCAGCGCTCACACAAATTCAGTGTCCTTTTGGCAAATACAATGTGGATGAAAGAGCACAAACGCAGCATCAAAAGACAAAACCCTGCTTTGTGAAACACAAAACTCCAGATTTCATTTTCATAGAGACCTCCTATGAGAGGTAGTATCTATTGTACAAACATATGAAAGAACTGAATCTCTTTATAGTTCTATTCAGTGAATTGGTTTCTCTGATGGCCGTTTCAATTGTGATAGTGTTTATATGTCCATGTAATCATCGTACATGCTTTTGTATGATGCATGTTTAATTGTTTACTTCTTATTGCTTACTCCTTTTCTATTGAAAGCATATATATTTGGTGCTTCCTTGAGTTTTAGCCCCAAAAAAGTCACATTTGTAGACTCCATATTAAGCCATATTTGTGGTCTGTGCCTTAAAACCTACCTTACCTATAGCACTCTGATCATAGCACTGTTGCTCTTGAAGTACTAGTTTACTCAGATAAGGACCTAACACTTGTTCTATTTTTAGCTCTTACTTTATCAGCAATGATACGTTGTGGTTTCCTTGTTTCCTTCTTTTGACAAATGTACTTATTGTAAGTCGCTTTGGACAAAAGCGTCTGCTAAATGACCTAAATGTAAAACACATTTTTCTGAGCGCTACCAGAGCATTTAAAGGAGAAATCCGGTCATTTTTGACCCCATTTCCATTGTCCCCATGGTCATCCCGACTTTTCAGAAGCAAAAAACCCGACAAAAATTGACTTGACCTAACCCGAGATGTGTACCTGCCTGGCAGCCTTCCAGAATCACTCCAATGCTCACCCATTGGGGCAAGTTTTATCTGCTTTTCTGGGCCTCAGAAAATAATTCCAAGACCTATGCAACACAGGTTGGGTCCTTACGAGACACGACAGCGCTCGTTTAGCTCAAATAGTTTGGCGAAACGACATAAATATGTGTTTTTGCATGGAGTTACTCACCTCAAATCACCCCGTAGACATTAGTAGTAGAGTGCCGGTCTCATCCCTCCCACTCACCGCAGAAACGAAAACGTTTTCATTGTAGTTTTGATTTTGTATCCATAAAGAAATGATCGAGCAGTGCAGTCATCATGTCCATAATAAATCCATGAAGCTGTTATGTCCATATGTATGACTATGTTACAACATAGAAACGATTGCTTACAGCTAAACAGCAGCCTGTAGCCAAAACAATGCAAGTCTCACGCAAGTTTCCGTCTGACGTCCTCACTCTACTACTAATGTCTACGGGGTGATTTGAGGTGAGCAAAAACACACGTTTATGTTGTTCCGCCACACTATTTGAGCTAAGTGAGCGCTGTCGTGTCTCGTAAGGACCCGGGGTGCAGTCGAATAGTCAAAAAATAAGGTCCTAACTCCTATTCCTAACTCCTATTCCTTGACCTCTGGGGAAAACGTCACGGGGGTTAAGGAAAGGCGATAGGAGAACTCAAAAGGATTTAGGAAAAGTCGACCGCGGTGCGCAGAGAATCCGACCGGACTTTCACTAAACTACGTCATTATAACGCGGCCGCTGATGATTGACAGCTGATGATCGGCACTGGCGATTCACGTGCGTCTGCGCTGGAGGAACTACAATAATGGACTACAAAAAACGCGTCGTCCACTTCTCCACATGTTGGTTTTATAAACAGCTGGTTCACTGACCGGCTTCAGTTCCAGCAGTTCCTCTGTTTGACCGGTTGCTTTATTTACGTTTCATTTGTGGTTTTCGTTTAGTTTTTGACAAGTTTGTAACATGATTGAAAAAAATAAAATAAAAAATACCATTCAATTATTATCACTGTCCACACATTTATCATCACTATTCCAATTACTATATGTCTGCATGAAAGTAACTGTTAAATATGTAAATGCAAATATCGTTTGTTTTCATGAACGGCCGAGGTGTGCGGCACTTTAAATGTTGCTCTCGCAAAGAATTGTGGGTCGGCGCAATCTCCTTTCCTTTCGCATAGGAAGGTCCGTTGCATCTTATGCTAAAGGAGCTCTGAAAGGAAGCATTGGAGCTCGTTTCCTTCCATTTAGAGAATCCGAACGGCTCTTATCATAACGGCCACTTGTTTACTTCCGGGTCACTTCTTCAGTTAGGAACCTTCCTAAGCAAAAAAGACTATTCGACTGCACCCCCAACCTGTGTTGCATAGGTCTTGGAATTATTTTCTGAGGCCCAGAAAAGCAGATAAAACTTGCCCCTATGGGTTAGCATTGGGGCGAGTCTGGAAGGCTGGCAGGCAGGGACAGATCCCGGGCTAGGTCAACTCAATTTTGGTAGTTTTTTTGCTTCTGAAAAGTCGTGATGACCCTGGGGACAATGAAAATGGGGTCAAAAATGACCGGATTTCTCCTTTAAAATGCTGAATCTTACACAGTTATTGTAGACATTTGAAATATGCAGAAACAGCTGCATTGATGTATTTTTTTTTTTTTTTTTTGCTAAAGGTCCGTTGTTCAGCATATGGATGGATGGATCAATTGGATCATTTGGATCAATAGGATAGATCAATTGGATGGATGCATGGATGGAAGTCACTATGCACGACTACATTGAGCTCACGCTGTTCTCATCATTTGTATCCGTTTCTACATTGATTCCCAGTGGAACTGACTCAATTGCAATTAGCTCACACCTGTCATCACCTAACATGGGTTGTCGGGACAACCGGGGAGAGGAACAAGTCGGTGGCTGTGTTTCAATGTTACTTTTTGACAACATTTCTTCCCATCCATGCATCATGTATATTTCAAATGTATCAGAGCCGGGGAGAAAGCACTCCCCTTCAGGCTGTGCTCTCTCTTTGACATTAAAGAGAGCTATTAGTAGGAATTGCATAGAGGGAGTCATTTTAGCACAGTAACCTGGGTATACGAAGATAAACGGTTTAGCAGTGACTGTCATTAATGAAGACAAGCTCATTTCAACTCAAATTATCAACGCCTCTCAAACCATGAAAGCTGCCTTCTGTGTGTGTGTGTGTGTGTGTGTGTGTGTGTGTTCTAATAGCAAATGTCCTGGAGAGGGATGGAGAGGAGAGGAATTTTCACAAATGTTTGGAAATTCTGTTGATATTTATACATCAGTAACACGTTTTATGAAGCCATTCTGTTGATATTTATACATCAGTAACACGTTTTATGAAGCCTATGTTTATATTGCATTAAAGGCATTATGTTGTAAACATACGCTATAATTTGCTTATAGCACTATATAATCATAAGCAAGCCTAAATCTCCATAATGCTTTATAACAATAATTGTAAAACATTATAAAACATTATTTGATGCCTTATAAGGTCATGTATCATAATACTTCATAAATGCAGTTTTTTTCCCATTTTCATTTTTTCAGGATCATAGTGTATTATTGGTCCCATAGTTGCAATATATTATCATCTTTTTTTATAATATATACAAATATAACTATATTTTTCTCTAAGTGGTCATTCTTTGCTTTTATAATTTACATTACGTGTGTTGTTCTTTTATAGATTTAATATTGTTTTTTAATTAACAAACTGTTTTTACATTGTGAAACTTATGAATCACAAATGTATTCTCCTGTGGAAATGTCTATTCATTTGTTTATTACCTCATATTCATATGACTTAAGTGTACTCTGAATCCGCATAAATCAAATTGCCATGAGTCCTACAGGTGGTATGTAATAAAACACAGAGGCCCTGGTCCTGACAAGTTTCTTCCAGATGGACCGAGCAAGAAATATGAATTTGCTGACAGAGGTCATAGCAGACCACTGGAGGGTGATAGCATTTTCCATCACCGCTCTAAACAAAAGGGCCTCAACACTGCCTGAATGATTTCCAGTGATTGGGCCGAGCTCTCACTGGAGCCACAAATTCATGCATCCGTTTGTTTAGCCCTCCTGCTGTGCATCCATCAAAGTGACCCATGACAGTCTCCACCTTGGAGTTGACTATGTCGGTATTTTATCATTCATTTACCGGTATGTCAATGTTACTCATCGTCGGAGCAGATGTGTGGAAAAATGCACACTGCTGAATGAAGCATGGCCAAATGTATCACAGATAACACATACAGTATGTTAACCTTGTCTGTTACTGTGTATTGACACTCTACTGATCACCTTTTATCATCTACTGATATATCCTTTATTTCCTGGTCTGACTCCCTCTGTTCAAGCCTCACATTTAAGATGTTTATAATGGTCCAAATTGGGCCTTTGTCTTGCCAATTTTGGAAATATGAAAATGTCACTGTACTAATTTAACCAAAAATAGAAATAACAAACAAAAACGGTGTTTGTAGCTTGTTCTAGTCACCTTAATCTTTGGATGGCTATGAAATTAAGTTTTTATTATCAATCAGTCTTTTGAACAGTTTTGAAAGAACCACCTATAACTCAACAGCAGACCTATGATTAATGAAAGCCTCTGCATCTGTGATCACTCGTAAGTGATTTTAAGTCAAGGCATATTACAGTGGTGCAGCACTATTAAACATGCCAGGACTAGCTGTCCTGCCAAAGTATTAAGATAAAAATACATATTGCTGGTTCTTTCAAGGAGTTTTCAACCCGCTTTTAAAGTGTGTTTAAGTTACACTTATTGGAGCTAAATGAGGTCAAATCTTGTAATACGCATTTAATGTCAAAGGGAGAAGAGCTGGAAGAGAGGCTGGAAATGTTAATCTTTGTCATTCCTAAACCCAAATTGATTATTTCAGTCTGTTCTCCGGGAACTGGGATCATTAACACAACAATAACATTGTAATCATTTACACGCTGATTCGAAACACTAGTGTGACCCAGTCCTTGTGGTAAATTCAAAAAAGCTTGACTTTCCTGAGAAGGGCATGGCTGACAATGGTGAAATGAATTCCATGGGATAATACTGAAATTCAATTACGTTGGGGGCAACACAGTGGTTCTCCCTGTGAGAATGGCCAAATGCACATTTATTTCAGGCACATGACTTGTCTATTTTGGTTATCTTGTCACCACCCAATCTTTTACGCTGTTGGCTTCTTTGGCAGGTTTTTTTTCACTCTGCAAGACCACTGTTGGATTTGAAACACATCAATAACAAGGACATCTCATCTCTTAATCTGTCCACCAACTGCCTGGCTCCAATGGATGACAATAGGCTCTCCAAAGCAGCTGCCTGCACAGAATCTCTTCACCGCCAGAATCTCTTCACCTCATGCTCTCTGGTCCGTGATGTGTTGCCGAAGGGCTCAGATAGCAGACCAAGGGCTACAATTTGTGGCAAGGCTGGAATGGTAAATAATTCAGTCAATGGACTAACATCAACCATCACACACTCACAACAGACCATTTGTACTTGAACCGTTTTTTATTTTTATTTACTGGTAATACCAGATTCTTCAGTTGCCACAGTTAATTGTAGTTCCATAATGAATCCCCTACTTCCATTGTATTGTTGCTGTTTTTATAATAGAGGAAAATATAAGAACTTTTCTCCTTTCCGCTCCCTTTCCTCTCAACTCTGTCTCTTCTTTTTTTCATTCACCTGCACGGTCTAATTGTTCCCTCTCTGCTTGGCCATGCTCAGCCTCTCATAGTGGCAATGGAAAAGACATTTGCTATCCTCACCCACCACTCATGTGCTCTGCTGCCCTCATCTGTGATGCAGAACACTTGTGGAAATACCTGCTTTCCCATGCTGTGTGAGATTTACATGTCACGGCCATGACATGGCGATGAATGCAATAAACCGTAGTCTCAGCAAAACATGGCATGTTTCGTTTTCAGCGGTGGACTCTGAATTGAACCCCTTAAGAGGGGACTGCAATTATTGTCTCATATGTTACAGCATATTGCAACATATACAAGGCAGTACGGCTTCCTTTTTTTAAAATCTAGACAAAGTGAGTCGGGACGAGGAATATACACTTCATGGAAATGAGGTATCCTGCTCTACTGTACTCCTGGAGGGCTTGGCTGAGTGACTGCAGGTATAGGTAATGCTTGAGAAAGGGCAGCATCTGTAGCTGCACTGCTTGGATGGATCCACGTGTCAGTGAGAGCAAGTTAAAAAAGGGAAAGGGAAAAAATCACTGAATTGCTGACGAACAGTTTCCCAGCTCCCTCTCAACATTAACCTGAGTGAATAGTTAAAGAGCTGAGAGATTGTGTCGGCGGAGCAGAGTGCGTTGCCCTGAGACATGTTGGAATGATGAGATTACACAGATAGAAATGAAACATATTATTAAGACAATTACTGTAACACGTAGTGGGGAGGGAAAAAGGATGAAAACATGCAGGGAGAGTGTGTTTTTTTTTTCTCAACAGGCTGCTCATTTATAACCTAATTGCAAATGTGCTAAGCGTATAAGCTGAACGTGCGGTTCAGAACGTCGACATGGAGAGGTGTATCAGTAACTCTCAGAAGGAACAGGCGTCTTCGAGTGGAACTGAGCACCCAGACCGCTGCTTCTTCGACCAGTTGCGACATTTATTAATGGCTGCTTAGTATCTTGTGGTCACATGATGTAACGGTAACTAATTTTCACTTTAGAGAATTTATTTGTTTGTGTTCTGCACGAGCACGTTTGCCACATTTTGCACTTTGGCTTGTGATGTACACACATTCACACAACTTTACAGCAAAACATTCAAGCCTATAAAACAACAAATAAACCTGCACTATGGGAAAGCACAACGTTTTTTTACTTTTTGAGATTGTGTTAAGCTCTGAATTTAATTTCATACAAGGGACTTGATGGGATCAGGGGGAAACACTGAATAGATTGAAAATATGATGCCTCTGTGTGTAATGCTGCCCATCTGCTGCAACGAGAGGATATTGCTAACTAATGCTCAGCATCTGCTCTGATCTCTGTGCGTTAAAGGATGAGGAATGTCAAGCAAGATAGCAAGGGGGATGCACAATGGTCTGTATGTTTTAAGACTGTGAAATACCTTTAGATTTGCACTGGATAAGCACCTTATGGGCACTGAAATGGCATGGCACGAACATGTGAATGGATTTTTAATGATGTGAATTTTGTGTTTGCCAGTACCAGTGTTTGGAATAACGCTGTTTAGAAGAACGTTAGGTAACGCCGTTATCTTTTCAGTAACGGGGTAATCTAATTAATTACTGTTTCCGTTGTTACAACGCCGTTATCGTTACTGAACGTTAAATGCGGTGCGTTACTATGAATTGAATTTGTCGGTTAAAAAAAAAAAGTCAGGATCGTGTTTTGCTTGCGCGCCGCTCGTGCCTGGTCTCGGCAGCCTGTTGTCCGTGGAGAAACGTGCAAACTTGCCGCGAGCTGGAGCCGGAGTTGGGGCTGCTGCTGGTCTGAGCGGCGCGCGAGGGCCACGCGGGCCCCGGTGTCCCGCCGTTCTGGTGTTGGACGGGAATCCGGTGCAGCTGTGGAGCGCGGATGGTGAAGACGGTGGTGATGATGATGAACGGCCCGGCGGCTCGAGGCACCGGGGTCTCGCCGTCATTATGTCTACAGCTGTGCGCTCTGACCCTGTTTTGTGATATATGACAGACACAGCGTCTCCCACTGTATAATTTCTCCTCAAGTTTAATTTATTCCCGCATGCGAGGTGCTGAGAATGCGATCTCAATTATTATACACAAGACTACACGCTACGTGACAAGGAGTGGACTACAAGACTACAGTTTGCCATCTAGATCTTTTTTGTGTGAAATTAACAACTTATCCCTTACACTGAATTTTTCATAAATTATACTTAATAGCCCAAATAAAAACATTTCACGCCGGTGCATCTTTTACGCATTCCGAAGGTGCCCGTTTTATCTTGGATGGGCTTGGATTCGGACATTACTACATTTCAGGATTTTCAATGGTAACAGAATAGGTCATGATAATAATCATCTTATTATTATATTATTAGCACTACCATCTCCTCAAACTAAACAAGCAGCGTCTCCCCTACTGGCCATTTTTGGTTCCCAGAACGTTCTAGTTATGTAAGCCTTTGGTTCCAGTAATGTTCCCTGTACGTTACCTTTGGGTTAGGTTTTGGGTGCCACTTGGTTGCAGCGGAAAGTTTGTGTTACGTTCTGCAAACGTTAGTTGTTTGGTTCCCTCAACGTTCTCCTAATGTTCCCCTAACCTCGTTGGTTATAATGTTGGTTCCCCTAACGTTCCCCTAACCTTGTTGGTTACATGTTTGGTTCCCTCAATGTTCTCATAACGTTCCCCTAACCTTGTTGGTTATAATGTTGGTTCTCTCAATGTTCCCCTAATGTTGTAATGTCTGTAGTATGTTATTTGTTGTTTGTTGTTTTGGTTGCATAAGAAAACCATTTACTTGTGAATATTGATAGTGATGAATGAACAGGCAAATTTGGCAAGACTTGAAAGTTTAATACAAAAAAAAAAAAAATACAAGTGTAATACAAAATATAATAAAATACAAGTTTAAAAAGATAACAAAATAAAAGAGATACAAAAATATAAAGCCAATAATACAATAAAAATTAAATTTAAAAAAATTAAAGTGCAGAATTGCTGCTGTCCGTCTTCTTCAGGCTTCAATGACTACAATATTTTGCAGTCGTCTCGTCTAAACAGGGCCTCAGTTTTGCTGACCAGTTGACCTAAAAAAAAGAAACAAAAAGGTTTAAACACAACAAGTTCACAAAAGCACAAGAAACGCCCTACTACCAACCAAGACATTTCAGAGACAGAAGTTTGATTTACTGTCTGTGTGGAGCAAACTTGAGCGCTTGCCCAATGCACTCCTCGACCTCGGCTTCTGTCTGGCCAGGGAAGTTCTTCACACAGGCCGCTACAGGTAGAAGTAAAAAAGTTACACATCTAAATCTCATCAGTCAAGCTTGGCATAAAACTGATGTGAACAATATATAAACACTTACCTGTTATAATCTTGCACAGCACCAGTTCCTGGAAGGACTTTTTGGCCCTTCTCCCCTTCAGGCTGTACTCGGACAGGACATCGTTTGTTGCCACTCGCCGTAATATACGTCGGATGGCATCCCCTGCACTTGCCCCTCCAACTGTTCCAAGGAAATGTTGCTGTAACAAAAACAGAATTAAAATGAATGTGGAGAGCTTATACAATCTAATTTTATTATAATGAGAATTTATTTTATACAGGATTATGGCCAATTAATTACCATTTTGTTCCTCCGGTCTTGTTGAGCCAGACTCCTGTCCAACTCCTCTAGCTCGTCAAGTGTTCTGCAGGGTGCCAACAAGAGATCTTCCTGAGGCAGAGGAGGCTGAGGCGAGTTTGTTCTTGAGGTCAGGGCTTTGACCGTATCCTCCAAAGCATCAATCCTCCTCATCAGGCGGCCAATGCGTGCTTCCATGACTACGGGGACATTTGTGATGGAATTCATTTTAGTTTTATACATAATATATGTGAACATCTTAAGTGTGTATAAAGTACTTACTTCTCTCAATCGTGGCCACGACTGAGGCCCCTTCCTCTCCGTCGTGAGTCATTGCTGAAGTTTTTGAGAAGAAAAGAAAATGTTTGTTTTCGGCTTCTTGGTTATCCTAACCAAGAAGCCGAAAACAAACATTCAGACTGTAAATGGAAAATTCAAAGCCACTGTAACTTGAACTGGGTTCAGAGATGTATCCAGTTGTGTAAAAGACCCTTCCAATCTGGCTGGTTGATGTGTTGGGGTGTGAAATGTTGGACTGGCTACATGTCTGGTCGAGGTGCTGGCTACATGTCTGAGTGGTGAAACATCTGAAGAGAAAGTGAACATGAATGTCAGTTAATTTATGGTGGGCTTTCTTATACATGGTATTTGCAAAACAGGAACCTATGCTAATACATCAGACAATTAACAAAAAAAAAACTTACATGACGGTGGTGTAGGCAGAGATCTCTGCTGACCCGAAAAAGGTATTCTTGACGTTGGAGTGGCATCATCTGGAAAGAAAGACAGTGTACCGATTGGGAAACAAACTTTGAATTGTGTCATAATGTAGTCTGTACTGACACATCAGATCAATCACATAACATACACCAGGTTATGCCTGGGGGGATTTTAATGTCCATGTGGACGTTGTAAATGACAGCCTTAGTGTAGCATTTACTTCCTTAATAGATTCTATTGGCTTCAGTCAGAGTGTACAGAAACCAACTCACTGTCATAGCCACACTCTCGACCTCGTCTTATCTTATGGCGTTGAAATCGAAAACTTAATAATCTTTCCTCAAAATTCTTCTTTATCTGACCATTACTTGATAATAGGGGTGGGACGATACGGGTAACTCACGATTCGATACTGTGACGATATTTGGCCCACGATAACGATAATATCACGATACACGATATCTGCGATATTCGATATATTGCAAGAAATTTCATCAACGATATATCACGATATGTGACTGAAAAAGAAAAAATATGCATAAAAAATAAATTCCACAACTTCGTACAATGTACAAATGAATAAACACTGTCCAGCTGGACACATTAAAGTGCATGAACATTAATAACATGTCTTATGTAAACCAGGACAGTGCTTTCTGATACTGAAAAGTCAGTAGCAACTTGTTTTATGTAAACTTGGGCCCGTTTTAGTTTAACAATAGCTAAACAAGATAAGAATAACATCAGAATTAAATGAAATATTGGGCACATTTCAGTATGCAACCAATTATGTGCAGAGTTATGTTCACCCATCCAGTACCTGGGAAGTCAGGCCTCATGCCCTCAGAGCTTGGTGAAAACCGCTTGGAGCTCACAGCAACACCGGGCAGCACACGGCTCCGCGGGTGCGCACCCTCCGGTGGACGGTAAACACGCGCCGCCCGGAATCCTGCCCGTAAATAGGCAATCGAGCCCGGCCGAAAAGTGGGTCCTCATGCCCTCAATGCTGTGTGAAAAGCGCTTGAAGCTCACAACAGCACCGGCCAGCACACGGCCACGCTTATGCGGCGTTCACACCGGACGCGATAGACGCGAATACAATCGCGTGAGACGCGTGTATCGCGCCGCTTGATCATTTTGGACTATTCGCGTCATTCGCGCATGACGCTCATTTTTGAACCGGTGCTGCTCTAGCGGGGGAAACGAGGGCAGCGCCGGCGGGGAGCCAGCGGGTCACGTCGGCGGACCCTCCTCCTCCGCCTCGGGGTACCCGATGCCAGAGTCTGTGAGTCCGTGAGCCTCTAAACTCTAGCGCGCCGCTCGGAATCCTGCCCGTAAATAGGCAATCAGACCGGGCAGCGGGCGGCCCCCGCGGATCCGCTCCGGAGAACCGTTAACTCTTAGACGCACCGACAGGAGTCTAAAAAAACCTGTAGAAAAATATCGATATTTGCCGTCAGTGTATCGATTTATTTATTGCGACAGAGAGCACAACAATATATTGCAATATCGATTTTTTTTCCCACCCCTACTTGATAACCTTTGAATTATTGTTGCTGGACTTTGCTCCTCTAGGAAAAAGCTACTACTCTCGGTGTCTATCGGGTAGAGCAGTAGCTAAGTTTAAGGAAGTAATTCCGCCAGTCTTGAGTTCACTTCCATGTCTTAATGAAACGGAGGACTTTTATATTAATCTTAGTCCCTCCCAGATCGATTCTCTTATAGATGAATCTGGAAGCCTACTGCGAACGACTCTTGACTCTGTTGCTCCGCTAAAACAGAAAACTATAAAGCATAGGAAGTTAGCTCCCTGGTATAACTCCCAAACTCGTAAACTAAAACAAAAAATGCGTAAACTTGAAACCATCTGGCGCTCCACCAAACTGGAAGAATCCCGCCTAGTTTGGCAGGACTGTCTTAAAATATAAGGCTCTCCGTAATGCCAGAGCAGCCTACTACTCATCTATAATAGAGGAAAATAAAAACAACCCTAGATTTCTTTTCAGTACTGTAGCCAGGCTGACAAAGAGTCACAGCTCTACTGAGCCATGCATTCCTTGAGATCTTAGTAGTAACGACTTTATGAACTTTTTTAATGATAAAATTCTAGCAATCCGCGACAAAATTACTTGCATCTTGCCTTCAATTGGAACCGCATTACCCTCAAACTCAGAAGTCTTAGAACTAGCATTAAGACCTGATATATATTTAGACTGCTTTTCTCCAATCAACCTAAACCAACTAACGTCAATGATCTCTTCTTCTAAACCTTCAACCTGTCTCCTAGACCCGATACCAACCAGGCTACTGAAAGAAGTCTTACCCTTAGTTAGCGCGTTGCTATTAGATATGATCAATGTGTCTTTATTAACAGGCTATGTGCCACAGTCATTTAAAGTAGCTGTAATTAAACCTCTTCTTAAGAAGCCTACTCTAGATCCAGGGGTTTTATCAAACTACAGACCAATATCAAATCTTCCTTTTCTCTCTAAAATCCTTGAGAAAGTAGTCGCCAATCAGCTGTGTGACTTTCTCAACAATAACAGTCTACTTGAGGACTTCCAGTCAGGATTTAGAGTACATCATAGTACAGAGACAGCTCTGGTGAAAATGACAAATTACCTTCTTATTGCTTCTGACAAAGGACTGGTTTCTGTACTTGTTCTGCTAGATCTTAGTGCTGCATTTGACACCATTAACCATGAGATTCTAATATGTAGACTGGAAAAATTAATTGGCATCAAAGGAACCGCATTAAGCTAGTTTAAGTCCTATTTATCCAATCGATCTCAGTTTGTGCATGTCAATGAAAAATCCTCCAGGCACACTGAAGTTAAATACGGTGTTCCTCAAGGTTCTGTGCTCGGACCAATTCTTTTCAACTTATATATGCTTCCTTTAGGCAACATTATTAGAGGACACTCTAATACTTCCATTGTTATGCTGATGATACTCAGTTATATCTATCGATCAAGCCTGAAGAAACCAATCAGCTAGTTAAACTCCAGGCTTGTGTTGATGACATAAAATTCTGGATGACCTGCAATTTCCTGATGTTAAACTCCGATAAAACGGAAGTTATTGTACTTGGGCCTAAACTCCTCCGAAGCTCGCTGTCTAAAGATATAGCGACTATTGATGGGATTGCCATCGCCTCAAATGCTACTGTAAGAAACCTTGGAGTTATCTTTGATCAAGACCTGTCCTTTGACTCGCATATTAAACAAACCACGAGGACAGCCTACTTTCACCTGCGTAACATTACTAAAATTAGGCCAATGCTGTCTCAAAAAGATGCAGAAAAACTTGTCCATGCATTTGTTACCTCAAGGCTGGACTATTGTAATTCTTTATTATCAGGCTGCTCTAATAAATCTCTTAAATCTCTCCAGCTGGTCCAGAATGCTGCAGCTCGTGTTCTGACTAAAACCAGAAGAAGGGATCACATTTCTCCTGTATTAGCTTCTCTGCACTGGCTCCCAGTAAAATCCAGAATAGAATTCAATATCCTTCTCCTCACTTACAAGGCTCTTAATGGACAGGCACCATCATATCTTAAAGAGCTCATTAAACCCATACTGTCCTCCTAGAGCACTACGCTCTCAGAATAAAGGGTTACTTGTAGTTCCTAAAGTCTCCAAAATTAGAACAGGGGCCAGAGCTTTCAGCCATCAAGCTCCTCTTCTGTGGAACCGTTCGTGAGGCAGACACTGTTCCCACATTTAAGAGTAGGCTTAAAACCTTTCTCTTTGACACCGCTTATAGCTAGGGCTGGCTCAGGTTTGCCCTGAGCCAGCTCTTGGTTAAGCTGCTATAGGCCTAGACTGCTGGGGGATTATAGTGGCACACTGAGCCCCTCTCTCTCTCTCTCTCTCTCGCGCGCTCTCTCTGTGTATGTTCCCCCGGAGTCCCTGTGCTCTCTTGCCTAGCAGGTCTCCCTGGACCGTGGTGGAACCTGGTCCGGACTGCACCGATGTTGTGGTCTTGTTTGCCTCTTACTGCCAGTATTTTTAATTAAAGTAATTGACTAAAATCGGAATCTCTACTGTCACTAACTTGACTACTCCCGGGATCACTCCCGGGAGTCTGGCTATGCTTTCTGGTCCAGCAGAGTCCACTGAGGTCATGACCGATGCAGACTGCTAACTGGCCTGATGCTGGAAACACCATATTGTAGCTCCACCTGCCCACTGTTACCCCTTTTCCACCGAGGCATTTTGAGGGCCGGTTCGGAGCCGGTGCCCAATCGCGAACCAGTTCTTCCTGTTTCCACAGACAAAGAGCCGGCTCTCGGCCAGGAAAACTGGTTCCCGAGCGGCCCCAACTCTTTGCTGGGCTGGAACTGGGCCCGGCTTACGTTAGGGGCTGGGAGTGGGGTTAACGCTCGAGGCAACGGGGGAAAATACGCCGCTGCGGAGTGCGGAGTTTTACTAACGTTACTGTTCCCGGTAAGTTTCACTTTTAAAATGTTTCACCTCGTTGCAAACTAACGATACATTTCTGTTTAGTTTACCAAGCTAGTGATTACGTTCGTAACAGCAGCAACTAGTGGCTTTGCTTCCTCGGGTAATGTAAGCTGACCGGCTAGCTAGCCAACTAGCGTGATATTGCTAACAACAACGTTAGCATGCCACTTTCTGACTGCCGTTGGCTCCCTAAACGTTACCAACTACCAACGTAACATAACATCTGTGTTCACAGCGTCGTGGACACGTTTGTGATTAAACCGCTGTTCTCTGGTTTGTGTTTGTAGAGCTGTCGGACATCGGCGATACTGAACGGAGGTCCAACCTGCAGATGACTAAACATCAAACACTCTGATCTATTGATCACACACTGTTCTACACTTTAAATTTTTTTTGTGATTTTAGTATTTTATTGTTATTGTATTATTTGCCAAAATAAACACTTTTTCTGAAGAGACATGTCTGCTATGCTTGAAATTAGCGCTGCGGGGAAACCTCAGACGTATTCAGTGACGTAATGACGTGGCTCTCTGGGCTCTCTAGCCGGTGGAAACGCAAACAGGTTCTCGAACGGTTCGCTAGTTGAACCAACTGCGAACCAGCACGGCACCGGCCCGGCTCTTGAACTAGGTTCGCGTTGGTGGACAAGGGGTATGTGTGACTGCTCAACTACTCCTGCTTTCTGGTCTACGGCGAAGTGGTTGGGATGGATCCATCTCGGCGTGGCTGTGCCTGCTGCCATGGACTACTACTGTTGATACTGTAGGGGCTACAGCCCCACGATTCTCGGATGTGACTTCTCAACGAACGAAAGATGAACTATTCACCTTTAAAAGATATACAGACTAAGGTCCCCTCGTAGCAGATCAGTAAACATTCTCCTTCAGACCACTTGGAGGAAGTGTGAGTCCTCTTTATGGCTCGGTTAGAGTATTTACGAACCCTTAAATCAGAGCATCTACAAGATCTCCACGCACCCCCGAACAAGGAGGACCAGACCTTCAGAGTCAACAGACTTTGAGGCACCTAAACACATCTGGAAACTGATTAACACCTTTGTTTGACAGAGAGCCTCGATTGAAGTATAAAGGATAACACCATATCTCTTCCTCACCATTTGCTCCCAAGGCATGGTGAAGACCCCTTCCTCCCCTCTTGGGAGTCATAAACTAATGACCTGGGGCCTCATTTATAAACGTTGCGTACGCACAAAAGAAGGCGTACGCCACTCTCTACGCAAACCGTGGGATTTATAAAAAGAGAACTTGACGGGAAAATGTGCGGCCAACTCTGACCCATGCGTACGCACATAACTGGGGTAATGAGAAACTGCGCCACTGATGGCAGAAGAAAGAAACAGGAGAAACTGTGTGAAACTGATACTGATCGTTTAAAATAAATAGTTATATTACCTCTCATATACGAACAGTTCATTTGCAAGAAATGTAGCCATAAAAAAAACACTATTTCTACAATGAATAACATACTCCCTGGAGTGCACACGGGAAACATATGATTTAGGACAATAGTAAGACAACAGCAGGGCAAAGTATGTTCACACTGATATGAATGCAGTGTAATATATTAACATCCTATATCATATAGCCCATTCCGTTTCATCTCCGTTTTCAATGCATAATGCATAAAACACTTTGTAACTGTGTTTTGTTGCCATACAAATAAAGACTATAATGATCTTATATTGTTAGTCTGAAGAACTGTTAGTCAATCGGGGTAATCCTCACACGTGTAGCAGATACCACCTAATAGATGGGCATATAAAGGCAGGTACTCACAATGCATCATGACGCACAACGGCTGCTTTGGCACTGTTAGAGGATGTGGCAAACGGAAGGATACGGAGGGAGCAGAACTTCCGAGACCAGCAAGATCCACTGGCCAACAGTGATGAGTGGCTGATGAGCCGTTTCCGACTCCCACGTGCTGTCCTCTTGGATCTGTGTGCGGCATTGGGCCCAGCCTTAGAGAGGAGCACCCGCAGAAACCACGCCGTGCCAGTCCCGCTCCAAGTGCTCACAACACTCGGGTTTCTGGCAACCGGCACATTCCAGAGGGAATTGGCTGACAGGTCAGGGATATCCCAGCCAACCTTCAGCCGTGTCATGCCAGACGTGTTAGGAGGTATAATTGGTTTGTCGAATCAGTACATAAAGTTTCCTTATACGGTGGGTGAACAGGCAAATAAAAAAGCGCAATTTGCAGCAATGTCCGGTTTCCCAAATGTAATCGGTGCCATTGACTGCACTCATGTTGCTATAAGGGCACCGAGTGAGAATGAATTTGCTTTCATTAATCGTAAGCATTTCCATTCCCTCAATGTCCAAATTGTATGTGATGCAGACATGTTGCTCACAAATGTAGTGGCTCGGTGGCCTGGGTCAACCCATGATTCATTTATACTGAGACACAGCAGTGTTGGGCGCAGACTGGAGGCCGGCGCTGTACGTGATGGGTGGCTTCTAGGTACGGATAATTAATGTGGAAATCCTGAGACTTGCTATTCCGTACTAGTGTTTAATCCGTTCACCGACCTTGCAGGCGACAGTGGACACCCCCTCAAGCGGTGGCTGCTCACCCCTTTTCCCAACCCACAGAGCGCAGAGGAGAGCACCTACAATCTGCGCCACAGCCAGGCGCGCAGTATTGTAGAGCGCACCATCGGGCTCCTGAAGGGCAGGTGGCGGTGTCTTGACAGGACAGGGGGAACGCTAGCCTACAAGCCCGAGAAGGTCTGCAACATTGTCAGAGCGTGTGCTGTGCTGCATAACGTGGCAAAACTGAGGGATGTGGCCCTGCCCCCCGACGCTAATTGTCTTGGCCCCAACCCGGACCCCTATCCCCAGGCATTTGAGCCAAACGCTGCTGCCGTGCGCCAGCGTTTGGATGTGATGCGTCGCTTATGAAAATACAGGTATGGAAACAGATTCAAAATAATAATTTATTGATTAACTCCTTGATGGTGGTGTTGAGCTCGGACAGGACATGTTTTATCTCCCGCAGTTCTCCAGCAACTTTGTTGATTGCAGTGACTGTGTCTCTCTGCGTCTGCAGGACTGCATCTGAGAGGACACGGCTGCTGGAGGGCTGGGATGCACGAGGTGCAGTGGAGACACTGGGCGCACATGGCTCAGCTGCAGCACCACTGACCTCACTTGGACCCGCAGCAACTACAAAAAAAATGTTGAATAAAGTCACTTGTTTAGTGAACGGAGTCTCAATCGTTTCTGTACATAAATGGGTGAACACAACTTTAATGCATTTGGTTTACACTCTTTTCAAATATGGGAATACAAATTACATACCTTGGTCTTCTGCTTCTTGTGGGCCGGCATCGGTGTCCCCCTCCACCTCCGTCACCACTCCACTCAGGAGGGAGTCTCCGATGATCCCCGCCAGTTTTTCCTCCAGCGGGGTGAGCTCCGGTTGGCCCGTCCCCCCGCCCGTGGTCAACTCTACCTAAAATGATTTGTACAGAGAAATGTTTACAGTTCACGTTTCATTTGTTTGACCTATCATTCTGTGTGAGAACTATATGCCATGTGCCAACTTTGACCATAACGGCGAGATGGTGTTCAAACGTTCTAGTCATAGGATTGCATTTCGTTTTGTTTAACAGTTTAAATCACAAAGATTTCGGACTGTAACTTGAACGGGTCCCTCTTGGACACGCCCCCTCGGTCAGCATAAAAGCTGCGTGTTAGAGACACCAGTTGCGCGTTCTTCCCTCCAAGCTTCTGGCGTCCGGGCGCTCTGCCCTCCTGGCTTTGCCCCCCCGGCTCTGGCCTCCCCACTCTTGCCAACAGGCGCTGGCCATCCGGCCTTCCTCTTCTCTCTTTTTACCCTCTTCAAGTTTCGTACTTTTCTTAGTTCCCAATTTTTACTCCTTTTATTGGAATAGTTCGTTCAACGTTAGATTCTTCAATTTTGCATTTTTAGCATTTCTTTTTCCGCAAGCCTTTTTGATTAATGCTAGTTCAACCAGCGGCCGCAATATTTGGCATATTGACTAACGCTTATACCTAAGCCACCCAAGGCCGAATTCAAGGAGAAGACAGCTGTTAAACTAAGACGGATTACGGCAAAGACGGACGCCCGCTACGAAACTACCGCAGATCGGCGCTAACGGTTCCCTCGGTCCACGGCAAGGAAGATCCCTCCGGGTCTACGTCACCGTCAGGAACAGCGACCGCTTGGAGTTTCAGTAAGCCGAGAAGAAGCGTCCCAAAGTAAGACCGAATCCGCATTCAACAGTAATGACCGAGTTGCAGGGTGAAACTAAGTATAGCGTCTGTTAATATCTAATATCTGTCATTTATCCCATTATTCACTTTTTCCTCTTACTAAGGAGTCCAAATTCTTAGAAAGAACCCACTCGCCTTTATCGCCAAACGTGCTAGATGAGCTGTTAATCACATTTCAGTTATATTTCTGGCGTTGTATTGGTGTTTTGTTTATTACATCTGTTATTGTTTTATTCACTTTTGTTTAATCCCTAGTTAATCTATAAATTTCCCTAAAGCATACAGTGTTTCCCCTAGAATTTTTTTCAGGCCCGGTGGTACCCACCGAAAAAACCCTAAACAGACAAGACGCGTGGGATGGTGTATTGGTGCAGTTGGATTAAGTCAGGTGGCACAGCAAGCAGTCTGCAATTCTGCAATTATTATATTTGCATTCAACATTTTTGTTCAACCTGAGTGTATTCAAGGTTTTCAAGGATTAAAGGAGAGAGTGACTTATTAAGGTGCCGGTTGATGGAAATGATCCAAAGTTAGGGGCCGGAAAAATATGGCAGGAAAATGAGGAGCATCACATTAATGGCTACAGATACTTTTATACGTTATAAAACATTATAACGACATATGAGTGCATATTGTCTTATTTTATCAAGTAAAATATAAGTTATAGGTTTACTCAACAGCCCAATAGTTCATAGAAATTCAGGTAGAAATAGGTTAACTCAGAGTTCCACAGCTTATCAAAAAACAATCCTTATTTTATTAGGCTGCCTATGGCTTGATGTTGTTTTTAAGGAGCGCCGTCTCTGCATATATTTCTCGACAACACTCGACCTGCATCAGCGAATGTGCGCACGAGCGGATCTGTGCGAGCAGGCAGCGCGAGGAAAGTGGATTTTGGACGGAGACACAGCGGCATTTTTCTTATAAATGCACCGGTCCGGTTCCGGTACCGGTCCGGTTCCGCTCACACCACGAGTCTGAAGAGTGCAACAGCTTATCAAAATACAGTGTCAACTTTCCGTGTTTTCAAAGTAGAAAGCGGCATCGTGGTGGTTTGACGAGGCGGAACGGCATCAGAACAACATCAAGCGTGTAAAGTACACGAGGAAGAACGTAGCGGGAGCGCGCGGCGAGGATTGTTGCGACCGCGCGTCTTGCGGAGCAAGTCTACTGTGCTGCGCGGAGGCACTCCTAATGTAAATGATTATTGATTTATGAATGAATTGATAGGTGGCTTATTTTTGGCGTATTGATTTTTTTTTTGGCCTGGCGGCAGGTCTCCTTGGCCTGGCGGCCCGCCAGGCCTGTACAATGGTAGGGGAAACACTGGCATAAAGTCGTTGTCCGTGGATATTTCTTCTGTGCAGAATACAAAGATCCCTATTTCAAGAACTTATGATCTAAGGAAATGAGACTGATTTATTAAATGATATTGATTAATTGTTAATTAATGAATAAGTGGTCATTAGAGTCATTAACGTGAATTCTATAAAGTTCTGTCTGACCAACAGATGGTGCCCCTTTTACGAGAGCAGGTATTGAAATTGTAGATTAATATACATTGATATACATATTTTAATATCGTCCTTAGTTTCCGTACATACACAGTTTACGTAGGTACCATTAGGTATTAACCCTTATCTTCCTACAATACTATTGCTTCTGTTAATCCCACCACTACTGTTAATGCTACTACTACTATACTACCAGCACCAAATGCAGTTGGAACCCAAGGGCCTGGGCTGCACGAGATTTCTGCCTAAAAGCCTATTAAGGCAGTTTTTTCTCGCCACTGTCGCTGTAACGCTTGACCCTGGGTGATGTTGGGACTTTGAAAATGTGTTGACTCTTGAAATTTTGAGCATATTCTAGTCCTGCTCAATGTGTCAAGTGTCCTGAGATGACTTCTGTTGTGATTTGACACTATAAATAAAATTGAATTGAATTGAATTGAATTCCTCATGAACGTTAGCTCCAAGCTATGAAAGATGACTTGATAACTGTTAACTTACCCACAGGGTTTCCAGGCATAGTCCTGGGCTGCTTTGCTGCCGGTGGAGCAGAATCATCTGGAGAGAAAGACCGTGTACCGATTGGGAAACGAACATTGAATTGTGAAAATAATGTAGTCTGTACTGAAGAGATCTTACCATCACTAGAGGCGAAAGAATACCTCCTTGGACGTCTACGCTGCCTCGTTTGATTAATAGTCGTGTCATCTTCGGTCTCCACACTTGAAGAGTCCATTAGTTTCAGACACATCCGGTCTGCTTTGGTGTAGGAATCTATGTAAGGAGAAACATTTTTATGAGCCAGTAGCAGAACAAAACAGTATTTCGATACAGAGAAAACTTTATTAATATTGTTACGGCCACAACCTAAACGGCTCAATCTGTGGCCGCAGATTTTTTTATAAAAAAAAAGTCAAAACTCGACAATGAAGAGGCAGAAAAAACCCAAGACTTTATTAACGAAATTTAAATCAAACAATTAACACTACCAGAGTCTGGAAGCCTGGCAAAAAAAAAACACATAAGAGTGAAGAGAGCCCAGGCCAGCTGCGCAGTGGGCCGTAGGACCCGGACTCCCTTCCCTAAAAAAATAAATAAGTGGTAACCCGAGTTACCAACCTAAGACCCAGAGAACATAACCTCCAGACCCCCATCCTCAAGGCAGTAAATCAAAGAACTAAAGCGGAACCAAAAACTGCCCCGATCGCAGTTTGACCGGCACACGACAGCATGGACGCCGGAAAGTCAGAGACCGCGCGGCACCTCCAGCGGCTCTTAAATGGACCACAGGTAATCACCTTCATCCAACGCACACCTGGTGAGAAGAGGAGATAAGAAACACGGAGAAAGGGCGGGCGCGCATAACAATATATTCTAGTGCATAGCAAAGATAGCTCACCTCTTCTGTACCACACTTTCTTCAGTGGATATTTAGCCCAGCTTCTGCTTGGCTCGCTGCAGCTAATAACGTGCTTTCGCACATTAAGTTGTGTCCAGTAGCACAGGAAGCCCTGCAGTTTAAAAAAAATGCAACTCATTTCAGATCCTTTCTTACAATGTGGTGAAAAGACACTTTGAATAGAAAAACGAATTGTGTCAACACAAAACCACATACCTCAGCAGTGTTTTCGAGCCATGTAGTTGGCACAACCTCAATGGCATTGTCGTTGAACTCAACAACACTGAAGTCCATCTGTTAACAGAAAGGCATCATTAGAATGGCAAGTAGAGCACCATAGATTGCAATAATGAAAACAGTCACAAAGTCCTTTAGGTGTTTTTTTGTAAAGCAGTTTTTATTTAGTTTTGAATAGATATACACAGCATCAGGATGGAGTGGGTACATTTTCCTGTAAAACTCCATCCCAACCCACCCTTTATCATTACAAGGCTCAAAAACAGAATATCACATATTAGCAGAGTACAGATTTTTTGCAAGCATACACAGCAAATACACTCAACGAACCCCTCCAAAAAAATAGATTGAAGTTGTTTGTTTGGATGTCTCCTAAAAATCATGCAGGACTGTCAAGAAAACATTTGTCTGTTTCTGTGGCTCCTCAATCATCAAGGCCTGTGTTGTGAGTTCACATTCTGGAACCAGCTTCATGATAAAGTCTCTCTTCTTCACTTTGAAGCACCCGATGATTCTTGAATCGCAGGGATCTGTGAACAGAGGATCCGACTTCTCAAACACCTTGCACAAAACCATGTCATTCCTCTCCTCAACGGCCTCACAGCATTTGTCACCTGCCAAGATGTATGCATTGTTTGGTCTTCGGATTTTCTTTTTTTGTGCTGGAACTGTGCTGCTTGGACCCTGTTCCATCTCCGAGAGCCTTTTGGCCACTTGAACAAGTGGTTTTCGTCCCGATCGTACCAGACGTTTCAGCCGTCCCAAGTAGTTTTCAAACCGGAAGGCACTACATGCATCCAGACATCCAAAGGTTTCTGCTTCATCTGTTAAATGGAGCATGGTATGGACATTATACACCATGAAGTGACCGCCATACAGCTCTGCTGTGTTTGACACAAAATACTCCATCAGACTTCTGCTGTAGTCTGCGTGTTTGCGTGCCAGGTTTGGAGAAACCAAAATATTCAGTGCTACGCTGAAAGCCATGAAATGCCTATACAGTGGCTTGGACAGCATCCTTGAGCACTATTTTTCCTGTATATAGGGCAAACTGACGCAGCTCTGTAGCCTTCCAGTGGTCCACTTCTTCCAAGTTCCTAGGCTTCCTGGTAAAGCAACTTGGTATAGATTGTTTCAAACCACAGAGTCTTCTGCTGATCTCTTGAACCTGTCCAGCAGACAGTCTAACCTGCTTGCTTCCCCTCACCCATCCCACCAGCAGTTACCTCATAACACCTAAACAAGCTTGGTGCATGTAGTCAATGGGAAACATTTTGATCATATCAATGGGAAGTTGCAGAAATGGGGAAACAGTATGGCCATCGGTCTCCTTAGCAGACATTTCTGTTCTGAACATCTCATTGGTTTGCATGGTGTTTAGAACATCAGGGTATGTTACACGTCCATCCATCCATAGCCCTCTCTGTGTATATTTGTCACAGCCATTGTATCCTGTGCACAGTTTGATTGCTTTGACCATTGCCTTGGCTGGTGCATCGCATACAACACAACGCATCACAACAGTCTTCCCTTGAATTCCATTTTCAAGCAGATCCTGCATTTCTGCAACCACATCAGTGAGAAAGTCCAAATCCTTAGGTTTGGATGGGCCAGATGTTAAGGTTACAGGGAAAACACGAGTTGGTGACAGAGGGATGGCACACAAGACAGGCCACAGAGTGTTCTTGCTACTTTTGAAAAGTGGAAGGCCATCAATGTTGAGCGACAACTCCAGTGTGTTTAGTTTTTTCAGAACCTCCTCTGGGTAGAGCTTCAGTTGTCCTTCAATAGTTCTCCTTAAACCAAAGTGGACATACTCCATTCCCGATACTGTGACTGTCCTGATATCTCTAGGGGTTGATAGCAGGGTTCTGGCTGTTGAAGGTAGCTCTGGGTGCCCATTGTCTTTTAATCCTACAAGGTCATCAAGTGCAGAGTGTGGAATGTGGTGTTTCAAGGCCCAGTGCTGTAATAAGTTTCTAACTGAGCATTGTGGGTGGTTTTCCTCGCTGTAGGGGTCACTGGTATCATCCATAGGTGTGGCCCACATTTCCATGTCTGACGCAGAACCATCACTGCTGCTGCTGTCCTCCTCAGCGCTGCTGACAGAACTTGTTGGTACTGCCATGAACTCTGGCTCTTCTTCAATCTCCTCTGCCAGTTGCAGCTGTTCCTGATGTTGATGTAGCCGCGCTGCTTCTTGTACAGCCTGCTCTGCCGGTGCTGCAGCTCGCGCCTCCTGCTCTGCACGCATCTCTGCTCGCACTGCCGCTGTAACTTTTTGCACCTCTCGCCGCGCCCTCTTCCATCGCTTTGTGTAGGCCTGTCTGGCCAACCTCTGTAAAGTCATTGCATGCTAATATAATGCAAACAATGCTCACCTGTTGCGAAGAAAAGCAAAATCATACAACAAATTAAAGCAAAAATCATAGTGTTTCCCCCAGTGCTTTATAGTTAACAACACACACCTGCCACCTTATGCTTACCATACGTATATATAGTTATACTATATATATATAGTATATATATATATATATACACACACTAAAGTAGGGTGAAAATTAGGCAATGAAATGATAAGAATGGACAGTAAACATGTAATCAGTAGCATTGCATTCAAACCAGCAGGAAAGCTCAAAACATGTTACAAAGGAATCATGTTGGTCATCTTTGTGATGGATTTTTCAGCCATAACCCTCATCCTCCCAGACAATCACCACCTTAACGAATACATTTTCTGTGGGTCGTTTCAAGAAAATCTGCATCCAGACGAATCGGAGCTGTCATTTTCCTAAATGAGCCGCGGGACTCGATGTTTCGCGCTGTAGGGGATTTAAAAAAGTGACGTGAGTGGAAGGGCGGCGCCGGGGCAGAGTGTGTGTGAGTGAGTCGGAGACAGAACGGGAGAGAGATAAGCAGCAAGCGCGAATCGAAATCAAGGGGGGGGGGGGCATTTTAATAGCGCATTTTAATAGCGCATTTTAATCTGATCAGTTAACCGGTTTCAACCGGTTAATGAGGCTCGGTGGTCGGTCAAAAATATTTTTTGTTTTGGCCATCCCTAATTCGAAGAAGCAGCAGAGATGGCGAGTCCGGAGCAATCCGAGGAAAAGTTGGCATATGTCAAGGTGGAGATGTCTGTTCTACTCATTTTTACAGTAACGCAAAAAGTTACTTTCCCTGGTAACTAGTTACTTTTATTATAAAGTAATTCAGTTACTAACTCAGTTACTTTTTGGAACAAGTAGTGAGTAACTATAACTAATTACTTTTTTAAAGTAACGTTCCCAACACTGGCCAGTACCCAACTCAAAAATACCTACGCTTGGTCAGTGGCCCTCAACTTCAAACTATGACAGACTAGGAAACGCTCTAACATCAGTTTGGGACGTGGCAGGGGCTTCCACCATTTTCATGCACTGTCCTTTCAAAATAAGCTTCCGTCCCTACAGGAAGTTAGGTTGAGGCAACAAAACTACGTGAGTTTAGGAGAAGAGTGTAGTTGAAGTTAACTTGACTGACAAACAGCTAATGCGACATACTGTGAGTTTGACTTTTGGCTTTGCGTTGGACAGCAGCAGGGAGGGAGACTATGGGGGAGAATTCTTTAACGTCTTTCAAATTTAAAGAAGAAAAAAAACATGCAAGGACATTCTGGAAATACAGTATTTCAATTGACAAATGACAGCAATAGCTGCTGGCTTTTTCCCATTTGTTTGGGTGTTTTTCTACAAGTTACCTGCCTCTGTTTCAATAAGCTCTCGTAAGCTCACTTGTGACACACACAGAAGAAAAAAAACATCAATCTCCAAGGCAAGAGGTAGACAGTCTCTCTCTCTCTCTCTCTCTCTCTCTCTCTCTCTCTCTCTCTCTCTCTCATGCATTAAGGAGCCTTACAAAGCAGATGATGAAGAAGAATGTACATCCATTACTTTCTCCTGACCAATCTGCTGTAGTTCTCCCGTTACTGAAGAAAACACGTGTCCTTTAAGCCCCCATTGGTCGCTCTTATGGTGGACCACATCTGCAAATGTACAAACCCGGGTATCACTGCTTTGTTTGAAGTCACCCATAGATGCTTAAATGACTGTACACTCTATTGCGGAGCAGTCATAAAGCCTCCATAACCCTGATTGCTGTACCACTAAACAGATGCGCCATGCCTTGAGAGTCAAGGTTTTCCCCCTCGTCACTCCACAGCAGCGCAGGTTGCTTCGTATCACAAAGACATGCTTCTGTTTAATTTCCCAGTGCTTCAGGACATGCCCTCATCTACATTGATTGAATCAAGACGGTCTGAATTGGCATAGAAATAGACTTTATTGTCAAAAAAGACAACATTTCTTTCAATACTCTGCCTTAAAGGGTTGATGAATTTGATGATGTTCTGTAGAGACCCCAATCAAGACAACATGCTTGAGTTCAAGCGACATTATCAACGTTCAGTGTACAATTTGGTAACAAAACTGCATGCATTCAGTGTCTGCTGTGGTAATATTACGGGGGATATTCACATTAAATACTGAGCCTTTCCACATAAGAGCATAGGGAACAAGACATCACATCAGAGTCATTAAAATGTGTCTTATATTCAGAAAGGGAAACATGGAAAAAACCCTTAAGCTTTTAAAAATCTCCCAGCTAAATGATTTCCTCTTTGCACTTGCCAAATCAGCCTACTCACTATGACACAAATTATCTCAATTTGTGTGTTGTCTGTAATGTACACTTTTACCCAGCAGATACAGGAATCAGTGGAGGCTGAAATATTTACAACGGAAATCAACTTGAATGCAGTTTGACAGACACTTACTGTTGTTGACAGTGTTGTAACTAAGAGATTTGGTCGACGAGGTCTTCAGTTGATCCGTTGCTAAGCCTCCGCTGCTTTATCGATCGCCCCGCTATGCCTCAAGCTGTCGGACCTATATGGAGTCCACCCTGGAGCCCACTTTTTGGAAAACAAATCTTTTTCAAAGTGAAGCAGCGGAAGTTTGGATCCCAGAGTAAAAGTGAACTACCACATCACTTGTCATCCACCAAGTATGTTAAGTACGTCCATGAAAAATGCTGTTTTTTATACCCAGTGCAAGTATTTGTTGAAAAAGTGGAATGGTAGTAAAACCAATGCATAGACGCACTCAGGACTGGTAATACTACATGGATAATTATGCTACTACTGTGAGTAAGATGGCTAGCCAGACATGCTAATGTTTGCACGTCAGAGCAGATAAACAAACATTATTGGTTAATAGGGGTAAAGATATTGATACAAATTAAACCTTTATTAATTTCTTTTGGTACATTTGAATTCTTAAATTGTATTACATGTGCCTGAGGAGGGGTATCTTTAGTTTTTAATTATAAGCATTATCATAACAGATACCAGCCTTCTCAGATTAACTATGATCCCATTGACTTATACTTTGAACAATACAGGGGATGGCAGTTTTATTGTGAAGATTTTTGAATGTTGTTATAATTAGTGTGTCATGTCAACATTAAGGTTATAATTAACTTAAATTGTGACACTACATCAAACTTTAAATATCCGTAATTATATTTGAGAGCACTATACTAGACTGCCATCCTTATGAAAACATCCATTGAAATGACTGAAGAAGGCGATGAGTAGGGGAGTCTTTGCAGGGTGCAGGTGGGTGGAAAAAAATCAAGCTACCATAAAAAAACATGTCACGCACCTGCCAGTGGCTGTGAAAGAGGTAATTTGGCATGCAGACAGAGGTAGAGCGGGTCGTCCTCCAATCGGAAGATTGGTGGTTTGAATCCCGGCTCTCCCAGTCCGCATGCCCAACTGTCCTTGGGCAAGATACTGAACCACAAATTACCCCGGAAGGCTGTGCCATCGGCGTGTGATGAATACCTTAGATTAGATTAGATAAGGCAGCTATCAGTGTATGAATGTGTGTGAATGGGTAAATAGAGTGAATGTATTGTAAAGTGCCCTGATTAGTTGAAAAGCAATACAGAAATGCAGGTGTATTTACCATTTCATCATTTCTAAATAATTTATTTGTTCCATTGGCCCTAATTTTGCCAAATCCTGCATTGAACCCTTATAATCCTGTTTCAACAAGATTATATGCGATGTAAAATATTCTCAAGATGCCCTCTGTGCCACCTGTATCAAGTCAAAGCCCCACAGAAAGGTCAGGTCCCAGCACCTTCTGCATAATGAGTTTAAAATGCTTCCCTCAAAGCAGAGGTTTTGCCTCCCTAGCTGACACAGACAGCAGACAAATTAGATATTTTATTACATCAGCTCCTGGCTTTATAAACAAAATGGGATTGAGCCTGTGATTAGCACTGCTTCCTTTGATGATTTTATTTTTTGACAATATCAAGAGATGTTGGTGCTAGAATGTGTATTTGTGTATATGCGTTTATTTTTGGAGTGTATGTGCTGCTGTTTGTGAGCCAAATTGCCTTCTGGGATATTAAAGCTCTATTTCTCTACTCTACTATTTCACATGTGACTTAAATGTAGCTGTGCCAGCTGGCTGATATGGGCAGAAGAGAAGGAACAGTGAGGAGAATTAAAGACTTTATTTTTCGATCCGGAAGTCGTGAAAAATGTCAGATGAACGGAGGGATACTCAAGTTATCTGCACTTTGGCTTAGTCACTGTGGGCTGAGTAAAGAACAAACCGTGAAGGAAATTCACATGGGTGATGTGAGTGCTGTAGCCCTGACATTATTTAACGAGCTCTCTCACCGGCTGAGTCTCTCAGTTAATAATCAGTTGGTGGCGAGGACGGTCATCTGATCTCGTATGCTGAAGAGAAAACAATCTGAATTCAAGATTCAGCAGCTTTTCCCAACCACATATCAACACCACTTGCTCAGAAACAAGTTTTAAAAAACAGTTTAAGCTATATCAACCGTAATGCTTATTCACCTTCTTGTATTATTGTTATATTATATAGGATGCAGGAATGTGGTGTGGTGAATAATGTTGCATGGCTCAGTGAGACCTGCATGTGAGGCAGACAATATAGACTTTTGTTGATGTTTTACACCAATTTACCTAGACGGAGAAGGATCTAAACACATACTGTAGCTAAAAATACTACCTTTATTTGTTTTTTTACTCTATTGTAGAGCCTTTAATCTAGTAACCTCCAAATCTTGACATATTCCCATACAAACAAGAATTGTAATGACTCACCAATGCTTTGGGGTTCACGCTTCCTTTTAATTTCCATTGCTTTCTCTCCTATCTTTTAACCCCTATTCCCTGTACTGAATCTTTTTTACTTTGTTTTTTCTCCTCGACCTAATCAGTGCCTCCATGCAGCCTTTCTCTACCTCTTTCACCCATCTCTCTCTCACTCCTTCTGTTTGCTCTTGCTCTTGCTCATTTAAATGTCACACTTTCATTTTAAGTTGGATCATTTTCTCTGCCAGAGGGCGTACGACAGAAGAGGAGGCAGAGGGAGACGTGCATTAAGGAGAAGGCGAGGCAGAACGTAGCGGCTGCGTATGTAGGAGTTCACGCCTAAATTAAAGAGAGGGGAACCGAGGAAGGAGCGGTTTGATGCTGTAAGTGAGCAGTTTTAGAGAAGGAAACCCTGCTGTCTTTGAACCTGACAAACACACCAACGTATCGGGTAGATGTCAGTGGAACAGTCCAGCATATATATATAGATATATATGGCCAGTATACCTAAATGTAGTTCCACGGCAGCTGAGTTCTGTCACTGCCGAGGTGCCCTTATGCAAGGCACTGGACCCCTGGCATCAATTTACAGCAACCGCATCTGCAAACTCGTGTTTTTCAGATGTTTTTGGGGGATAAAATAACAGGTATTCATAAACTATTACTTTTTCTTCTTAACATACAACTTTAATTATCTTTGTGGGGGAACTGGGTCACTTCAGCAGCAACAACATAAGTCATACAGTACTGTCTATAAAACACAACACACACTCTACATTGTCCGGGACAAAGTTGGAATTCAATTCAGGTTTGAGCACTCTTTCGCAAAGCACCAAAATGAGAAATTCATGAGACCCTGGATATCATTAGTATGGCAGATCCTGCTGCTGCCCTATATTTATATTTGAGTACACTCAAATCCAACAGAGCTTACCATTTAAAGGAACAGTTTTCACAGGAACATTTTTCAACTAAATCATTTCCCCTTTTTTCTCTAAATACCCCAGGTCCCAGTACGTACTAAAATACTTTCCAGTATAAATAATTTTCCCTTCATATCATAATACCCCAAAGGCATATTGCTAAAACACTTACAGTATCCATAATTTCTATTTTCTTCTAAAATACCCTCTCAATAACCAATACTTGCTCAAATAGATGTGTAGCATGCTATACAAAGACCACAGCCTGCTCACTAATCATACCTGGCGACTACCCACGCTACAGTTGGAGATGCTGCTCAGAATTCCAAACCAAATCATTATTTTTATATTTCTATTCATGATCATTGTAGCCTTGAATAAGCACCTGCTCTGCGTTTTCTAGTTGTGTAAAATATGCTCCGAAAAACTGAATCCCATCACAGGAGCATATGTTAATTCTAGGTCTAACGTGGCATAGGTAGATTTGCCTGAACTAGAGGCAATAACAGATGTCAGTGCTCTCGCTTGCTTTTTCCCCCCGTTCGGCATGTGTGCATTTCGGTGTGTAAGCACTCAAAAGCTGCATGCTGCTTCTCTCTGGCGCCTGATGGCACTCAGCCCGCCATGCCTGGGTAAGCACTGGATTGCTTTGGCTGTATGTCTGTGTCTGTAAGCGTGTGTGTGCGTGCGTGAGAGAGTGTGTGTCCGATGACAGAGAGAAAAGCAAAGTAGAGCAATAGCATCATATGATGCTGATTGGATATTCCTCCCATTCCCGTTCCTCTACCTCTTTGCTGTCTGTTTTTCCTTGTTGCTTGTTGGCTTACATGTCTGTGTATCTGCCTGTTCATTTCAAAGTTTGCTCGCCACTCTGTTTGTTTGTTGTGTGTGTGTGTGTGTGTGTGTGTGTGTGTGTGTGTGTGTGTGTGTGTGTGTGTGTGTGTGTGTGTGTGTGTGTGTGTGTGTGTTCCCACCCAGAGGCCTGTGTATTTGCACACCTCCGAGCCTGTCTAACTGTTCCCTCTCCTGCGTTCCTGTCTCTCTTCTCTCACTGTGTGCTCTTTCCTGTCTGTCTTCTTGAACATCTGCTTATTTGCCCTTATCAGAATACAATATGGCTGCTTGCCTGTCTACCTGCATACTTTGTCTTTGACCTTCACATCTGTCTATTGCATGTTGGGGCTTTTCCTACTGTTAAGCCATTTTAAGTCCCCCGGCTGTCCGTCTAAAATCTCAAACTATAAATTGAAAATGTCCCTCTGCCACTTTATGTTTCACTATCAGCCTCTGCCATTTGTGGGTTATTGTCCATGCGTATTTTTCTTATCTGTTGGGAACTGTTTTCCTCTCAGTTTTTCTTATTTTATTTATCCTGTTATCCTGTCAATTTCCTTTCCACTGTTCGATTTTTGTGTGTTCCACCAATAACCACTTTCTTCTCTTCTTCCCCTTTTTCCTTTCTTTCCTCTGTCTCTTTTTGCTCTTTGCCAAAAATATCATGCTTCCTTCTAAGTCAGGATCATTTTCTCTGAACTGCAGCAGAGGGGTACGGGAGGAAGAGCAGCTGCTAATCATCTAGCATGGGAGGGAAGGATGATAGGAAGACAGGAGCCGAGGAGTGCAGCTTCTTAACTTGGGAAGTTTCGTCTGAATTTTGCAGGGAGGGCCAGGGAGAAAAGTAGAGACACAGAAAAGGGAGACTAAGTGGATTAGAATAAAGGACGGAAGGAAAGAGTGGAAGAGAGAAACATCAAAGGTGTTGAGGGAAAGTGATGTCTGGCATTGGAGAGAGAGAGAGAGGAAAGGGGTTGCAGAACGAGGCAAAAAAGAACTCAGGGTACTATTACTTATCAGGAAACTGACAGCAGGATTAAGTAAGCTGTCTGACAGGCCAATCTACAGACTTGAACCTACCACCAGTCCCTGTGGTCTATCATAAAACTCAAGTCAGACTAGATTGATTCATTTGGGCCCTTAATAACAAGAACATCCTTGAGTTTCATCATTTGATTTGATTTTAAGAAACCATGTTTGCAAAGCTCGGTGCTTCGGGTTCATGTGGGTGTCACCAATCACATTATTCAGTCTTTATTTTCGTGCTGAAACAATTTCACACGAGTGCCCTCTATTAGACATTGTCAAAGATGAGTTGAGAGAAAGGGTTCGGCATAACAATCGTCGACAATAAGGATGTGTTTCGGCTAACGTGGATACAAATTCTCTCACAGTAAAGGCATTGCCACCAACAATAAGCAACTTGACCCACATTTTTAAGGCTGAGTGTCCTGGTTTCTCACAACAACACACACACACAAATTCAGATGTTGTGAAATAGTGTCACCAAACATCTGTATTTCATCAGAGTGGCCCTTGGGTAAAAAAAAAAAAAGGGGTATAAGACAACCTGCAGCAAAGCCAAAAGAACAACTTATTTTCCTGGCGGACATTATAGTAGGACCTTAAATCCACTGACAGATTTCTCCACCCTCAAGCAACTAGATGTATGAATGTGCTGATGGATTTCACCCTGTTGTTTCTGTCAGAATGTAGCTTCAACTGTATTTTTAGCATTATGTCACCTGTGGGCCTTCAAGCTCCATGATGAATCTATAATCCCCAAAGCAGAATGTCAGTTTGGTATTATTCCAGATGCACTTGGTTATTATGTATAAGAGCATAAGCCCATGTTTACATCTAAAATGAGAAAATATTAAATCATAATATATACTTGTGAAACAGCGTTTTCAATGTCAATCTGTCTCCCGGACTTTTGTCCTAAACACTCAATTATTGGATGTTCTTTGTCGTAAATACACTGCCAGCTTTGTGCCCCACAACTCCTGTTCACAAAGCCCCTGACCCATATGCTTTAAGTGCAATTATGTTTGGGTTTAGCAGCATATTTTGCTAAGTCATGCTCTCTCAGTCACATTTTCTCACCAGGATCGTAGCATCCCACTTAAAGTGCAGCACTCTCACTCCACTCTACCGACTCTACCGTCAGTTTCCCCTATCTGCTCTCCACACAGTCCTGCCTGGGTAGCCTCCAGATTTAATTCTGAACAGAAGGTCTATTGGGAGTGTGGGTTGCCTGCCAATGTAAGAGGCATTAGCTGTGCAATTATAGGCACCCGTGACCTTGGGGGGGCAAATTTTAAAATCCCATTTCTACTCATCAGAAAGTGTTCTTAACATAAAGAGAGCGATTCCATTAAACCCCTCTCTTTGTCCATTGCCCTGAGAGTGATCCGGGTTGGTCTGACTGACTGAAAGACAGAAATTGAGAGCATATTTGGTGCCTCCACACTCCTCTTAACATAGCGATGGCTGAGCTAGCCATGTGCTATCATGCACGAACACACACGCGGCCAACCTGACTATGTCAACAAAGCATGAGATGCTCGGACTACAACACACTGAGAGAGACAGAATGACTATGGCTGGCTATTATTATATTGTGCAAAAAACAAATTATGAGTATCAGTGCCAACTGTGCCAAATGTCGGTGCTTTACGGTAGTTGCACCATGACCCCAGAAGCAGCATTTGTTACTGCATTTTCTCAGATTAAGAAATTGGAATAGTTCATTATCACAAGTGCCTTCTAAAATCCTTTTAGGATTCACGCCTGTCTGTTGTTTGCTTTCTCTTCTTGAGACACTTTTGGCACACTTTTCTCACAAAAGAGTTTGGATCTCTTTGCATTTTGGACCAAAAGAAACAGTCCCCAATCAACTTTAATGGCCGTTCTGTGCCAAAGTGACCCATTTGGTTTATGCAGCTCATTTAGAATGAGAGAGTCGTGCACTTCTGGAAGCACAGGCTGCCATTCAGTTTGATTCTTGCAATGCTCCCAGCTGTGCTCATCATTCTGCACTTGCTGCTCAATTTCTTTGTCTGTGGCCTGACAACTGTCACCTATTGTCTCTTATGTCTCATTTTGTAGTCAGAGATTTAGTCGGTCACAGGATCTTGTTGTTCTTTGGGGAAAGCTGCAGAGAGCATTGTGTGCCTTGAATGAGACTGTTGCTTGGACTGCATCCTGAAATGTGACTGTGTGGACAAGCTTGGACAGATCTTTTAAAAGTTAGTGGAGTTCTTGGTAAGCTTTTTGCTTTTGCTCGGGTTTGTTGGTCCTTTTGTAAGTCCCTTTTTTGTGTTCTTTAAGGCTAAGCGTGATATCAGTTTTTATTTCAAGCAGGACACACCCTTATCAAAGCCTTGTTGACCTCTGACCTGATGCATCAGCCTGGTGTACAGCTTGTCAGACTGTCCTTCAACTATACGAGCTTTGGGCACTTCAGGCACCTTGGCCCGTGAAAGGTTCTGGGTAGATTTACTGTGGTGGTATCAGATCCATTCAGCTTTTATCTCCTCCACTAAAGCTGTGTGGGACTCCTGCAGCTCCGCAGAATACTTTCATCTCGTTACATAGACATTCCTGCTTCGCTTTCTAACATGTTCCCACTGTCTCGCTTTCCATGAAGGACAGATCAACGCAAACCATTTAAATAGATTCCGGGGCATTTTTGCTGATAACTCTTTTCTGCCAGTTTAATGACTGCTCTACTTTATCTGTGCTTTAGATACTTGGAGACCTTCACTATCTGATCCCGATGCAGCAGTAGAGCACTGTTGTCCAGAAGATCCGTCCTGAAAATGCAATCTGAGTTTAAAGTCAAATTCACTGCTGTCTGTGAGAGCTGACTTTGAGTTCATCCAGGTTTTATAGTGTGGTTTCGCCAAAATACATTAGAAGAAGAGACAAACAGACGTGAGGGGGTAATTCATCTTGAGAAGTGACTTTATTGCTTCACATTACAAAAAAAAAATAGCACCACACCAAACTCTGCCACAACAACACAAGACAGATCTCCTTCTTCTGCTATGTCTAGCCCAAACTGGCTTATCTTTATCATTGTCACCACCTTGCAAATTAGGCATAAGGATGATTAAATGGAGCCCCTCTCCCTATCGCCACCAACTGGTCACAAATTACACAATTGTTTGAGGCAGTTTGTAAATAATAGGAGTATCTAGAGAAGTGTCTAGAAAGCTATGCAAAATGGGGCATTAGTAAATTATCTGTAGTTTCCTTTGTCTAAATGCTGAAATATCAATGTAGTTAAACTTCAGGCGTGTAAGAACTATATTGATAAAATCCCAGTGTTTATATTTGTCTGACCTAGTTTTTAACACCCGCTTTAAAACTATATTGATGACTTGTCAGGTCATCGATGCTCTAATAAACAATAGAAAAACCAAGATAAAGTTGCTTTTTATGGGTTTGATCACAAGACCATCAGAGGCATACTAACCCCAAATGGAAGAGAGGATGGAGAGAAGAGGAAGATGGAAGAGAAGGGCAGCTGGGAGGGATAAGGGGAGAGAACGGCAGATAATCATGTGTTTGACATTTCAGTGTCTGGTGAAAGAGAGAGGATGGGAGGAAAGAAGATGAATAGACAAGGGATTAGGAGTCTGAAAAGGAAGACAGCTTCTCTTAAGATGCTTTCCCTCTTAAGTGCAAGTGGGAGGAAGTGAGAGGAGGGCCTGTGGTCGGAAAAAGAAAGACAAAGAAAGTAAGAAAGGAAAGTGAGAGAAACCCCCCTTCACTCAACAGTCTTTTATTTCTAAAAAAGGACCCTTCAGGCTCTCAGGATGGCATCACGCATATCTGGCTACCTTGGATTTACTTGTTTTGTGACACATACGTACACAGAAATCAAAACGCATCCATCTTCTGTCACTTCAGAAAGTCTAACTTCAATCAACTCCTACCAGGTTGTCTATTGAAACACATATTATGCTGTATGGTTACATGTAGGCATGCTGTATCCACGACCTTTACAATCACTATGGTTGTTTAGTTCTGTTGTTTCTTTTATTTAGAGCAACATGTTTCACCTATCGTCACAAGGAGTGTTTTCGTTGTTTCCATTTCCGCTCCCATTTCCCCCCAAACAGAAAATAAGCATAACGTATCCACTTATCAGATTTCATTAGAACTGTCGAAAATGTTTGCTTAATCTTTTTCATAATCTGGTTGCTGGGACGTGGCCATGAAGGGTTGTGTGAAAGCCAAGATATGACACAATGAGGCTGAATGAAGAGACAAAACAATAAACAAGATCATCATGTTCCCAAAAAAACAAACGGCCCTTTTTCAGACTCTGAACCAGTTATAAAGTGAGTGTTTGATACTTGTTCTTTCTCTTTGCCATACAGTCACTCCCTAGCTGTATCCTTCTCACTTTTAACTTTTAACACGACAGGCAAAGAAACATGGCAGTTCAAAGGGGTTGGGGTTCTTCAAAGAGGGGCTTGAGAAAAGCCCAAATAGTGTCTATGTAAATCAGCAGAATACGTGTAGGTGTGTCTTTTGTAGGAGTTGATACAATAATAGTTGTTTTGTTTTCAGTTTCGGTGACCTATTCCAAACCTGTTACCTCCAGCTTGTCTGAGTTGACTCTGCACAATTGGTGGGAAGCCAGTGAGGGCTCATGTCTGTGTTATGTCCTACTACACTGTCAAAATCGAGTATTTTACAGTCGTTTTGCCATTGCCTTAGAAGTGGAGGAAACAAGACATACATTCACTTGCAAGCAACATCAGAAACGTTTACATGTGGCCAGTGTTTCCCTTATATTAATGTTCACACACAGTGAAGCGGAGGACGGACAAGTGAAGTGAAGGTAATGTTGCTATCATTTACAAACAGCCTCGGTGGTGAACGACATGCTAGAGTACGGACAGATTCTGTGTTTTTGAAATGAGCTAGACTAGAGAATATTAAAACAGATCCTCGTTGGTTTCTGTGAAGTTTGCTGGAAGCGATGTAATTAAGGCCTGGTGCATTTCAGGTGGAGTGAGTATTGTGCCTATAAAAATATGGTCACAGTTTCAAATTAATTTGGCCTGCAGGGTCCGTCCTTGATGGCACCCATTCAGTCCAACTATCTCTTTCCTCCAGCGAAACTTGATCCGGCTATTCAAGACTGCCATTCGAATGGAATTTGTTTCATTATGGATTTACACATCGAAAGAGTGTTTGCCTCAATTGAGCAATAATCAGAACATTTTGCTCTAAGCCCCTGTGACTGTTTCCTCCCAATGTACGGGACTTTGGGAGGAAAGGCTTCACTCCTTTTCCCAATTAGCCAACATCTACCACTGTTGATTGTCTTCTGTACTTGAACCCTAAAGGATCTAATGCTCAGGTGAACTTCAATAACCTGAACATGCACCCTTAGGATAACCCTTTGGGAAGACTGCTTTGACAACCCTTTTTCTCTGAGCATATGTGGGAAACATGTATAAATGATCCCGATTATGTAGACACAGCCTCCAGTGACTGTTTCATATGTTCTTGGCTGCCCCAGCCTTCATGGTTTCTAGGAGGCAGTGTTTGGCTCTCTAAGTGAGGCATATGGTGTCACTTTTGATGTGATTTGATGTCAATGCAAATCAGTCACCTAATATGCATAATTGCTGGGTTGCTTCCTCATTCTGTTAAAGGTAAAGGGGTGTCGACCTCCTTGTCATGCCAAACGGAAAGATGTTCTGTTTCACTTAAAGTTGATTAAAAAAAAATTATAAACTGCAGAGAGGAAATCCAAATTCCATTCATTTTGATGAATTGAAGGATGTAAAGGATGTAAAGGACTGGGATGTACTAGTAAAGGTTACACTTCTAAAAATAGTATCATTTTCAGTAATAGGATTTCAACTTAAGTAAATAAGTGTATCAGAGGGAATACAAAATGAACCAGAAATTAGAAATTCCAATTAAATTAAATAAGAAAAACCCAATCCCTGATACATAGGCTTAGACATGCAATGTTTGAGAGCAATAAAACATCTAGTAAATCAGTCAAATGAAATTAAATCAAGAAAAAATAATGGCCCATATAATCTTTGGAAGGAAGGAGTATGATTTTTAGAAGCTTATTTGATAACCTGTAATCAGCAGAATACAGATTTGTATTATTTTGGGGGGGTTGAGCAAAAGAGGTAAAAACAACAGGTTGTTTTTGTAATTAAACATTATGTCTCCCATATTTATGCCTGGAGGAATCTTGTTGAGACACCCCGAAAGTGGACCAAACCATTCCTTAACCTTGATGTTTGCTGAAAGTCTCATCTCATATCATTGCAGTGGCTCGCGTCTCAATTCAATTCTGTGCTCAGGTGTGTCGTGCAATGGAGACGCTGTAGCTTAATGTAGGCAGCTTGTTCTCTAGCTAGTTGTATACGCTTTAGTTTCTTACCTTCAGGTTTCATTACCTTTCTTGAGAAATAGCTGAGATATCAAAAACAAGATAGGCCAGGTGTGAGCACAAGGGAAATCGAGCAGGGTTTAAACTATTTCAGTAACAGTTTCATGTCTTGCACACAATAAATGCCTTCCAGGAAGAATCTGAAAGTGAGCGCCAACATCTTCATCTTTAAATGATTATTGTATGTCCCCCATCTCTCTGACGGCCAGCTTTCCAGCCAGCAACGCAGGCCCGGACTGGCCATCTGGAGCACAGTGAGAATCCCCAGGCGCCTGGCCAGCTGATTGACGGGGATTGTCAAACCGGTGTTAAAATGATTAAATGAAATGGGTAAATCAAAGCAAAAATAATACCCCCAATAAAAAGCACATCATTTCAGCATAGAACAGTGTCAACATTGCATACATCAGCTGTATATTCTTTTTATTAGTTTGAGCAGATGATGGGCGGATACATTTCATCTTGTTTGAACACAAACTCCCCAAATTGCATGGCATCCTTTAGTCCTTTAGTCCTTGAGGTGTTTCCGCTGCAGCCTTAGTGCCAGCATCCAAATAGTTCTGGCGTAGGTAGAGGTGAACATAAAAAAACACACACACACACACGTTTTGATGTGAGCTGTACTGTCAAGTTTGGCCAACAGGCTGTCAATTCCAAATGTGAACACAGATGGGGGAAACCCTGGGCCAGACAGTCTCTTTTTTGTCTTGTCACTTGCTGTGTGTGTGTGTGTGTCTGCTTTCTAGAATTCACAAAGTATTTCAGACATCATCCTTGCACCTGCTTCGAAGCTGTCAATTGACCACAAAGAACTGACTCACATTCTCTCCGTGAACAGACAAGGTCTATGGAGTTGCACGGCTCAATTTCATTTGCTTTTAGTGCAGCGCTCCATCAAATCTTTCACAGACTTTCGCAGCTTGCCCAGAATTTCAAGCTTGCACATTGTCTTGCTTCGAGTCCAGGGCTTCATTATGTGTAGGCACATTTTGGTTATAATGTAATATCAAAATGAACGCAGGGCATTGGCATAGATTTGCTGACCATCTCGTGTCACGTTATTATTAAGCCATGCAGATGTTGATGTGTGCATACACTGGAATGATTCTGCAAAATGCCACTTCATAAAAAATATAAAAACGTTCTTATATAAAATGGTAAATGGCCTCATTTATATAGCGCTTTTGTCCAAAGCGCTTTACAGTTATGACTGACATTCACACAAACATTCACACAGGCACAGCTAGGAGGAGCCGGGGATCGAACCGGCAATCTTGCCAGCCAACCCACTCTACCTCCTGAGCTAAACCCCCCATTATATGATAAAGGATTACAATTGTTACGTACATAAAGTGTTAAACAGTGCAAGTACAAAAAGTACATTCAGTTCTGAATATTAATGCATTCATAAAACACAGGACATTTGGTTAGATTGTTCACTTTTTTACGAGGTGCTTAGACAATGGAGGCAATGAGCCAAGAACATGAGGGGGACAACATTATGAGCACAGAAGTGTGTTTTTTATTTTATTTTTTTTACTTTTGCACTGGATTGCACAATACTGTATAGGTACTCCGACTGTTGTTTCCTGCCCTTCTGCATCGGTAAGTTTGGATGTTGTCACAGAGAGAATCAGAGGAGGAGCATTCATGTCACTACAGTAGCAGTAATACGTTGTGCTGGCGTGGATGTTAGTGTGTGTTATGTGTGTGTTATGTGTGCACGCGCTCTACAGTAATAAGCTTGTTGGTGTCTCCAGTTCATTTATCTGCCTCCATTCAGAGTGACCTTCAGCAGGCCTGCACTCAGATATCTAGATATTTATCACAGTGATACACACACACACACACACACACACACACACACACACACACACACACACACACACACATGATTAAAAAAAACTGCTTTAGACATTTAAGAATACACAAACACACTTTAAGGTGCTAATAATCTCCACCATTACAAGTGAATCTAATGGCATTTTCATGAGGTTTCTGAATACATGTAAACCTCATTACATTGCACTTATTCAATCCCGACTCTGCTGGAAATATGTGCAGATGATCGATGTTCAGTTGATGAAATGAAATTTGTCATCCTGGAGTTCTTTTATTCCGTTGCTGTCTTTTTGCTTTCCTCTTCATAATTGAGACAATAATGATATTCTGACTGTATTAGCACCGCGTCTGTGCGCTGATAAATGGTCCTGTTTTCAAGATGAAACATGATTAAAGTTATGCGATCTGATTTATGAGCTTTGATCGGACTTGTGTGCAGGTTGTTCAGCAGATTTACATGATGAGGTACAGAGCTTGTAACACTGACACTGTAACTACAAGATAGCACAACTTACACAAGCCGAAATCCAGTGGCGGTAGCGCCTCATGTTACCTTTCCCATAGAAGAACCATCCCCATCATTTTAAGACAGCTATGTGTAAAGATTTTAAATAGAAAATTAAAATGAGGTCTCTGCAGCACTCAGAATTGGTATCAGAAGAGAAATAATGGAATAGGTATTCCTTAAAAGTGTTTATTGTACTCACACTTTTTCCTGTCAGGCTGTTGGTTGCGGGTCATTTGGGGACCAATGAAATATTTTCTCCTCCAGTAATCATGTTTAATACTGTCTCGCCATCAACAAGACATCCCGTGACACAGTATTTCTCGGCTGCTTGACAGATGGCTCTGGTTCATTTCTGCAATAAAGATGTTTTTCCACTCCTCTGGAATTTATTTACTCTGTAAAAGAAAATAATCCAGCAGAAAACTCTGAAAAGATAAACTGGGCTAAAGTTTTGTGGTCGTGACAGAAAGGTAGAAATCATCCATAAAAGGACTCTCTTCTGGTCTGTTATTTCTTTGGAAGGAAATCATGCCAACAATAGCAGCATGACAACCCATAAAAAAGCCACAGCGATCTCATGGATGAATGTTTGTCAGTTGAGTATTTTGTCTTTGTGTGAAGCCAGCATTTTTGCAGCACAGTCCAAAGCACCACAACATACACACTATGGGTGGGTTTAAAGTTGGTAGGTATACAGAATAGGTTTCCTCACACACATACAGTATACATATGTTAAAATCCTGAATATCAGTTTGAGCTGTTATCACCGTATCTACACACAATGAGTGTCCATCAGAAGGAACAAAAGAGCTGTGGTCATGTCTGGTGATAGCCTTTACTCACCAGCAAATTGGAATTTGTTAAATGCAACGCAACTCCTGGTCCAAGCACTGGTCATCTCCCGCCTTGACTACTGCAACTCTCTCCTGGCTGGACTCCCGGCCTCGGTGACTAAACCATTGCAGCGTATCCAGAATGCTGCAGCACGCCTTGTCTTCAATCCACCCAAATTCTCCCATGTAAATGGCCTCATTTATATAGCGCTTTTCTCCAAAGCGCTTTACAGGAATGACTGTCATTCACCCATTCACTCACACATTCACACACTGACGGCGGAGTCGACCACGCAGGGCGACAGCCAGCTCGTCAGGAGCAATAAGGTGAGGTGTCTTGCTCAGGGACACCAGGCACTCAGCTAGGAGGAGCCGGCAATCTTGCGGTTTCCAGCCGAACGCTCTACCTCCTGAGCTAAACCCCCCATGTGACCCCCCTCCTCCGTGACCTCCACTGGCTCCCTGTTGCAGCACGCATCCAATTCAAGACGATGACACTGGCCTTCAAGCCCAACAATGGAACGGCACCCATCTACCTTCAAACACTGGTCAAACCTCATGCCCCGAAGCGAGCACTTCGCTCCTCTACTTCAGCTGGCCGGCTGGTACCACCATCGCTGAAATCAAACAAATGTCGCTCAGCAAAGTCCAGACTCTTCTCTGTTCTGGCTCCTCAGTGGTGGAACGGAATCCCAACCAATGTCAGGACAGCAGTCACTGCCATCTTCTGAAAAAGACTCACCTGTTCAGACTTCACCTCGACTCTGCATGACCCACTATGCCTCCGGTAAATAGACACATGAACACCGCCGAATAGTCGGGCCTCGTGCCCTCAGAGCTGGGTGAAAAGCCCTTGGACCGCAGACCAACACTGGAGGCTCGTACAGGTACGGTTGGGTTTGGGTGGAAAAAATCTCCTCATCAGAGTCTTCAAAAGTTTCAGTATATTCTCCAAAAGTGTCCATTTCTGTGAGATTGAAGAAACTAGCACTGCAGGCTACTCTGTGTCTGTAGTAATGACAGCAGGTAAACAAACTATTATAGAACCGGTAACTTATAAGCGCTAGGTGATATCACTCCGCCGCTGCCATAGCCTACCAGGAAGTATGACACGCTGCTGCTGCTGCTGAGACATCAATCCTTAAAAATGCAAGGTTGGTTTAATTTCAAACATTCTATAAACACATATGTGCATCGATAGTCTGCCGTTACAATTGATTTTCCTCGGGTGCACTGTGGAGTGGGCAAGACTGTTTTTAATGCCTGTCTAGCTAGAACCATTGACTTGCGCTAGCCATAGCACAAGCGAACTCGGCAACTAGAAGAACTGAATGAAATTTCTTGAAAACGTCTCCAGACGTCTCGAACACACCGGCTGAATAGGTCTTATGTCCAAAATTCCGAACTTGCCCTTGGTATGTTTGCTGAATAGCTACTACTTTACTTAGACGAGGATCTGACACTTGTTTTTATTTTTTAGCTCTTATTCTTTTACTTTATTGGCAATGATATGTTGTGGTTTCTCTCTTTTGACAAATGTACTTATTGTAACTCGCTTTCGTCAAAAGCGTCTGCTAAATGACCTAAATGTAAATGTAAATGTTAAATAGTCACTATGACCACAGTTTATTTAGGTCATGGTTTCAACCTTTTGTTTGTTTTGAAATGAATGAAGGAGGTTAAAAAGTGGAAAATGTTTTCCCAGTAATAGGCTTATGCAAAAAAGGAATAAGTATATCATACTAAAACTCATAGCAGCAACTTGCCAACCATTTGAAGTTGAAGCCAATAAGCTAGTGTCGTACAGATAACCATTCTTTGCACATTTTGAATGCATATTTTATGAATTATTAATCGTGACGATGACATATCTGTTGTGAACTATTGAAGTACAGCACGAAGGAAATCACACCACATTAATTTTTTCAGTACCCGTTAATCATAAATTAGATCATTTAGAACAAAGGGACAGCTATCACACATTCATGGAGATTATCTACTGACTCCTGAAACACGCACATCTGCCACCCGTGTATATTGTGCATACTAATGGAAATCAATGCACAGTGGAAAAGCAAATAATAATTAAAAATAAGCAAATGATTGTAACGACATATTTCACTGGGAAGTCTCCGGTGGCTTCAGTTTTATCTGTCGTCAATCAAAATATGTCTGATGTGATTGTAACAGAGGTCAGTCAGTAAAGTCTGGACACTATTTTGGCATTTCATTGCAATCTCTTCCACACTTTGTATTTGAGACAGATGTCAAAGACTCCACTCTGATTTAACAAGAAGATCCAAGAGCATCTGTTTGCTGTTCGTTAACAGTTTGAATCCAGTGATTTGTTTCTTTCCTCAAAGCATCAGTTTAACTCTTATTTATTTACCTCATTCACCTCGTTATGTCATCTTCCCTCTACCTTCTGATCCTTTTCTCATCCTCTTTCCCAGGATAAACACTGTTGATCTCTCTCTCTCTCTCTCTCTCTCTCTCTCTCTCTCTCTCTCTCTCTCTCCCCCTGCCTTTAGCTTGATTTCATGGCTTCATTGTCTGTTGTTTGAAATTGTTTCTTTAGAAGCCAACTGCGCCTCCAGGGAAAGGACCAGCTGACAGCCAGACAGGAAGACGGGGAGAGGCGACTGACAGGGGAAGAAGATGGAGAAATCATCGCTGACAGAAAGGAGGATGTGGAGAAAGGAGATGGAGTGAGAAGGAAAAACGGTGATAGACAGAGAGGGAGGGATCAGGTATGAAGAGAAAGGTGAAAGATTTTTCCTTTTTTCTTCTAAAATTCAATTTTATTCAATGGGACACAACTCAAAACACAGTTAACACTTGAATCCAGTGGTACTGACATCCACAGGGGTGTAGTTAAGTATGAAAGGTTTGAATAATACATGCCAATAACTGATGGATCCAGCACCCCTTTTCCCTGAGTAACTGCCGCAGCCAGCAGAACTTCATCAGTGTAGATCTAAATGCTGATCAGGGATTAGAAAATAATTATACATATATGCCCTGTGGGCATGTAAAAGCAACCCCCACGTCCCTGTGTGTGTGGCTGTGGGATGTATTTTAACAAACAAATACATCTGCTCAAATGGAACGTTGATATCCGAGCATGTTCTGTTACAGCAATTTAATGCTGTTGGAGGACTCGCAAAGGAAGGGTTGAAAAAATAATCGTCAGCATTGAACTGGAGCGTGAAACGCTAGTTAGCATGCCGTCTTTGATGTGGTATCGCACCGCGTGGCTAAGCAGAACTTTAATGAAGGCGGGTTTCAGGTTTAAAGGGGCCCTATTATGAAAAATCGACTTTTCCATGTTTTTCAACCCTAAAATGGGTCCCTGGGGTGTCAATAAGTCCCTACAGTATCAGAAAAGACCACCATCTCCCTGTTTCACTTTCTCAGTTTGAAAGAAATCCTCCCGATAAAAGAACGGTTTGCAGAATGTCCACTAAATGACGTCAGCACCGAGTTTTGCTGTGCCTTATATGGGTCATCTCGGCTCATTAGAATCGTTCCACCTGTGTGGTCCCGCCCACATAATCCCCATACCTTTTGGCTGTCAGTGTGATGTACATACAAACCAGTGAACCAAAATGCCAAAATCAACGGAAAGCGAGTTGGCAGTCCAATTGCTGATATTTACTGGCATCGTCGGAGCATCTACGATGGAAATGTGCGCACACGCGTCCGTAAATGTGTGTTTGTGTGTGCGACGCACTTCACCGACAGGACTCAGGAGCTTTGACAACATGGGTCGCTACAGCTCAGGATATGCCTCTAACCTGGGGCTAAAGTTTGGATCAGTACCGACAGTCCGAGAGCCAACCACAGACACTGAAGCGGTAAGTTTCTAAATATTATACATAATATTTAGAAACTTAACGGTAAACTGTAACACGGCATATTACATGTAATATGCCGTGTTACAGTTTACCGTTGCTTTCTTAGCATTGGTGTGTTAGCATTGGCGTGTTGCGCTAAAGTTAGCATTGGCGTGTTGCGTTAAAAGCTTCCATTGTATTGATATTGAGGACCATTAACGTTACGTAGTACTGCGGGGGCCCAAACCTGTAAAATAACGCTAGACATCAGTTTGCTTGGGAACGTTTTGTAGCTTGAATGCGGCAGCGAGAGCAGCTGATCTGTTTGTTTATACACGCCGATGCAAAGACGACGTCACCAAACGTTTGTTTTTGCACCGCTAACGAACGGATTTTACGAGCTATTGGCACGTCACCACATCAGTTATAGTGAAATAGTAACGTGTTCCACATTTCAGATGTAGTTGTAAACTCTGACTGTCTGTCTGACTGTCTGTCTGACTGTCTGTCTGACTGTCTGTCTGTTTACAGAGCAGCAGCTCACATCAGCGTCCCACACCGACCCACCACAGCTACTGTTGGCAGTCAGCGGTCTAGGAGGACTACAGGCTCCTTACCCAAGTAAAGGTGTGTCGCCCGACACACCTTTACTTGCCTACTTGAGAGCCTACTTGAGAGCCTACTTGAGATCAGGTTTAACAGCAACTACTTGTAGTCGTGCAGATGTGTATTTCTATTATGTGATATCATGGGTTTCATTCCTCCATACAACTCTGTTACAGCTACTGTGTCCTGCAAGGACTTTGGTGTTGGCACAGCCATGGTTCCAGACCACTCCAATAAGGAGACCATCACAGAGAGCTCGCTGAGACCCGGTAGAGGAGGAGGATACTTTGGAGGGCAGCTCTTCCTTGACTTCAGAAGAGCTTGATATGACCCTGCAGAGTCTGCCACAAACAGTTTGCTTTGTGTTCTGATATAACTGTGAACTTCAACTGCTGATTAATTTGACAATAAAGTCTTTACAGTAATTGTAAAATGTGTCATGGTTAATATTACTGAAGTAATGGTCAGGAAGACTGCATAATATGTTGCATAGAGGGATTTATTTTTTATAAAACACAATTGATAAACAAACAACAGACTGCTGTATTCCTCTTACATGTAAAGCACCATAACCAGCTGTATATATATTCCATGCGTTTTGGAGAGAGAACATTCAGACAGACGACCAGGATGTCCCACCATGCAAGCCTCTTCCTCCTCATGCAAGCCTCTTCCTCCTCCAGCTGCTTCATCCGTCTTCTTACCTAGTGTGAATCATGATCATCGTCATGTTATATGAATAATAATCTCAACAGACAACTTGGTGTAACAGACAGTAACATTACCCGTGGTGTCTCCATGCAGCAGACGTGTTCGGTGTCTGAAGGACCACATGGTCACCTAGATGAATATAGTACAGAATTTGAGCATTTCAACAACAAATCTTGTTAATATGGTAACCTGACTGACTTTGCTGACAAGTTGAGGTGTAAACCTCATGTTTGAATTTTGTAACAGTAAGTTTAGCACATAATGTTGAGATGGAGCACAATCACGTTATAAAACACAGCACACAGCCTATAATTCACAATTCAGCACATAATTCTGGAGGACGACATGATACTGACCAAATCCTGTTGCTTGTATATCTTTATATGTGTAGAGGATCACGTTTTTAATCCAGTTAATGTGATGTAAACAAACTTCCCTCATACAGGACGCCGTTTTCATCCGTTTAAATATAATGTTGCGTCCCCATTTGGAAAACATGCAACTGTGAACTGTCAACAACACGGCACTACTAACGATATTAATTGTGGCCGAAAGAGCTCACAGATACGTTACTTATAGAGCGAAGAACGCAGCATTAGCGTCATTGTGGCTAGCGCTAGCTACGCTAACACACATCGAGTAACCGTCCAAAACGTTACACAGACATGTTAACTAACCATTCAGAAACGTCCTGCTGCATCCAAGGCGTAGAACTTCTACAGGAGCTGGTCCTGGTTCTGGGTCGGAGTCTGGTTCGAAGCGGTACGGCTGGACCGCTGTTAGTTTGTAGCGTAGAACCATAACCATGGCAACAAGCTGGACGCGGACAGCACGGGGCGGAGAGACACAACCACTTCCTCAGTAGGAGTGGGGTCAGGGGTGATCTCATTAGCATAAGGCTACACCCCTGACAGAATCACCCGTTTGAAAAAGTGGGGTAAAAAAGCTGAAAATGAGGAGTGTGATCCACTCCGAAATACATGTTCCGATTGTTTTTTCCAGTTGAGGAATTCAAAGACCAGGTTTGGAGACATCAATAACTTATATTAACTTGTGGAAAAATAGCATAATAGGGCCCCTTTAAGACATTGGCAGATGAGCTGTACTTTGTTTACTAATGTGCAAAGTGCAATACGAGTACAGTTAAATGCCTATTGCATGGAAGGGAGTGGTGTGTTTCCCATTAAAGTGTTCTATTACCAAGTACAGAAAGCAGGACCACAATGTTGGTCTTCGTGTGTGTTTACAAAGAGCTGCTTATTGCAGAGCCACTAATGAATTCTATTTGAAGGGCCTCCTCTGCCATATCTAGTGAAAGCACAGCTGCACATCTTAATCCGTATGAAGACTCTTTGGTAGCAGCATCAAATGCAAACAGAACAGTGCTTTGTTTGACCATACGAAAAGGAAGCAATCTTTCAAAACCTATTTGTACATTCACTAGACACACAAACAGCTTTGTCATAAAGGATTCTGTACAAAACACTTCAATCGATTGGTGTAATTATATATTGAAGCTTTTCTCAAAATTACATTTTGACGTAGCACCTATTCCCGGTAGGTAACAGAAATAGTGTTGATGATATATGTAACCTATAGATTTCTGAACCAGAATATTAAAAATGTCTAAGATTAAGTTTTTAATATACGTAAACATAGGAAATGCATTTTAACGTGGGATGAAGCAGGGATTTGATGCACACATCCTTTTGAACACTCTTCCTCAGATAGTTAGTAAAAAGTAGTAAAAAAAACAGCAGAGCACAACCAAATTACAAAAGACACAGAATGAAAGGCAGAAACACGAACGACCACACCAGACCAGAATTAAACAGGAGAGGACAGAACAGAGGGCAACGTGTTTTATCTGGCGCAGAGCTAGAGGGTAAATCACACCAGGGAACTCTTGTCAATAACAGCTCTGTGTGTGTGTGTGTGTGTGTGTGTGTGTGTGTGTGTGTGTGTGTGTGTGTGTGTGTGTGTGTGTGTGTGATTAGATTATTAGATTCTTCACTGTTTGCTTAAGTGGTATTTGTACTGTATTAAAGCATCTTTGACACTTACATAGCATTTTGTGTGTGTGCGTGTGTGTGTGTGTGTGTGTGAGAGAGAGAGAGAGAGAGAGAGAGAGAGAGAGAGGCTATGAACTCCGCTGCACTTCTTGAGATCACTTGGTTCATCCCTGGCTTAGAAAGTTCCAGAGAACTACTTTCTCTGCACACTCAGCACAGGAAATATGAGGCTAGCTCTGCCAACACACACACACACACACACACACACACACACACACACACACACACACACACACACACTGCCTGGGACGTAAAAGTGCCAACATTAATCCTTTTTGTCATCTTTATGGAGCAGATTAACAACCCTTGTTGTTGAAATTAAACATCAGCTACCATGCAGCCTATAAGGACACTGCACTGTTTCTGTCTGCACTGAGATCTTAAAGGAAAACTACCCACAATATGACCATTTGAATATCAATTACTCCCCCTGTGTGTTTATTGCATGCCTCCGTAGTGAATGAGGAATCAAACAATGGAGAAAAGTCTTGATGCAATGAAGTAAATGGGGGCCGTATTTAACCACAGCGAAACTATATTAAAACAGCTGTGTACAAATGATTTGTGCATGGTTTTGGCTTTTTGGATTATGCTGCATGAGTTTGGGAGTTTGTCGACAGATGGACTTCAATTCATCAAGAATATTCTCTGTTTTGTGATTCTTTGTTTTTGTTTGTTTTTCATTAAGAAATCAAGATATCAAAGAGGGAGCGATTGATGTTCAAATAATCATTTTGTGGGTATTAGTTAATGTCTGGGCTAATTTGAATGTGTAACACTTGTTTGTGTCGGGGAGTCATGTCCTTTTGAAAGTAAGTTGATTTTCCTGATGTTACCAGATAGCTTTTCAGAATGTTTGCTGTACAGGTTTATCCTCAGATTTGCCTACAAGTCGGCCATTTTCCACTATCGTGCCAATGTTCGAGCCAGCTGGTGTTAACGGCCTTAATCTTGATTTCCTGATGTTACTTCTAAATCACAAATCATGACTTTTTACTCCTTAGGAAAGGCTTTTCATTCCGGCTAATCACATTTATTTCTTACAACTCATTAACAGATATTAATTCATCCTGCAAACTTGATTTAACATATTAAAGTGTTAATTTTAGCTCCACGTAAAGTGAATATGCATTAATGTGGCAAAAGAAAACACTAGGGGCCCTAGTTTCGTGGCGCAGCGCAGGGTGGCGGAGGGTGGCGGAGGGTGGCGGAGCCAGCGTAAAGGTACGTGTCCACAGGCAGCGGTGTTTCCCCACGTCCCATTCATTGTCTATGTGAAAAGCCGTGCAATGCATTCTCGTAGCGTCGCAGCGAATATGCTAATCAGAGGCACCGGGCTCGACTCGCCGCCTCGGGAACGCTCGCGAAAATCTTCTAAACTGAATGTTGTCGATCTAAAATAAAGACAGATTCAGCAACTGCATAGCTTATTTCTCGCTTAAAATGTTTTCAGAAACACCTTTCGGTGAACTATTTTCGTAAAATAGGAGAAAGTTTCCAAACGAGCCGCCATGTTGGTCTGCTTGAACTCCGGAGCAGACAGGCCAGCTGTGAAAGCGATCGTCCAATCAGGTGCAGCCATGAACTGTACGCGTGATTGTATGAAGGAGAGCGCCTGTCAATCATCCTCTAGTGGCAGCCCACCAAGCGTGCAATACTGGGAAGCGGCGCGTCCACACGCGTTTAAAATCGCCCCTGTGGACACGTACCTTAATGCAAGTTTCGACCCGCGCAGCCTTGCGCATGGTCAGTTTGGCAGTTTGGTGGATCACCTGCGCCAAGATGGGTGTGGCGGTGCAGCAGGGGGAGGCGTCACAGATTCAGCTTGGCGTAGCGGAAGTTTCGTGGCAAAAAGCCTCGTCGAGACTGCGCTGAAAGCTCGCCAGTTCCAACCTGGTCTACTCTCGGCGCAAGGCGCAAATAAAGTCCATTCATTCAAGGCGAATCACAGCTGGCGGAGTGGAAGTTTGGCTGACGGCGCGCAGTGCGCACACGTCACCGAGACCTCACAGGCAGGTTTCCACAGTTCCAGGCACATTTAAATGCAATAAATAATCACAACAAACACTATTTAATGCAACTAACTGAATCAACACGTGAATTTATATCTATATAAATTGTCCCGTCACATCTGACGTCAGATCAAAGGCGGATGGCACGCGTAACGGAAACTCAGCCTCTCGGACCAAAACATCTCCCTCTCTCTCTCCTGTTTTTTATAATATGGCAATGTTATTATTATGATACGCACGCACAGCGCGTGATGCGCGTTGTGGGAGCGGCGGCGCTGCTTCTGTCATCGGGTTGTCAAGTGACGGATCTTACACTGAACCTCCCCTAACGCATTAAAGGAGAGGAGAGGAGCTCATTTGATTGGTGAGGATCTGAATCGGCTGTATTAATCCCAGTCTACGCCTTGTCTCCTCCTCGTCTCCCACTCATGCCTTCTTCTCCTCCCTCTTTCCCACTTGCGCGGGTGGGCGAGACGGGAGGTGTGCCTGCGCGAGCCTGCGCGGTGCACGAAACTTGCAAAGTCCAGGCGGACACACCCCGTCGGCGCGGCGCAGGTGCGCTGAGTGCTGACTGCGCCTGGTCTACGAAACTAGGGCCCAATATCTCACCCTTACACTGGAGATACAGGTGGTGTTGAAGAGACTGCAGACAGTGACAGAAATTCCTTCTTGGGTGACTCTCACAGGGTAATTCTACTACCTTTATAGGGGACACGGTGGGTGCAGCATTGGACCAGAAAGACAGAATCAAAGATTCAGCAGTGACATTTAAAGTTCAACATCCACAGGCCTTTTGATTTGTTGAATGCAAGGAGAAAGATGATTTGTCCGATATGGGAACACCTTGAATTTGTGAATGTGAAGCTTTGTGCTTTGATGGTTCAGTGAAGACGGAATACGGGTGACATGTAAAATGAAGTCTGGTGGCAAGGAAATAAGAAAATGATAAACTAGTACTATAAACTTTTTCATTCAAAAAAAGAAACTGAACATTTGAAATAGGCTTTTATTTGAATTCAAATCAAGGAGAGGTTTGAAGCTTATAGCTCTGAAATCATAAAATATTTGGCGATCGCCAATCTTATTGAAGACAAGCATGAACACTTTACTGCTTTAAAACTATTACACATGGATGATGTATTGAATCATCTATTCTTTTTAATGGATTTACCTTGAACTTGATTTGCATCTTCTCTGCGGTCCTTGGGCGAGCATGTTAAATATATGACACACATTAATCAGGTGGACACAAGAATACAACAGATGATGTTAAAGGTTAAAGTTAATAGGTCACATGGACCAGTATCTCGGTGAGGTGGCATGTGATGCGACACTATGAGAAACAGCAGGTGTGTGCCGACGTCATTGCGCATAATAATAAGGTCACTGTTTTATCCGTGCTGCCTCTACAAACAGAATACCAACAAACTACGGGAGTCTAATTTCGATTAAAAAATAAATGTGAAGACCGATCGGGTCCGGGTTGAGACTTGAGGATCAGAGGTGCGGGGTGAAGAGGCATCATAATAAGAGGAGGAAATAAAAAGGGAATGAAAACAAAAGTCAGGTTCAGAAGAAGGAGAAATGAAGAACAGGGGGGAGCTGAAATGGAAAAAAAAGGGCAGAAGGGAGAGGAAATTAAGGCGACCTTATTATCTAGCGGAATGACTCAATTAACTCTGAGGTCTAATAACCTGACTTAATGAGGAACACTGATAATCAGTATGCACGTTGCTGTGTATCTACATAAGTATTGCTGCGTGTCGTGTATTGTTGTGTGTGATGAACAAACACGACTTTTGATACAGGCAACTATCATGGGTATCCAGTTGTTCGGCATTTAAACGGTTTTGTTTCGTCGCTCCTCATTTCATGCGTTTTTTTCCTTGGTTTAGTTGCCAGCGATGACACAACAATGAATGGGCCACTTATGGCGAAGACCGCTGTGTGAGTTGGGATAGCAGAGCACACGAGCCTGGCTTTTATGGAGCGTTCAAAGTCTACCACCCTGCAGACAGTAACCACAACAAACACTACAGGGATTATACACCCCCCTTTTAAAACTCTCCCCCCAACTTCATGTCTTTCTGTCTCACGCTCCTTTTGTATTTCTTTTTCAGTCTTTCTTTCCCCTGGCGTGGTATCCTTCTTCCTTTCACCCTGTCGTTCTTCCTCCGTCGCGATTTCTCCAGTCTCCCTCTGATTTAATAAAAGTGGCAGAATAACGGATTTACGCTCAAAAGGAAATCATTCCGGGAGCCAGGAAAAATAGAAATAGCCCATCTTAATCACCGCATGCACACTCGCAATCGCACACACGCATGCGTGGTCGCAGGAGCACCCACACAGAAAACGCATTCTCCATATATCATTATCATAGTTTTCCAGGCAGCCGATAATCCAGTAACAGTTGACATTTAGTAGCCTGTTGTTCTCACAGACGCATTCAGCCGAAGCCCCGATTAACACTGGGCATTAACACGTTTTATGGAGGCAAGATTAAAACTAACTAGCGGAAGATACATGTCCTCAAACGCTGCAACAACACTGGGCACTGCATATCCAAACAATAGCACCTTTCTTTGTTTGCTTCATATTATTTTGCAGATGTTTTTACTTTGTGCAATAGAGACAAAGGCAGAGTTTGAAAAACAAGAAGAGGAAGAGGCAAAGAATGTGTTGCTGATGGAACGGCACACAAATAAAGAGTTGGAACAGATTTGATGTCAGCATGGTGAATGTGTGTTAGTTACGGACCACGAGGAATTTAAATCCATACAGTGGCATGGCAGGACTGTAGGTCTACAATAGGGGTCGTGTTGCTCAAGGTTGGGCTCTAAAATCATAAAGGTTAGACATGAGGATTAAAATGGCACACAGACGTGTGCTGCGTATAGCTGTAGCACAAAAAGACCTGGTGGATTAGAGCAGAATAGAATCCAAAACACATTCGTGGGGTGCCTCGGTTCAAGGTTCCTGGCTCTCAATCAGGGACCTTTGTTGCATAGTAACCAAACCCTCTCCTCCCTGAAAAAAACATGTTAAAGAAAGAACAGATCGCTCCAAACCGAATCAAACTGTTAAGTGTTATTGCATCTACAGAGTCACTTCTCTCAGTCAGGCCGCCTGGAGGTGTAAGATTACCAGAATTCATTCACAACTGTAGCATGTTTGAATACCTTTTATTTTCAGGCGATGGACTCTTTAGTCCTCCTTCAGCAACAGGTAGTTATTTTCCAAATCCGAATAGGTAAAGAGAAATGATTACAGCAAGTACGACAGCTGGAGAATTCACCCAAAGATGTTTTTTTTTTTGTTTTACCTGAGACCTATACTACGACATATACCCGTACTTGTCAAACATTTCTATATTTCTTGTTATAAGCATGTTTTGCTGACTGCCCATCAGATAACTGCCAGATCCAAGTCTTTAAAGCCTCAGCAGCCTGGTTACCGTCTTGTTGCAAATTGATGTTTGTTGGCTAAAACGTTCACTTCTTCAAACATGTTAGGGCACAAGGCTATAGCTGATTGCTAATTAATATTGCTAGGTGATATTGGAAGCCAGTCATGAACTCATTGCATAATGAGCTTTTGCATTTGTAAACCAGGAGCTCATTATGTGCAGATAGCAGGTGCAAATTCAATATAAGGCACCCTGCAAAATTGCTTTGTGCATATTCGTTTCAGTCTCAGTTGATGACTTTGTGTACAGTTAATTGCTCCATATTATGGCTTTCAGAAATGTATGTTTTGACAGCATTATAGCAGGATACAGTGGAATTTTGATTATGGTACAGAATAAGTAGTGGATTGACCAGGATATGGTTCGGTGTCAGGCATAGTTCAACAGTTTAATGGCAGTAATATATGAAACACATACAGTATGCTGTAAGTGATTTAGACCCACTAGAACACCGACTCAGCACATTAGTCGTTAATACCGGCATTGGATTTTCTTCAAGATGCCAGAGATGGGCTCTAATGAAGTGTGTGTTTGCCTGTGCGTCCGTGTGCCTGTGTGTCAATGCAACAGCTGAAGGGCACATTTATCCATTTATCCAGGAAATGGACGAGTCCAGTGAACTAATTACTCAGCTGTAATGTACCCATCAATATTTTGGGGTAATCACAGTCTTGATCGTAGTCACAGTGTGGTTGTACCTGTGCAGAGAAGAACAGGGAAGCACAACCTTCTATCATATACTTTAAACAAAGCTTCTGTACAATGTCGGCATGAACAGTTTAAGAATATGGCCTTGGAGGAGGACATAATTGAGCTATAAAGCGGCTCCTTTTGGACTCTTGAAGCAGAAAAGTATTAGGGTCCATATCAATCCCACTAACGTTATGAGCATGGACAAATATACCTCTCAAAGCAGACAACTGACTGCTAAGTCTTCACACCGCTCAACAACAGGTTGATTTTAGAGAGACGGAGCCCTGAGCAGCAGACAGGAGCTACCTGAGGTGTAGTCAATCTAAAATAAAGAGTTTTGAAATCGTGGATTAAAAAAAATCCACGCAAAAACGTTCGTGACATCTGTTTTCTTTTAATCTCCCTCTTTGATTTCTTTTCTTTCTTGCCTCATTTCCCCACCTCTTTCTCCACATGTGATTCATTGTCTCTGTCGTTTTCCACGTTGTCCGCCTTGATGCCATAAAAAAAAAGGAACATCAGCACGAAGCCATCACTCTCACTCAGAAATACCCCGAGAGAGGCATGGCAGGGAAAACAGTTGGCACATAAAACAGAAAAAAAGCAAGAAGAGAAAGAAACTCCCAGGGAGACAGAGAGCAACAGAGTCATGCATGTAATTACCCATGTGAAGTCTCTGACAGACATTGAAATCAAGATTGAGAGGGAAGTAGTTGTCGCTGTCATGTGTCCTGCTACTGTTGTTGCCATTACAGGGTCTCACATGCTCTAATGAGTCCTCCACATCCTGGCACTAAAGGTACATAGATATTCACACGGACACTCTGATGCACACGTGCTCATGGGAACACGCAAGCGTGCAACCCACTCCGTCGTACGCACGCCGCTTCATGGTCATTTGCATCCACACCTGCATGCATGCACGCCAACTCCCACACACAGTAATTCTCTGGTTTATCATAGCACTTCTGCCAAGAAGCCAAAAAAACCGGACAAAGTGGAGTGAGATTGGAAAGAAAAGAAAGAAAAATGAAATCAAAATTGTTTCCTTTTTTTTTTAGGAGGATTTGTGTCTATCATGAATGTGATATATGTTCACAATTAATCTTTTTCACTTGAATTTTGATGCTGTGTCTCATTGCACCAGTCTTCGGAAATTAAGTGAATTTCCCCTCAACTGTTGTAACACCAGGCTGTGGAGAGGCCTTCTCTCACAGTTGAACAGTCTGGCTGGGTGACATGTGCCGATTGAGATCCATGCACCATTTGTTCTCTAGCTTGTTGTTATTGTTCCTCGTTAAAGTCTTTCTTATGGCTTTGGGTCCGTTTCATAGATTCTCTTTTTCTTCTAGTTTTAACAAATTTGTCAGGCAATGTTTTAAAGAGACTATAAGAGAAGTTCAGAAAAGTTATTTCGTTTGTAATACACTTGGTAAATAAGTTGACATTTTGTAAACTTGGCTTTGCTCTTCATCTAAAGCTAAGCTAACCGACTCTGGTTTTAAATTGCCTGTTTCAAGGACATTTAGCCTGAAATAATATATATTTAACCTTTATAAATGTAGCCAAGAGGGTATGTGCTTGGGGGGGGGCTTTGTGAAAGTAAGTTATTAAACTTTGACTTTCAATTCATGGTCTCACACACACACACACACACATACAGATACAATAACCCTTCCCATTTGTAACAGGTTGCTCTCTGTGTGGTCGCACAAAACACAAGGTCAATCCCCACATCTTGAGCACGCCAACTCCACAGGCAGCCATGCAAGCAAGGTTATTAAACGGACCATCTGTCACTACACACGGTCTCACATATAGCCCAGCGCACTCACATGGGCCGTAAGCATACACAAGCATGTGTTTCAAGACACGTGTGTGTGTGCAAAAGGAACCGATGTGCGCTCACACGCCTTCAAATCAGTGCACGCGGACCCGAGGAACGTGTGCATTTGGGCCTTCAGGGTTCATTGGACCTCTTTTTCCCCTCCTGCATTGAAGAAACACATGTGGACACTCATGTAGGACATATGCTGTACAAGATGTCAGGTTTAAGGCCAAGTGTGATATTTCCCTTCGATCAGCGCACGCACACAAGCACAGAGACGTGCTATAGTGGGCTATGATGGTGTTGAATCAGTTGTACCAATCGTTTTGAATTTATAGCAGCAGTTACGACACTGAAATCCCTCTAGCTGGATTAATTCAAGAGTTAAAATTAACCATCATTCTGTTTCCCTTTCCTCATCAGCTTCGAAGACAAATAAGTCTCAAAATCCACCGTGACAGATAATTGGCAAAATAAGATGATCGTGGTGCTCTTTAAATGTTCTTATTAAATTTAACCTCTGCATCTTAATCGGCGTGTTAAGTTTCATTGATGGATTGATTATTTTAATAATCAAGTGTTTTATTTTTATCCTGTGTGCCCCATGGTAGCAGATCTTGTTTTCTAACACCTCTTTTATCCTGATAGCATTTCTAGAGGAGTGGTGGAGATCAAATGGGAAAAGAAAAAGCTCACATGTCAAGATCTGCATGTTCAAGTGGTCAGTTTTCAAGCTTGATCAGAAAGCTGGATGTATGCAGCCCGGAGGCTGGCTGTAATGCAAAGCATCACCTTCTGCCAGTTTTCAATCTCTGCCTTGTGAGTTTTTCTCCAGCAGCAGCAGCTAGCTCTTCATCTACTGTGGTAACAGCAGTGGATTAAAGATTGCTTGTTTCACGCTGTTTTCCATTTCCTTATGCATTGTGATGAATGCATTGTGATTACCTTGGAAGAGGCCAGACAAGCTGTTTAGATAATGTCGTCTCACATTCATCCATCCTGATCCACATTCCTTCTGTTGAACTCTAAGAGCACAGTTGAGGATAATAGAAATTAAAGCAACACTTAAGAAGTTTTCCTCTTCGGTCCCCCTACAGGTTGGAAGGGAATTGTCCATTACTGCCGTCGTATATAATTTAGCCTACCGCAGCCTACCGTCGCACGCACGTTATTTGTTTGTATGCAGAACCGGCTCTGGAAACGATGAGTGATTTGAACGATGTCCAGTGACAAGGTAGAGTAGCTAACGCCTTAGCTAAGATTAGCTAACATGAGCCATAGCGATAGTTACATATATATTAGCACAATAGCTAACGCCTTAGCTAACATGAGCCAATAAAATAATCGACAATGTATTGTACACAGATGCACACTGTTGGGGGAAAAAATGATTACCGGTATTATTTACAAGTCCAGCAGCAACAAAGCCAAGTCACCATCCGTCTTGCATTTTGTAGCCTCCTTCAGCTCTCGCCAACGAGCCGGTCCGATATTCACTCTCGTTGGAGCTCTTCCTTTGTCATGCTCCCGTTTTCTTTCCTTCGCCTCATCGGACATTATACTGCTCCTTTTCTTTGCAGGCTCTGCCATGACGCCAATTTAAAATCTACCTAGCTGCAAGGTATCTTCCACGCATCTGCCGGGTGTTCTCCCACTGATCTCTACGCAGAGCCTCCACCTATCGGCTTTTGTAACGCTTGCCGTGAAGTAGGTCAAATTTGTAGTCTCATTAGAACTACAAAACCGCTCCCCGACGAGGCAAAGTTACATTGTGCGGTTACAGCCGATAGACGGCTGCAGAGCGAATGCTGAAGTGCCGTTTACCCGGTTTTGAGGTGATGAACCACTGAAACTATTTTGGAAACATTATTTTAAGGCACTAAATACTCTTTAGTGTTGCTTTAATGTCCAAACTGCATGTTTATTACTCGATGATCTAATTATCTTGTTTATTACTCGCATCTGACAGGTCTATGCAGACGACATGTTTCATGTTCCTCACCAGGTTGTTCCTGGAGGCAGGTGAGTCCACAAACGTGAGAATATGCAATTCATGTTTTTTTTTTATTTGATGTTACCTCAACACAGGGGTGCAAATCCTGAGCCAGTCAGAGATCTTAGAAAAATTTGTTCTCAAGCTTTTCATTCCCCCAAACTTTGGCATTTGCCGCTGACTCAGTTTGCTTCTTCGAGACATTTCTGTGATACCCCATTCCTTGCACATGTCGATGTTGGCATGCGACAGCAAAGCGCCGAGAGCTTGTGGGATGTAGACCAATGGAAATATTCTGGAAGTCCAACATTTGGACGGATCACAAAAACAGGACACGGGCGATGTTCACTTCAGAAAGATTGCTTTGCTGTGTTCGTTGACTCAGAACTCTGGTTAAGATAGGAGGATTTAGGTAAAATCATGGAGCTAAAATAATATTTTATACTTGCCTTGCTCAGGTTTTGTATGTATGCAGATAGGATGACTCAGTAAAATGCTGAGGGGCTTGCCCAAGGGCACAGATTGTGTAACTTGTTCCAACTGACAGATTCGTGCTCTGAGGGATTAAAGCACATTATGTCTTCTCAAGAGTTGAGATGTGCAATCCCCTCTGTGGCCTTAAGGAGTAGATTATATGCATTTCCCCCAACATATTTCACACATAATCAGCCTGCTTTTAAGGTATTTTGGAGATTAAACATTAAATACAGAAACTGATGCATCTGACAAGCAGACTTTTGACTGACGTAACAGTCTTTGGAAATCTCGTCAAGTAGAACATCTTGGATTGGCATTGAGGGAAATTGGGTTCTGCTTACATCGTTCCCTCCTTTTTCTTCCAAGAGGCGTTAAACCCCTGGACCACACTGCGTAACTGCTGCATCCACTTTACAAATCTTCAGTCTCTTTTCCAATTGTGCCTCAAGCAGCTGATTTTGGGAGAAAGGCTTTTAACACAACTTTGGAGGTAGTGGTAAGAGGAGTTTTACATTTTGATATGTTTAAATGAACTGTGGTGGCTGATCAGTGGTGCTTATAGACACATGTTCAAGACACATGTGTGGCTCAAACTCGACATGTGGGTACATATAGGTTCTCCTTCACAGGACTTTTAAAAGCTGTTCTCATGAATACTTGAATCTAGACATCTTCCCGACCCTGAAAGACATCACATCCATCGCCAAGACCTCTGTAACTTCATCCTGATGTGCAATAATTTAATCTGCCGTTCTTTTCCTCTCCAGAGACTTAAGTATGCCTCGCCATGCTGAACCACTTGCTTCTGCTTGACCTTGAGTCTCTTGTTTCTTGAACTCTGCCAGTCAATGAAAAAAAAGAAGCTTTAAGTGACAACAGTTCAGCATAGTCAGCTCGGGAATTAGCAGCAAATGGCTTTCCCCAAGCTATCAGAAACCGTCTGGCTAATTAAGTGCTATGGCCATGGTTATCCACTCATTCTGCCTAGCAAGCTTTTTCCAATCTTACTCTGAATGTGTTTATATCACCTGTGGAAAGTATGACTATGCTACAAAAATGAAATGCTGTCTATGGATTATATGCATCACTATTAAGAACTTAATAGATGATGCAAATGTATCACACTCACAGGGGCCGTTCTGCAGAGCACTTTAACATTGTTTGTTTTCTTTCCAAGAATTAAAAGAGAAGATCGATACCCTGCAAGACTAGAAATGGGAGGGAAAAGCTATTGTTGCTCTTGTCTGTATGCTAAACTAAGATTACGGCTGCTGGTCCAGCTTCATATTGAATGTGCAGATGTGTGAGTGGTACTCACCTTCTCAAATAACTCTCTGCGAGAAAGCAAATAAGTGTGTTTCCAAAAATGTCAAACTATTCCTTTGATATTGTTACATGTAATCGAGTATTTTAGCTGTTTAAAAAAAAGTATTTTCACTTACTTTTATGTTGTTAAGTTGGACACATCAGGCAAGTTTCAGTTGCCTTTTCTGTCAGGTCTGTCGAGCAAAGGTGTCTTAATTTTACTGCAATTGTCTCTGCACTTGAATTATGCAGCTGTTTTTCATCTATAGCATGTAATAAGCCTATCATACACTATCATGTTAACTGAGCCAGGACTCAATATTACATCACAATTCACAGTTCTCATAAAATGTATTGCGACATCCCTTCCACACTAACGTATACACTGCACTGCTTTTCTGTGGTGTAAGTTGTGGCCCCAACATAATGTGTTTCCTCTGTGGGAGAGATTTACAGTATATCAGCAGTCTGACAGCTGCTCTGTCCCACATTAACACAACACACATTTCTTCTCTCTGCCTGCCTACTTTCTCTCAGTGCTTTTATTTCAATTCTTCTGTGATCCAATCTCATCCTCCTTATCAGTAAATTCCTACATCCTTTAAAAATGTCAGACAACGCTTATTAGCTAATGAATTGTAGCAATTTTGTCAGAAGCCATTGTACAAATGTCATAAATTAAATACTTTCCATGCTTCCTTAACTCTTTGTCTTTGCATGATGGGTACAATGAGGACCTGTTACACCTGATCTCTTGTTCTCTGTTTTCTCCATAACTTATTGATTTTCATCCCAATAAATTAAAGTGTATTAAACCTGATACCGCCATTTCTGTCTTCTTTTGTCTTTTCTGTACATTTTTTTTCTGACCTGCCCATCGTTAATTTGTCCTCAATTCTCCTCACTCTTCTGTCGTCTCTTGCATTTTCACTAATCCACTCCTCCTCCCCTCTCCTCTAGACACAGCTCTTCTCTTCTTCTGTCTAGTCCTTTAAATAGATGTCCTCAAAGCTCTCCTATGGGTTCATATGCCTTTTGGAATAAACACTGTTGGCGGTGTAACAGCGAGAGCTTGTGTGCCTGTGTTTGTGTGTTGCTTCTTTTTACAGCAGGGGGCACTGCTGCTCCATGAATGGCAATGTGTGTACATACTGTATGTCAGTAATGTATGTTTTACTATAGTGAGAAGCTTGTTTCTTGTTAGAGAAGATGTGTATAGGGCACAGGGCACATTGTCATTGGGTCAGGATACCCCATGATGTATGAAGGTCAGTGCAGAACTATGAGGAGATAAGTGAGCAGAAAAAAAGACAGGATTCTCAGAAAGGATTCTCGTCACCTCAGTACAAGCAGGGCAATAAAAAGTGGAATTTGAAGTTTGTTTCAATATACTCAGCCCTTAATGTAAAAATTTATCATTTGATTCCCTGGAATTTTTTTCCCCTTTTGGTTCCGATTAATGCATGCAATTAGGTAGAGAATTGTTTTCAATTTAAAAAAAAAAATCTACCCTGATATCACTGAACCACACACTCACTTTGACTGCGCCCTGTAGAACGCCACCTGATGCCCACCTTCAAAATCTTGCACTACTACTGATGTATTGATTTGGTAAACGTGTAGAACTAATAATAGAAAAACAGGAAACCGCTGTAAAGTTCTTTGAATGGCAGCTAACAATGTGCTGCATACATATAAATAAGTCTAACTAATAATAACCATCTCTTATTAACTCCCTCCCCATAATTGTCACATCATGTCAGCCAATAATTTTTCCTTCATATAAACTCATATATTTGTTGGATTCACCCTTTTGCTGTTTTATTCATGTGCACTTCCAAAGAGAGAAGAGATCTGATTATGGATTGAATTTGCACTCAATGTCAGACAGTAAAGGGATGCGTGAGAAAGAGCAAGTCAAACATGTATGGTAATGAGATTTCATTCAACTCAGATTTCCGACAGTCCTGAATGCATCGTTTCTCTGACGTCACCGGTATTCCAGAATCCTCCTCACCAGGAAGTGGTATGCCGAGGAGAGGTGTTGGGTTTATGTTTTGACAATGATGGAGGAGGAAGAATTTGAATTTGCTGAGGATTTGGAGGCTGTCTTGCATCTAACCCCAGAGGTGCAACTAGCCATTGAACAGGTAGGTGTTCAACCTCGTGACTATTACTGCTTTTTAAACATTGTTGGTCTTGCTAACACACCAGCTGCTAGCAGGCTAACCGTATGTGACACCGCTGCATTACCACCGCTAACGCTAACTATAAAACACTGATTTCCCCACAATGCTAACAGTGTTTAGATTAAGAAACGCGTGTCCGGTTGTTTATATATTGGGATAACGCCAACGTCAGCTGGAAGCAAAGCGTGACACTTGTTATCTTCGGTAATTGTCGCCGTGAATGTTAAGATACTATTACCACCTGTACTGGATTGACGTTGCACACGGTGGTATTGGCTAAAGTGGAAGTCATCCCAATGAATCCTCCATCAAATATTCAGTCGTGTGTCTTCTGTTGAACAAGGTCTTCCCCAGTCAAGACCCACTGGACCGAGCAGACTTCAATGCTGTGGAATACATCAACACACTGTTCCCCACTGAGCAGGTACTGTTGGTGACACAGAAACATCTGCAGCCAGACTTCACAAGGTGTCTTACATATATATTAGTGTCCATTTACTGTCACGACCAGTTACTTATGCTGTATAACATTAACAGTGTCCCTGATCTACTTGGGCGTCCCAGTAAGTCATGGCAGCGTGACAGTGACATTACTAGGACCCTTAACCATGAAACAAAAATAATTCAGACATTGCTTTAATTGTTTATGCTATTGTGAAATGTTCAAATCTTTGGTTTATGAAAAACTTAATGTACTGCACCATGACACCGCCCTTCAAAAGTTAAATCACCACAAAAGCTTGACTATGCCATAGTTTCAAAACGGTCAAAAGTTTGCAAAACAAGTCAAGTTTTTACACCAGAACAAAGCATTTTACGATGCTTCAACCAGACTGAGATAAACATTTTCAGATGAACATACTATGGAAAGTTTAGGCTGTGATTTTGTCAGTTTTAGCTTTTCTGGACTGGGGATCAAAATACAAATTGAAGGGTATTTAGGGGTGGAATGGTTAATGTGATTTCAAACTTTTGAACAATACTGTACTTCATAAATCCAAGAAGTTGCATAGATTTGAACTGTTGCATTTCCTTAACAGGAGCAATACAAGTAACCATTATAACCAAGGGAATAAAAACAACTAGAGAGAAAAGCAGACAGTATAATTTATGCTATATGAATGCCTATTGTGTATATACTGCACATTGCAATGTTAGCATGATACATACTGTAGGTTAGGTAAATACATAGACTTATCCACGTACATGTCTATGTACTTCACCTCACCTCCAGGAGGGGTCACTGTAACCCTGCATACATAGAAGGTCTCCTAGTAGTGTGCATGCATTTAATAATTCAGCAGGTGAGATGTTCCCTACATTTTACCTGTGTGTGTGATTATGATAGAATATGTGTATCATTTGAAGCAAAATACACAGCTTGTTTAAACACAAATGCATTAAATGCTACAAACTGTATAATAATATATAGGGTCAACAACACAACACTTTAAACAGGGTAATGTACCAGAATGATATAATAAAGGGTATTACTGATAGAAAAGCGTACTTTTTTGTGAGTAATCCATCTATTCTCTTCTGTATGTTTGTTTCATGCTTTCCTGATTTTTTTGTTGTTCTTTGTTGTTATTTCTCCTCAGTCTTTGGCTAATATTGATGATGTTGTAAACAAGATTCGTCTGAAAATCAGGTGAGCTGATGTCAATTATTTGATAACACATGTCCTGTTTTTGTTTGTATTTTACCCACAATCTGACTTTGTGCTATGTTGCGTAACATATGATAGGCGCCTGGATGACAACATCAGGACAGTGGTGAGAGGCCAGACTAATGTGGGCCAGGATGGCAGACAGGTAAGTTGACCTCTAGGTCATTTAGAGACATAACACTGTAATGGTTAGAATATCCTGATCGACTGGTGGATATTTTTTGTTATGGTGAAGGTGGTGATGCAGTCTCAGTTGTTCGCAAAAGACTAAGTGATATGTGTTGGTCTAAGCCAGAAGGACAGAATGCAGGATTGTTTCTCACACATTGTAGAAATACAGCATGTAGATCTTGCATGCCCTAATGGGTGCTATGGGGAGATGAACAACAACGTTTGCATATTGTACATACACCCATGAGACCCTTTTTATCACTGGTGGTGCTCATAACAGCATAATTCTCCTGAAGTTAGAATAGTGCCATTGGTTTCTCCGAACCCAGAAAAACATGTTCTTTCCTCTCTCCACGTTGCTTCCATGGAAAAGGACAGGATGACTCAGAACCATTCCCACCACTCAATCTGCCCCTCTTTACGGAAAACACGTCTGGGAAATAGATTCTCGTATGTAAATACTTCGATTTCTTTAAACCCAGGCTTTTGAGTCTTTGCCTTTTCTTGTGGGTGCATGACGGAAAAGAACAGCCCCTGCTGATTTAATCCAGGTCCTTGCTCTGTCAAGAAGTTGTGGCTTAGAGGGAACGTGACACCTGACGGGTGAGCCATGTATGTTCTGACCAGTTGACATGATTAGGTGTGCGTTGTCGTCAGGGTGTCTGGCCTGGTGGCCCTGTCTTTCCCAGTTAGCTACCGTTTGGTAGCGGAAACGCTCCAAATCCCCTCCAGACCAATAACATTATATAGTCACACACAATAATTTTAGTTTGTTTTTCCAACCCCACAGTGCCATTCCAACATTTCCAGAGGGAAAATCCTTTCTGCAGACGGAAAGATGGAGATGTTTACATTTCAAGATGGCGATTGAAACATAAAGGCAGCAATATATTAAAACCAACAATATCAGCAATTTAGTCATTTCTGCTGTTGACTGAACTTGCGCACTGAGCTGAATGTAATCCCCCGTTTGAAACCTAAGATGGTAACATTTATGGAAAAGGTTGAAGAGAGCAAGATGGAGGAGAGAGACAGTGAAGGAGGTTTGGGGAATAATGTCTCCTGTGTTTTCCTTTCGTGTAGGGAGTCGGATAGTTATATGCTACAGAGTGTAGAAATGTGATTCTTTTGATCGTCAGTCACCATCAGCTAATAGAGCTTATATTTAGTTAGTCAATGGCTGTGTTACTTGGCAGTAAACATTTTGCTTCATTTGTATAAATAAAAATGGTGGTGGTGGTGAAATATCTATTGTGTCACATTAAGACAGATGTGTACACGCATGGCCCCACAAGCCAAAATGGTGACAGTATGATTGACTGTAGTACATGGTGTCCAGGGGCAGAGAAACGGACTCAATTATAATGACACAAGCTCTGTCATTAACTGGAAATTGTGGCAGTGCTCTGCAGCTCGTTCCTCGTTGCATAACAATCCAGATTATCCCCTCTAAACCTGCGTCACTTCATGTGGTCAAAATAGTACAGATTTTATTTCCTAATGTGCTGAAGATCAGGGCAGATTGGTGGCAAATGTACAATGTTCCCTCCTGCCTGTTGTCAAGGCCATGTGGATACTGCATGCACACTTGTTCCATAGTCGACTCAATATCATAACTATGAATGGTTGTTTTGCACGCACACACACACACACACACACACACACACACACACACACACACACACACACACACACAAAAAAAACATTGTTATTTGTTATATGCTCTTTACTTTGTCCTCATTTATGTTGTGCTTTTTCAGTATAGCCTATTAAATCTGACCATAATGTCATCTGTGAACACTAAAATGTTGTATTGTTTTATGAATGGAAAACTAAACTAACAAGGGAATGCATAGCAGCGGCATAGTAGCATATTTATAACAAAGTGCATTAGAAATGGGTGTTCTGGCTATTATTTACTGTCAGACTTAGCTATGACTAAACACTACGATTTATTCTATACAAAAAGCATTTCACAAGCTATTCTTTACTCTGTTAAGTGAAACAATCTTCTCTCTAAACTGTCTCTCTAAAAATGTTTATATGAAGCGTTGATTTAGCAAGGACCCAATGTTTAAATAACCCTGTTTGGTTAATCAGATTTATAGTGTTCGGCCCTGAACTCCGAGGTTACACTCATGTCTGTAAGAGGGAGAAGTGCATCCCAAGCCTGTTTAATCGTCCCTTTAGAAACTATAGTACCCCCTATGTGTGCCTTTGAACCCGTGCTCTGTGCTGTCCTCTGATTATTGCACCATACGCTGACTGGTGTGCATGTGCGAGTTTGTGTGAGAGCAGATAACAATCTCGGGCATGAAGGCGCCTGCTGGGCAGTGGTCTCCCTTTGCTTTCCTCAAGGCTAAATACAGGAAATGAGCGCGAGGAAGCAAGCCAGATTGACTCAGCTGAGTGTGCATGAGCGACAATTGCAGCCTTGGAGGTTCTGGCCTCTTCTGCATACACTTTGTTTGCTCAACAAGTCCTCCAGGGAACCTCTTCAGTGGCACTCCCTTCCTCCACACTCTCAGATCAAAGAGTAAGCACATAACCTGCCTACTTTCCCCCCAATTCATTCATCCAATCACCCAACAACCAAAGGGTTGTTTGAAGTCTAAAAAGAAAGAGAGGGTTCCATGTAAGCTACAGTCAGCTTCTGCTCATCACTATTAAAGAAGTCTTCCTCTCTGTCTGGCCTCCAAGGCAGACTGTGTTGACAGAAAACCATATTACACAGAGTAAATCAAGTTTTATCTTACTTTAACAACATTTAGGTTAACACTCCTCGGAAGGTTGTTGCTTTTCTTTTTCTGATTTTATGAACTGGTCACATGGTGTCGTCTTGACTTTGTGTCTCCGCGACACCGTCACCGAGTGCTCACCAGGGAAAATTACTCCTCTGCTGTCAGGGCAGGCTGTATTTATGGTTGTGTATGTGTGTGCGTATGCTTGTGTGCAGTTTTTGTTTGTTTGCCCAGTCACTGTTTCTTAGCGGTGCTTGTAAACGTGATAAATTCCTTCCACAGTTGGTGCCGGCTGTTAGCATTCCGTGTGTGTGTGTGTGTGTGTGTGTGTGTGTGTGTGTGTGTGTGTGTGTGTGTGTGTGTGTGTGTGTGTGTGTGTGTGTGTGTGTGTGTGTGTGTGTGTGTGTGTGTGTGTGTGTGTGTGTGTGTGTGTGTGTGTGTGTGTGTGTGTGTGTGTGTGTGTGTGTGTGTGTGTGTGTGTGTGTGTGTGTGTGAGAATCTAAGAGTCAAGTTGTGTCACAGCATCAGGTCAAGTGAAGCCAATTACTTTGGCATCGGATGTCAGAGCACAATCTCTGTGTAGGACCATCAAAGAACAGCTGCCATGTCAGATGATTGGGGAAGTATTAAAATAGCAGGTTAACTTTCTTACAATTGTAACTGTCTAATGGGATCTAATCCGGTCTGGGTTTATACGCTGTGAAAACTGTTAATAATCTCTTTAGCCTTTATAGGGACAGCCTTTACACAGAGATTAGCCTCATGGCTCATGTGTCAGACTAAGACCTACCAATGTCAGATATCGAGATGGCTCACCAATTAGATGGCCAATTAGTCTGTATTCCAGAGCTGGGAACAGGCAAGTGGGATATTTGTTTCACATGGCCCAAAGCCAGTGGTGAGCGTGTATAGGAAAACATCCCTGGAAATTTGACCCGGACTGGCACCCAATTATTCTGCCCATACCCTGCTTCTCACAACAAAGTGTTATTAGTGCACCATATTTTTTTTAAAGAAAAATGAATGATGTATTGTACTGTTTATCTCGCCATTGCTCGACTGATTGATCAGCCAGCAGGTAGACAAATCTGGCCGTCTCCTCAGTCAAGCTGAATATGTGAAAGTAGACTTAATGAGAAGCTTCTCATCCCTTTGTTCCTCTCAACTTTATGGTCAAACAGTTTGGTTTCCCCATTTTTTTCCTCCATATCCTGCTTCTGTTACTGCTTCATGTGTTTTTCTGACATGATTAGTGATGGACTGAGCTGGACTCTGCCGTTAGAATTCCTTGGGGCTCAAACTTTCCAGGCCATTCAGACCACTCAATAGTGGTGCCGACTCACAAGAATACACACACACGCACACACACACACACACACAAACACACGCACACACACACACACACACACACACACACACACACACACACACACACACACACCCACACCCACACACACAAACACACGCACATTATCAGTGTTTTTCTCACAGCAGTTGAAAATGTGTCTTTCTGTTTCTCTGTATGTTTCATATTGCTCTGTTTGTTTTGGGCAGGCGTTGGAAGAGGCCCAGATAGCTATCCAGCAACTCTTTGGCAAAATCAAAGACATCAAGGACAAGGCAGAGAAGTCTGAACAAATGGTACACACACACACACACACACACGCACGCACACACACACATTTTATGTACTTTATTTAATTCCGCATTACAAGTCAGGTTTCATTAAGTATCCAATTTTTTGAATGATCCAACAGGATAAAACAGATCAGCACATTGTTATACTGTATTACAATTTCAGAGATACAAGAAACATATCCGTTTCCAGATAAACATGCTTCCTATGATAGATGAAATTGAGCAGTACTTTAGTGCATCAAGGACATTAGTCATGACCCCTAGAACATGGGAGATACACCCTCTATCCTTCCGTTACAGTAGAGTGGGAATAGTTATTTAAAGTCGAGGAAATGCACCGTCCATGTACCTCTCAGTAACGTGTGTGCGTGCATGTGTTGTGTGCATTCGTACATGTGTCACAGGAAGGCCAGAAGGCTGGGTGCATAGTGGAAGGATGGGTGGGGGGGGAGACCCTCCCTCCGGAGGCATGTAGGAGCAATGTTTCTTAAACCAATGGGTGTGTCGTTCATCTTGTTCCATTTCCCTTTGTCCTATCGCCCCATCTAGTGAACCACTTACATTTGTTCACTTTCTCTTGCTTCCTCCATTTCTGTATGTTTACTTTCTCCTTTCTTCCATGCTATATATGACCAACTTGTTGGACTTGTTCCTCTCCTGCACAGGTCAAGGAGATTACAAGGGACATAAAGCAGTTGGACCATGCCAAGCGCCACCTAACGACATCCATCACCACCCTGAACCACCTGCATATGTTGGCAGGGGGAGTTGACTCTTTAGAGTGGGTACAATCATATATAACAGAGCAGACCGAAAGATGCACACAATTTACACTGAAGCTTATTTGATCAAAATAAAGTATTTGAGATTGTGTAGAGGCCCTGTTGTTGTGAAAACCACAGGTTGGATGAGTTTTATTGGAATCCAGTCTGTTTTCAGTAATGTTGAACTTCACATATCATTTCACCAGTTTTTGTATCGGTGGAAAGATAAACATAATGTGGATTCCCACAAGGGACTTCATCATTTTAATCTCATTTGTCACCCATAGCGTGTTAAGAATGAATGTACACATGTGAGGGATAAACAGCTAAAGTTATGATAGATTTTCTTTACATAATAATTGAAATAATTCCCACATGTGTTGTGTTCCAGAGCCATGACCAGAAAGAGGCAGTATGGTGAGGTGGCCAACCTGCTGCAGGGAGTGGTCAATGTGCTTGAACATTTCCACAAGTACATGAGCATACCACAGATCAGACAGCTTTCTGAGAGGTAACTGATATGCACACACTTACACCACACACTCACCCGTGATGTACTGTGTCTTCTTGCACATACTCTCCTCAACTACACTTTCTATGACTGTATTGGCTGCATTGCAGCTGCTCTTGAACACCTTGCTCCAGATCACTCGGGCTGTTGCGTGAGCAGCATAGCTGTAAGAAATGTTCATTTCCAGTAGCTAGTTCAAAGCCCGATCTCTGCTTACTGCTGAAATATACCGCAGCTTGTCAGCAGAATTGTGGATAAGTGGTTACAGTATTTGGCTTGAGGTATTTTGCGCATTGCATCCTGTTTATGCAGATATTCACATGCATACACGCACAACCCCACACATACAGGAACTCACAGGAAGGAAACAGTGAATGGGCTCCCATTATGCCAGGTTTCTTTCATTGTAAGAGCTTAGTGGCTTCATTTTCCGAGTGTGTGTTTGGGTGTCCATGCATGTGTGTGTTTGGAAATTGCTTTTATGAGATTTTGCACTGCACTGAGATGGTTGTTCGTGCTCGCAACATGTATATCAATATAACAATTTCACTTGTTAGATATCGCACATCTAGGAATGTTTGTTTGTTACTCATAGCAATAACTGGATGTGGTATTTTGTTTCAACACAAGAGCACTCACACAGAGATTAACACACACAGAACAAAGTGCATTGTTACACTGTAGTTTCCCACAGCCCTGACTTGAAAAATAAATTCCATTTTACCATTATTTTCCGAGAACATTAGAATCAATTTGGGACTCATTGGTCACGTTGATTTTCAAGTTCAAAGTGGTGCTGATCCCTCAAAACAAAAAGAGGATGACCATCTGTTCTGTTATGACTAAGGTGTGGCGGACCGTCTTCATACCAAATAACAGCTGTGTAGAAGAAGACTGCTGGAGAAACAGATGACAGGAGAGACACTGTGTGTGTTTCTGGGGACAGCTGGACACAAACAGTTAATAGAAAGTATATAGAAAGTAACTAATAGGAAAACTCTGACACACTAACACATCGACCACAAAACTACAACGGAAGACAAACATCAGCCAGCAATTGATTTAGAGGCAGGATGAATACTTAGATGGGGACTTTACAGAATTACAGCCAGGAGGAAAAGCAGCAGGGATGTTTAGAGCAGTGAGCAGCCTGTCACCTACACAATTAAACCATTGTATGTACAGTTAACAAAAGCGAGAACACTACATTTATTTTGACTTCTTAATTCAAATTAAAATGGTAAAAAAATCTTTAAAAAGAACATTGAGGGAGAAGGTAAATAATTTAGACAGAATATTTATGTCAATTGATAAAACTTTTTTTTTTAACTGAATAAAAGTAAATATGTTTGTGATAGCGTGATTGTTAAAAATCAAATTAATCTGATTGTGAAGACTATACTTAAAGGATGTTTATTTAGTCAATGCACATGTTTAATTGTATTAAAAAAGTAGGATAAAACCAAATAATTTCCCCTTCTGGAAAATAAGCTAAGTGCATGTTTTAGTAGTAAAACCTATACAGGCTATAGAAGATATATATCCCAAGCTTTAAAGTCACGAATGTAAAAATCTACAAGGTTACAGGTTTTTTTTAACTCTTGCCTTAACTTCTTTAATTCAGTGAAATTGGCCTTTTGTCCTGATGAAATGGAGTCAGTGCAGCTGTCACCTTTTATCAGGATCAACTTTGATTTATTTTTTATTTTTGCTTTTCTCACTATGTCTCAACTACACCGTGTAGCGCTATTGTATCCTCTACATACACATACATGACGGGACAAAATGCAGCCACAGACGGGATCTGCTGCTGTCAGCTTGCTGTCTGTGACATCAGTTTATCAGAGAGTGAGACGCAGCTGAAACAGGAGCTGTAGAGCAGTGTGTGTGATTAGAGTATCAGATTCAGAGCTGACCAGACCGATGCGGATAGCTGGATAGTGAGCTGAGCACTCGAAACGAAGGCTACCAGTTCAGTTGCCATCCATCTGTGATACTATCTTTGCACCCAACCCTGTTTACTCTGGACAGTTGTCATGGCCTTTGGTGCTGTCCTCGGTTAACCCAGCCTGGATGCCTTCAGGCGAGCGCTGACTCTCCGACGGCTGGACAGACTTGGATTGTCTAAAATGACCTCATTATATAAGAGTTGAAATATTTTAAAATAGCGATTTTAAGAGTGGGAGCTGTGAATACTTCAAAAACATCGCTGGTCTTGAGGTTTGCCACCAAGCAACTTTCTCTGCAACTGTTGGACAATTATTAAACAAGGTATCTTCTGGATTCAAGTCGCTAAAGCTTGTTGGATATTGGTCACTTCCATGTAAAGTTGCCAGCATTCTAATTTGAATGATTGATAAAACAACAAATAATGTAGTGTTATTGTCTTTGGTCCATTCTAGAGTAAAGGCAGCACAGAGTGAGTTGGGGACTCAGATCCTTGCAGATTTTGAAGAATCCTTCCCCTCTCAAGGCTCCAAGGTAAATATGATGTATTGGCTTCTGGATATTCAGATTTGTGATGTCTTCTTTTTATTTCTGGACTATTTACTATTACTATTTACTATTTAGATAATGTTCTGTAAAAATCTTTATGTCAACCTTTTACTTTGATCCATCCAGAGACCAGGTGGTCCCAGTAACGTGCTGAGAGATGCCTGTCTGGTGGCCAATGTGTTGGATCCACGCATCAAACAGGAGATCATCAAAAAGTTCATCAGGCAGCACCTCTCCGAGTACCTGGTACTATTCCAGGAAAACCAAGATGTGAGTTAGAATTTGACTTCTAAAATGTACACGATCACATCTCACTGCATTAAAATATATAATTGAAAAGGGTGTTATTCAGGTATATATTAAAAAATATTCTAAATAATTGTTGCACAGGTCGCATGGCTCGACAAGATCGATCGCCGCTATGCCTGGATCAAACGGCAGCTGGTGGACTATGAGGAGAAGTATGGCCGCATGTTTCCCGAGGAGTGGTGCATGACAGAGCGTATTGCCGTGGAGTTCTGCCACATCACCAGGTAAACATGCACCACGACACACAGTCTAAAAACTCACCTTAGATTAAACATGCTATGGTTTGTGACTGCAGCCTATTTAATGAATATATTATGCTGTCTCTGTCAGCAAGAAAAGAAGAGGAAAAACTATTTAAATTAAATAAAAAAAAGCAGAAATTGAGAGAGTTTGTGGAACTTTTCTGCATTATGAAGTGAACCGCGTGCCTGATGTGAGTCTGTGATTTGGCTTTCAGTGCAGTTAACGTAGGTGGCCCACATGGGCAATGACCTTGTGTCCACACTTCTCAGTCTTTTTTTCCCCCTCAGCTACATGAGGAAAGATAGAGTGGGCACAGTTTGTGTGTTACTCCCGGCTGCAGCTGTCAATTAAAAAAACATCTGGCAGAAATTGTAGTGATGTCTTTAAAAAAACGTCTGGCAAGACTTTTAGTTTTTGCTAAAAGACAAATAAAAAAGAATTGTTACAAAATTCTGTGATGTCAAAGCATAGGAATTAAACTAACGATATGTGTATTTTTTCATGTGTGCTTGTAAGGGTGGAGCTAGCCAAAGTGATGCGAACGCGGGCTAAGGAGATTGAGGTGAAGCTGCTCCTGTTTGCTATTCAGAGGACCACAAACTTCGAGGGTCTTCTGGCCAAACGTTTCACAGGATGCACCTTGACTGACACCCCTGGAGTGAGAAAAGCACACGCTCACAAACATTACACACTGACGATTAACGCCAGCTGCTTCAAATTACTCAAGCCGAAAATGTCAAAACAAATGGAAAATAAGATCAGAGATTGTAATTGCAGTCCTGCCCTTCACTAACACCTTTCTTGCATTATGAAATGTCATCCAATCGCAGCATTTTTCAAGTTCAAGTAAAATCTTCCATGTGTGTATACAGCATCTGAAATACTTTCAGTATTGTTTAAGCAAAATGGCTGCATGCAGATTGATTCCATTAAGGCAAAAATATTTCTTTGATGTTGCTCGCTTTTGTTTGCACCATAATCACATTTACATGAAATTGCTGATTCTTGTTGTATTATTCATGTTGTATGTGGAGTTGAAAGTGATATGCAGAGAATGGACAGATTATGATTATTTTGTTGGGACACAACTAGACCACGCTTGTTCACAACTGATAATATTTAGGCTAGTCGGAGGCCCTTTTGTCTTCAGTTCAGTACACACCCATGATGGTTGGGTTCTGTAATTCAATCAGGATTTTGGTTGGGTGGAATTTTGTAATTGGAGGTGCAGTTCCCACTAAATCCTTCCATGAAATGGTCTTCATAAACATGCAATTTTAAAAAAGTTTGTGAAAATTGCAGAAACAGTTCTCTTAGTGAAGAGTATTTTTCACATGAATTGACTTGGTGGCATTCTAATAACTGAGCAATAGAAAACTGAAGTTTTATCTGTGCTTTTGTAGCAGAAGAGGCCAGAGAGCCCTCTGGACTCCACAAACCCCTTCCTGGAGGATGAGGCAGGTGAGGAAGTGGGGACAGAGGATCTGGCTAAGGTGAGTTGTCCTGGAATGACCCCATCTGACATGTTCTGCAACATAAAGGGATAGCCAGATGATTCTCCCTCTGATGTGGGGCTTTCTTGAGGCTGAATAGAATCTATTTTTTCCTAAAATGCTCCTCTTAAAGATAATATGGCTAATTTGTGTTTGGCAACGCAGTGGCAAGTGAAACAGTGGTGTAGCAGTCTGATTTAAATATATCCCATACTAACCGAACTTACAACCATGTGCTTATGTGGCAGTAGTTTGAACACATGAACACAATAGTTAACGTCTCAGCTGAAGCATGTTATCATACAATAGTTCAGTAGCCCAAAGTAGTCCTCCAATAAGGTTAGAAATACTTGTTATAAGTATAACACAACACAGTTCAACAGAACCACAGGCTAAAGCCACTAGAATTCAATGAGGGGCTGCTTCAGTTATAGTTAGGTGTAGCCAATAAGGCGGTAGCTGTGTGTATGCATGGGAAGTAAATGTGACACCACCTTATCTTTGCAAACTGTGTTCAGTGCTTTAACATCGACCTTTGCTTGCTGAGCTGGTGGCAAACATAAGCTCACTGATTGGTACTCAGGGGAGCTACAACTTAAATCTGTAATTTCACTAATTCCTCATTTCCCCTCCATTATTTTAGCCCAGGAAGCCAAAAGCTCCAGACAACCCTTTCCATGGCATTGTCTCCAAGTGCTTCGAACCTCATCTATACGTCTACATAGAATCCCAAGACAAGTGAGCCACACACACACACACACACACACACACACGAGCAGATCGGGCCAAATTGGGTCGTGGTAAACAAAGCCAGGATCAGGAGCAGGTTGTGTTTAAAGCTGGCACATCCAGCCTTTTTCCACTGCCCACTCATCAATCAGATCCCCCACCTCTCATTCTACTTCATTGCCTCTTCTGTCTTTCCATCTCTTGTTCCTGTACATGCCTCTGTCTCCACTGTGGCAGAAATGTTTCCCATTAGCTACACGACCACAGACGCTGGGAGAAAGAGAGAGGGAGGTTGAATAAGTGCTGCCACAGCAGATCTGCCTATTTTCATTCCCACCTCTTTATTTTTTTTCTTTTTGGTACCCCTCTATCTTTCTGTGTAATTTTAGTTTCATTCCTCCTTCCCTCCATCTCGATATCTTGTTCTTTAGTTTTTGTATTTCTCTCCCAGCTCTTTACAGTCTCATCTCTTTCTGTTTACTTCCTGCCTCCCATTCCTCTTTCTTCGACCACCGTCCTTCACTTCTCCTCCATCAGTCCCCTCCCCCAGTCATGTTAATCTTTTTTCTCGAAACTGAACACAATTCTGGGACCGCTGTGCTTGCATGCAGCCCCTGGCTCTTGGCTCTCTGGACCGTTAAATGCTATTTGTCTGTCCAAGGGAACAGCGTTGACCTATTCTGCAGCTACAGCCTCATTTCAGTTCAATCCAAAATCCTTAAACAGGCAACAGCCAGATCAGCATGTCCCCAGTGGGACATAGCAGGAGAGAACAGTGGCCTGCTTGTTTTGTCCTTGGCTTTAGTTCCAAGATGCAGTAGGATTGGGCTACACCAACTTACTGTGGGCCTGTTGACTGTAGTGCTGAGGTTTTTGATATGCTTGGAATACTTCTCTTTATTTGGCTGTGTCTGCCTGTTTTATACTTTTAATATGTTTGGGGTGAATCCATCATATATTTTATGTTTAAATGTATCTATTTGATTAATTGAATCACTTTCATGTGCACCTAATCCGACCATTTGTACTTGTGTGTGTGAACCTTTTTGGGGTTGACTGTATATTTTTGGGCATCCGCAGAAACCTGGGAGAACTGATTGACCGATTTGTGGCTGACTTCCGAGCGCAAGGCCCACCCAAGGCCGGCACGGAGGAGGGCGGAGCGGTGCTGCCCAGCTGTGCTGACCTCTTTGTCTATTACAAGAAGTGCATGGTGCAGTGCTCCCAACTGAGCACCGGAGAACCAATGATTGCACTCACAACCATCTTCCAGAAATTCCTGAGAGAATACGCTTGGAAGATCCTCTCTGGCAACCTGCCTAAGTAAGACACGTTTGGGTTTGGTCATTTAAACAAAGTTATATATTAGACTTGTCCTTTCTCATATAAGTGAAGTTGTACTTTTAATATGGAGCTAGGGGCCCCTGTGGTTTTCCCTGAGTAAACTTAATCCAATAGTAGAGTTAAAACTAAAGCCCTATTTGTATGGGACTAGTATAACCAGGGGACCTCATGTGGTTTAGAAATGGAGATTTAGAGTTATGTTCTGTAATGGTCAGTAGGTGCTGGCTCTAAGTCTGCTGGACAGATTTGGATAATAAAAAAGGCAACTTCTCTCTGAAAATCCAGTCATTCCATATTAATATTATAGTCAAAGTCTGGCAATATTTAAATGTTTCTTCTTTTCGACAATTACCATGAAAAGGTCAAAGCCAACAATGAATTAATTGTACTAACAAGTATTGCCTGTGTATTCCACTGAGCCACAGCCCTCCATTATTTTCCAAAGACTATAAAAACGCACCATTCAGCCACATTGTCGCACATGGTGACATGTTCCTTTTATTACAGCGCACACATGCAGTGTATTTTATTTTGAGTCCAATCCCACATACACCGTCCCGCTGACAAAAAACACTCACTCGTGTTCACTCACTAATATTTCAACCATTTCCATCCACAAGAATCATACACTTTCTGGGCAGTAACACAAGCAGAGATTAATTTGCGATTAATTTTTTTTCATAAACAAGCATGTCATGCCCGTATTTGTTCATTCTTTTCGTATGGTGAAGGGGCTGTTTAGTTTGAAACTTAATGTCTTCAGTCCTCCATGTGTTTGATGGATTGGGATGGCATGTTAGGAGGGATCTGGAGTTGGTTATGTTGTGGCAAAGCCTAATATGCTACCAGCAAAAACATGTCTGGCTCATTGGTCACATTAGAACTCATCACTGGCTATGGTGCACGCACGCACACACACACACACACACGCACGCACGCACGCACGCACGCACACACACGCACGCACGCACGCACGCACATGCACACACACACGCACACACACACACACACACACATGCACACACACACGCACGCACGCACATGCACACACACATGCACACACACAAGCGTGCTCAGTTTTTGTCTCATATATATGATATGCATGCATGCTAATTACACACTTGCACTCGCTGACTAATGTGTACCATATTTTGAGCTGGATCACTGTGAACACTGTACAAAGATGCCCTCAAAGGCTTTGCAAGAGCGTGCGCTGAGACAGATTGGAGGGGGCCCCTCGAAAGCAGCTTGAAATATGTTGTGGCTTTTTTCACCCACGTCTCTCTTGTGACGTTTATTAATGACTGGGTCGCTGTTGAAATCTCATTGGTGCAGCATCCCGACACTTGCGTCTCCTTGTAGTTATGCCTGTGCTTCGGTTACTAGTTCTTTACCTGTGCTTTTATTAAAGAAGCACAGATGTCCACATCAGCCAGTTGTAGGAAAAACAATACGCACATTTTGGGGCTGGATCTCTCTAATTACTGCAACTTTACGACATACCGTAATCTATGATCCAAATGCAGACAAAGCAAAGTCACCACAAACATTTAAAACACAAAAGACTGAAACCAGCAATCACTCAAATATGTATGCGTGTCTTTATAGGAGTACCAACACTGAACAACAGCTAAATCTTAGTTATTAGTAGACTCATCATTTTTTAGTTCTGATCAATTGAGAAAATACAGGTGTTCTGTTAACAATTCAGACTCTTGAATTATATATGCAAATTTACATATACAACATGTGGCAGTACTACTGATTGGACCATAAGAAATGTCTTTTCTTTATGTTAAACGTCTGTTTCTGTGTCTCTCTATCCAGATCCAGCAGTAACAGTGTGGGCCTGACCATCAGCAGTCTGCTGAAGGAGAAAGAAGGCTCCGAAGCTGCAAAGTTCACCATGGACGAGCTCTGCCTGATCTGTAGCATCCTTAGCACTGCGGAGTACTGCCTGGCTACCACACAACAGGCATGCACACAAATTAAGCATACAGACGCACAGACTTGAAATATCTCTGAATCCATGCTTAAGTTGAACTGCAGTGCCAGTATATGCAAGAGGACATAAGCAATGCCTATAGCGTAGCAGTAACTGAATGTTTGACCTGTGTTTCATCAGTGTTTTAAGGAACTCACAGTGGCCGTTATGATTTCAATACATCCGGGACGGTTTCATTCGTGCTGTTTCAACACGCATACAGCCATTTTAAGTTGGTCTTTTTTTATTTTTTATTTATATTAAAAGATTATATTTGTGGTTTTGTTTTTCTATGTTCCAGTTGGAAGAGAAGCTAAAGGAAAAGGTAGATAAACTCCTAGTGGAGAGAATTAATTTGACCGGGGAGATGGATACATTCAGCACGTAAGTGTCAACTACCAGACTACAATGTTGTTCTTATGTTTCACGACCTTCTATCATGTGAAGAGTATGTTTTATTGGTGTCATTAATTTACTTTGATGTTTTGTCAGTGTGATCTCAAACAGTATCCAGCTACTTGTTCAAGATCTCGATGCTGCCTGTGACCCTGCGCTCACTGCTATGAGCAAGGTTGGACACACACACACACACACACACACACACACACACACACACACACACACACACACACACACACACACACACACACACACACACACTTTGCTGCCAATCATCATCCAGGAAATATGTTTTGTAAATTCCATAGTCTTTTTTTCAATTTGTAATGCATTTAAAAGTATTGTCACATAACAGGATAACAATCAATATTTAATCGATACCTCCCGTTCTAAAGCTTCTCTCTCTTTCTCAGATGCCGTGGCAGAGTGTGGAGCACGTGGGTGACCAGAGCCCTTATGTGACGTCAATTATCATGCACATCAAGCAAAATGTGCCCATCATCAGAGAAAATCTGGCCTCCACACGCAAATACTTCACACAATTCTGCATCAAGTTCACAAAGTACATGCAAACCAACACACACAAGCATTCATGTGCACATCATTGTTCTATCATAAGCCCTACTGTTACCAAAGCTGACACTTTTCTCACTCCTTCCTTTCCTTAGTTCTTTCATTCCCAAATTTATCAACCACCTGTTCAGATGTAAACCTATCAGCATGGTGGGAGCTGAACAAGTAAGTTTAATTCATGTTAATCTGTCCTAAAGCAGAATTTGAGCTGCATTATCATCATCTCAAGCACATTTTAAACCAGACGTGTATGCGTGATATTACACGATTCAGTGACCATGGTTAGAGAATTCATGCCTACATTTGTGGACTGGTTTATATGTTTACTCTTCAATAACATATGCCTACGTTTCTGTATTGTGTATCCTACCCCACCAGCTCCTCCTTGACACTCACTCCCTGAAGACAGTCTTGCTGGATCTGCCCTCCATAGGCTCCCAGGTGCTCCGCAAGGCACCTGCCAGCTACACCAAAATAGTGGTGAAAGGCATGACCCGCGCAGAGATGATCCTCAAGGTGAGGCACCTTGGATGGATGTTGGAAAAACACTCAACCTTGCACTTAAGGCCTGCAGGGATGAATTTAAACAGTTTACTCCGTCGCATATATACTCGGAACGAGCTCGTATCTTTAACTGATGGATTTTAAAGAGAACCTGAGTTCTTCTCTAAATACAAAATAGTTCAACTTAAACAACTATCAGTGCTGCTCGATCTTTATGGGACACTTGAGGTTTAATGACATTTAGCTTGTTCGGCTAAATCCATGACGTCCATATATACAACCAAAGCTTCACTTTCTGACCTTTTAAAGGCTTGGAGCTTCAGGTGGACCCTTTGGTGTGAGTGTGGTCCGAATGGGTTTATCTCTTGTTTGCCGTTGTACAGATTTATTGTTGAAACGCTGACACAAACATGAGTGTTGGTGTGACGTTAATGCTTGACCAGGAATAGTTTGGCACAACCTTCAGCTAACTGCTTTTTCCACTGATTACGGTTCCATCGCAAGAAGCAACAAAAGACGATCTTTTATCCCTCGAGTGTTTGCGGTTGGACTGGCGAGCCAGTATTAAAGTTTGTTTCGAGTCACTCTCAGATTATATACTGTGTCTCTCACAATAGGACTTTATGATTTTTCCATAAAATAGCCCACTTTGGGAATACAAATTGAGCCTATGCCCCACCGGTTTAATGAGTGAGAGATGGGCCAACACACAACCACACACACATTCATATTGTTTAACACAGTAGTAGTAGTTGACGTTGTGCCAGTGGAAAGGTGTGAGTAAGTACATATGTAGCTGCACATAACCATGCATCTACTCACAAACACAGTATGCAGTATGACACGGTGTATATATCAGATTCAGTCCGTTAGCCTTGACTCATAATTACCTTATGACACCCTAGGGGACAATGGCATGTGGCTGCCGTAGATAAACCACACCCTAATTAACTGTCTCTGGAGTGAACTGAAATGCACACACATACACGCCTGTCCCTTGATTTCCCTTGGACCCCCCGGGCGGCCCTCTTTCCTTCCTGAAGTCATGGTGGTTGGACTGTCTTGATGTTTGTAGCAGCAAGAGGGCCCTGCTCTAACCATGCTATGCTGTGCTATATTCCGGTCTAATATTGTAACCATCATCTTACGTCTTGACTCGTGCCTTCAGGCACACTGACTTTGTTTTGTCTCAGAAATTGACAAACCCCCTTTCACCATTCCAGATTTGACAGCCTCCTCTGCCTGTTTTCTGGGATGCACACTGTTCCATATGTTCCGTTTAAGGCTTGTCTTTGTTCCCTGGAAAAATGCCCTGAATGTATATATGAGTATTTCCACTCATCTGCCACACATTAAAGGGGCTTTCGCATTATAGAATTATAGAATGCATTCGCATCAGCATTCACTGTCTGCCTTTTCTGCATTCGACTGCCAGTGGGCCCCTTCAGCTGGAATGTGATCTATACGGCCCTCTGCAGAACTTTCACAGACGTCGCTGACAATGCATGCAGGCCTCCGAGGGATTCTCATTGATTACTGTGACAGCAGACGACATAATAATCATTGCCGAGGCTAGAAAAATGATACTGCACAGCATATCAAAAGAAAAAGGCATTAATACACATCGTATAGAAGAAAATGATTTGTAATAATTAGAGTGATGGGCAATAATGTCCTGTGAATAAGATACAACCAAGCATTGCATTGTGTCCCTGGTAGCAAGAAGGCATCAAAGGATGAGTTGTCTGAATTACATCGCTCTAAAAAAATTTTTTAAACGTTTTCAAGAGCCATTCAAATTTCTACTGTGAGCGTTTCTGGCCTTGGAGAGAGAAAGCCCGTATGAGAAAAGAAAAGCGTTAGTAGTATGGCCAGCATTTTAACCATCAACTTAGTGCAACATCAAGGTTCCTCACAGGTAATTGCTTCCACCCTGGGCAGAGACCGAAGCCTCTGAAAGACAAACCCATTGAAAGAGAGTCAATACGAGAATTCCTCTGTCTAGACTCAACAATAGTTTTAAATTACACTATGAAATGCTGCAACATGAAATTAAATCTGGCTAACCCCCACTGAGAAACTGCAAGTCACTGGAACAGTTGAAGTGGCGCTTTTACATTTTCAAAGCTCACTTTGGGATTCAGGCATAATTGAATTGTTTTCCATGGCATGTACACAAATACACATTTATTTTCTGTTATAGTTCTAGTGTTGATTCGATGATCTCACACTAATCAGATATTATCCTGTTGATGTTCGAAATAGGTGGGAAGTGACCACGATCCTTTTTTGCGTAACTGTCAAAGTATCTACCTTGAGTGTTGAAGATGACTGTGTTTGGCTTGTCTGCTTTGTAAGCCAGCGCTCAGTTATGTTTGAAGAACATATGATTCTTCCTGTCTGTCTGAGACGGCCTCTCCTGGCCGGTGCGACGCCTGTGAGACGTGGCTGTTTTCCACGCTCTTCCAGCCCGGCCCACCACAGCTCCAGCTCTCTCTCCCACCTCTGTAGTTCTCTTCTGGGGAGTCTTTAAAAGAAACCCCTTTCCCCACCCGTGTTGAGCCCCCCCACCCTTACTCAGTTGCTCTCGCTCTCCCTTTTTATGTCCCTTTTCATTCTTAAACTCCCTCTCCCCCCTTTCTTTCTTTCTTTCTTTCTTTCTTTTTTTTTTTTTTTTACAAGGTCCCTACAGGCCTTTCCCTTGGCCTGGCTCCAGGACAGTTGCTAAGTAAATCACTCAGTCAGCAGGGCTAGTAAGAAAGCAACAAATTCCACACAATCCTGAGCCTTTCATGCCTGCTCTTCCCTCTCTTTCTCTCCTGCCTCTGATGCTAAACTCTCTCCCTCCATGTGCACCGTCTCATATATTTTAGTAAACAAAAAAAAAGAGTAAACACTGAAAGGAGAGATTGGGTCTCTTTTAGACGAGAAGGAAAGGAGAAACATTTTGTGAGATGATCCCTGCGTGGATTTGTATGCATGAGATGGGAGGTCGGGGTCTGTCAGCCATGTGTTGCTCTGCCTGCTTTGGAGGGGCTGCAAGAAGTTTTCCTCCCAGTCTCTATTGTTGGAAAAGAAAAAAATAGAATCCAATCCACAAAGACATGTGCCCCATTAAAGCTTTTCTGCATGCTCTTGATGAATGCAGATTTTGCCCAGACTCATTATACCCCCAAAATAATTACCGGTAAAACCAATTCTTGCCCACCGATGCATGGAGTAATTGGCGTGTAAAAAGGAAAGAGGAAAAAGTCAGACGTGGGTTTTTTTTTTTCCAATATCATTTTAACTTTGTTTGCAGCTAGAACTACTCGGTGCCCCCCTTTCCCTCATTTGGGCCATAGCTACCCCATGTGGGATCATTTAAAGATCTTTGGGTCGTCCCATGATGGCTCACAGGAAAGGAGGGGAGGGGTGAAACCAACATTAAACTCTACTTTTTCCGCAGGTGGTGATGGCCCCACATGAACCACCGGTGGTGTTTGTTGATAACTACATAAAGCTCCTGGCTGATGGAAATCCTGAGACCTTCCAGAAGATTCTGGACATGAAGGTCACTCAGTTTTCACTATACCTGTAATTTAAAGGAATAGTTGGACATTTTGGGAGGTGAAATTGATACCACTGTAACTTCAGTATGGACATGCTTAGCTTAGCTAGTCAGGGTAAAAAAGCGAGTCCTGTTCTGTTCAAAGGTAACACAATCTGCCTGTCAGCACCTCTAAAGCTCACTAATTAACATTTGCACGTAACACCCAAGTTGTAGTTGGGTGGATTAAAATGTGTTCATTAGGGTGCTTTAGTGGTGATGGTGGGCAGATTGTGTTTCCTTTGACAGAGCCAGGCTGGTATTTATCTTCTTATCTAACTTAAGTTGAGAGTCAATTAAGCATATTTCCTAAAATGTCAAACTATTGCCTTAACATGGCAATTTAGCATTTTCTCTCACTGTAACCTTATCTTGGTTTTTTTTCTAACCTGTTACTGCATCTTCCTCTTGGTTAGCGTACTAAAGTGTTTGTGTGTGTGGATCTCTGTATAGGGTCTGAAGCGCAGTGAGCAGAGCAGCATGCTGGAGCTCTTCAGGCAGAGGCTACCCACTCCACCCTCCGGGGCTGACGGCGGCCCCTCTCTCTTCAGCTTCCCCACTCCTGAGCAGGAGTCGTCGCGCATCCGCAAACTAGAGAAACTCATCAAGAAGAGACTGTAACGAGGACTGCGTCTTGAAAAAGGAACGGCGGTCCGACTGGGATGGTCGTGGCGTCTTTTTTTGCAGCAATTCATCTCAAAGACTTCATTTTTCACTCTTTCAGTTATTGTGGAGAAAGAGAGCAAAAAAGTTGACTGAATTTTCTGACTGACAGTAATATGAACCTGAGCTGATTATGAAGAAACTTCCTCAAATGCTTATCTGTCGTAGCACATGTCGTTTACTTCTGTATTTTCCCACCTTTCTTGTCATGACACCGTCTTGAGCCTCTTAACATCAGTAGATCATTGTCACTGTCAGTTTATGCACCCAGGAGAACGATTGTAGTGCTTTCAACTCGACTGCTCAGAAAGCCTCTGGCCGCCTCTCTGAGACAGTTCTAATCCACAATGATTGCAGGCAGCCTGATTTCAATTAAAGTCGATGTTTCTGAACATAACATGTTTCAATGATAGCCATGGTTTTCCTCAACTATTTTAATTCCAAGTGGGGGTTACGCCGGCTATGTGCATGCCGTCCATTAAAGTGGACATGCGTCATAGGTGTCGGGATCGTTTGTGTGGCCTGAAATGAATCACCGACTCCAGGTTTAGAGTCCCAAAGTCTGGGACAAAGAGAATCTTTGGCTTTCCCTGCATCTTCACTCAGGCTGGCTTTGTCTTGGCATTTTAGAATCCATCCAGGTTGACATGGAAATAAGAGGGAGCTACCTGAAGTCTTTTCTATTGGGCCATTGCCTGTGGCGTCTACTGTATGCGTGTGCAGAAGTATGCATATGTGTGTCGGATTATTTGTTAAAAAGTCCCAAAATATGCATTTTACAATTCAACTGACATGAAAACAAAGGTTTAGTTTGAATGCATCCATTTATCCATCACTCCACATCCATGGGGCAAACATCACGTGACAACAAAATGGGTTTGTCTCTGCTTAGCCGAGTGATCTCTGGGTCTCTGGAGCTGCTCCCTTACTAACGGATGTTCAGCGATGTCAAATCCATTATCCTCTGGAAGAAAAACAATACCAGCTATTTATTTGAAGTCCATGCCCGATCGCTGATTTTGATTTTAGTGTACATTCCAGCCTTCAAGTGCAAAGAAATGTTACTTGTTTGTGTTGTCTGAAGTGTATGCTCCACAAGCATGTGATGAACACTATTAAAACATTACCACCATTCCCCCTCTGGGCTTCATCACTGAGTGTATACGGCTTCAATTTGCACATTATGCACGATATCAGGAAAAAATTAATAAAACATAGCCTATCAACCTGATTTCTTTCCTTTTAACCAGGGTCCAATTTTGAATGGAGAGCTGGAGAAGTTCCCATGAGCAGCTCCCGTCTCTGGTTTCCTCTGCTCCCTCCAATCAGGAGCCTGCTAATGCTTCAAAAGGCGTTTCCTCTCCGTGTGTGCGGAGCTGAAGGCCCCTTTGAGGGTAAATAAGTTTGAAGAGGAGCCGCGGGTAGCAGCAGGAGCCCTCACATCCTCTCATCTCTTCACACGCGTTCACGGCTGAGTTGGCTTATCATTTGATTTTTTTTTTTAAATGTCAACGTAAAGGATTGTTTTTTTTAACTTGGGGTTGGGTGTTTTTCGACGTCTGACGGACTGAATCACCGCTGGGTTTATGATATTTCCAGCGTGCAGCCGTGTGCCTCCTGTCCGGGAATAGTTTTGCAGTAACACTGTGGGACTTTGCAACAACAACAATAAGGAACTGCAATCTGGAAGTATTTCTCTTTCCTCATCTGCGTTTCACTCGCTGGATATCTTTTTTTTTTTTTCGCAACTTTTAATTTGAAATGGTTGGCAGGTTGAACTTGCCAAATATATGTGAAGGAGATCCACTGGAGATGAGCTGCAGGGCTGAGAGAGGACTTGACAGCCCGGACTCCGGGCTGCCCCCGAGCCCGAGCCCCAGCGCCTGGCTGCTGCTGCCTGTGTGCGCGGACAAAGCCGGGGGAGCGAGCCCGGTGTCAGAGGACGAGGGACGGGGCTCCTTGGTGGGTTCAGCTGCTACCTGACTAACCTTTTATATGTTTGATTTAAGCCGTTTGTGGGCAAACTACCACAAACTTCATCTGAACTCTTATTTTGAAATGCCGGTGTACTTGCTAGATTACTATGTATTACAACCCTGCTTCCACAAATGGTACATGGGGCTGTTTATCCTACCATTTGCAGGTTCTCTAGTAGTGTTTTCTATGCACACAGGAAGTTTGTTCCGACATTATCACACCATGCCCATTGTGTTGCTGACTCCCAATATATAAACCAAATGTTTGTTGAAGCCACTTGGGCACAGAACTGAGAACATTTTACAGTATTGTAGGTGGATTGTATTGTGTTGACTGGGGATGATGTATTTTTGGATCGCAGGTTCCAGTTGTACCGAGCGGATGTTCCCAGCAGCTGCACCCATTGTCCTATGGGGAAGGAATAGCACTTGATCCATTACCGCCGAAGGAAATCAGGTGGGTTGTTTTTGATAAGCATCCAAGTGTCAGAGTAACAACTGCTTGGTGTGTTCATGGGCGAACAAGAGAACAGTGGACACTGGGGAAGCCCTCGTGCTGTAGTGTATAATGGACAGTTGGTGCAGACTAGAATGTAAAACTGTTGCCCTTTCCCTCCTCCACAGATACACCTCATCCGTGCACTACGACTCGGACCGCCATTTCATCCAGGGCGTGGCCCTGCGGCCTACGCGCCAGGCCCTCGAACACTGCACGCAGACCGTCATGGCCGTGCCCCACAGTACCTGGCGCCGCTACAGGACACAGCTGGACTTCCAGCCTCGCCACCGGCCGCAGAACTTCAGGAGCACCACCATCGTCTACCCCAAGAAAGCCAGCGCCATCTACACCACGGAGCTGAGCTACGACTGCCACCGGCTAGCCAAACGTTACCTCTCCAGGGTGGAGCTGGAGGCGGCGGCTTGCCGGAAGCTGCCACAGTGAGGGAGGGGACAGGTGGCTGGGGGGGGAGAGGGGGCACACAGCCTCTACACTGTCGCTGCCAATGACCTGCTGTGTTGTCTTTGTACAGTTGTGTACCCTGTTTTAATTAGCCTTCCTTGGTGGACCGGAAGCACCTGTGCTGCGATGACAAGACAGCAAAGTGGGTAAAAAATCCATTCAGCCCACGTTGAGGTTTCTATTCCTGCCCATGGACGATACGTCGGTCGGAATGCTCTACTTTGCTGCTTGTTGATTTTCCAGAGGCATGCTCATATATTTCATTATTTTTTTTACCGGCTGTTTAATTGAGTGACTCATGGGCTGGGATGAGGAGATTTGCCTCCAGCAGAGTCCCACTCCTCAGTCAAGTACGCAGAATGATTTTTAAAATGTAATTTGAACAGTGAGACCTGCCTTAGTTCAAACAATGTGTAAAGACGTGTTAAGTTCCGTTTAAAAACTGCTAACATGGTTCAAAGGGACTCGTGTCGGAGACAGCGGGAGGGAAATGAAACGTGGCGCTGGTGTTGGGATGCATGCTAAGAAATCACTAACTTATCCACACTGTACCAGGGATGTGGTGGGAAAATATTCACACGTGTTTTTGTTTCTTCACAGGGTATTGCGTGTTTCTCTCTGTCGGCGATCCAAATGTTTGTATGTAAATGTAGATTAAGGGAACGTTGTCTGGCGCTGCGTCAGCTTTAACAAACGGATTGAGGAGGTAGTACAGATGGGTCGGGTTTACTGAAATGTGGATACTATTTTTGAGATTAGTCTCATCCAAGTAGGGGAATTGATGAGCTGTATTCTGCTGCCGTCACTTGGCTTGAAATTGTATTTATTCTGTTGGTTGTGCGATTTATCAGCTGTTAACAGGTCTCTCCACAGTCACGGCAAAGGGATATGTGTGCCGTATTGCTGTTGATGCTTCCTTTTTAATGATCACTTATTCCGTGCCAGTTTGAAATAAAGTGTTCACCAGTAAAATTATTTTTGCATTTATGAGGTAATTTTCGTCTGTTTTTAGAGAGTTATTGTAATTATTCATTATGTTTGGCCCAACAAAATAACAAAGGCACTAACGGAACATGTACGCATGTATAAAATAAGATGTTCACGTGGTTAGTGGGTTATCTTAATGTCAACATTCTACTTCAGACATCAAATACAATTGTGTGGATGACTTATGCGCGGCTAATGCATTCAAACCTCATCAAATCACACTGGGTCAATCTGGGTGATGGGTGTGCTATCTATCTGTAAACGTCAGAAAGCTCTATATGCTTTGATTTTTGGTGAATGGTCCCTTAAGTATCGGATTGTAGGTTGTCCACGCTGAAATTACAACATTTACCTCCAAACAATGTTTTTTTTTTTTTTTTTTTTGAAGTGGTCTGAATCTTTTAAGTAAAACATTTTACTAGACTTACAGCAACGTTTGTGATTTGTGTCATGCTTCATTTTACTTATTTTTAAAATCTAAATGTTGAATGCTAACTGTTGAATCTAAAGGTGCTTGAAAAACAAAATCTATATATTCACACTTCCGGTCAGCGGAAGTACCAAAATAAAAGCTCCAAAAACCAGTGAAGAAGAGGGTCAGTCACAGTCAAATCTGTGGTGATTTATAACACAGATTTTGTACTATTTAACCTTCTTTTTTTTTTTTTTAACACTCGAGAATTGATAAAAACATTAGCAGGAAAATCCCTCTAAAATACTGCAGTGAGACAAGAAGACCTTGAGAAACCCCAATAAGTGAGACTGAGATTTGTTATTGATTTTTGTATTTGCGAGTGGATGGTGAGCACTTATGTTTTGGAAACTGTTCACAAACCTCCGTATTGTCAATATACCAAGGAAAGCCATCCACCCTCTGAATACCCAGACGTCTAGGTTGTGGCTGTAAAGTTTTATGAGGCTGATCGTCCCAGAGGTCATGGGTTATTTTATACACCAATGTCAAGTTTCAAACAGTGTTATTGTGTTAATACTATGGGGACTAAAAAAATTACACACAAATGAAATGCAGATATGAATTTCGTGCTCATCTGTGTGATCCTCTCTTGGGTGATCCATCTTTGTTATGGAAAATCAAAAAGCTCAATGTCATGATCTTTTCTAGGACAGGAAGGTGTCAGATGAGATGAGCTGGAAGATGTTCTGAAGCCACAAGCTGATGAGGTGGAAGTTGGTTGTTCATGTTGCAACAGACTGCTACAGTAGGATGTGAATGTTTCTCCACTGCTCCAACAGAAATTGGGCTGAAAGTGTGAAAGACATCTTTACTGCAGATGCTGGACAGTTTGGCAGACAACTGCACATCAGGACTGATCACAGAAGCAAATGGGTGAATGCTCTGTCTTATCAAGAAGTTCTGCACACAACCAGAAGATATAGCTTTTCAACTGAGACTTGAACAACTGCAGCCATGTCTATGCACTAACAAAAAAAAACCCTTGTTATTTAACATTAATGTTTAGATTTAACATTGTGATTACAAGAAAATCTAAGTGTGAAAAAAATCACAATGATAGCTGTAAATCTGGTATTACGTTACTTTAAAAAGCCACAACACTTTTTCAAACGTTGTTTGGAGTTAAATGGGGCCGTTTTCAGGTAGTTCTGACTTTCAGAATAGTGCTGCTTTGGTGCCCTCCTGTGGCCAGAGATGAAAAGTACTACAAAAAGAATCAGAAAAAGTTCATTCCACGGCGAGGCTGATTCTGCGCTGCAGTTCATATTTTCAACATTGTATACCTTACTTTGGATTTATATTGATTTTGACTTAGCAATATAGCCTGAGACACTGAAAAGCAGACACAATGGGGATGCAAAAATGAAGAGAAGAGGTATGAATGTGTCCGTGTTTATATTTTAGTGTCCATATATAAAGCTGATGAGAGCTCAGGTTCGATGGGCATGGATAACCCTTTGGATTACATTGTAAGTTTATTTTACTTGTTGTCCTTTCTTTACGCATCTGAGACACTTTTTTAGCAAATGATTTGTGTTTCTGATTTAACAGCGTAAGAAGTACCTTTATCCCCCACAGAACTTGAACGCAGCATTGCGTGGAAGGTATGACGTTGATGTATCGCCGAGACTTGGAGCAGATTTCTACATTTTTCAATATATTTTTTACGATGTCATGAGATAAAATGACAGCCTTTATTATTTACATCGGTGGTTGGATGTTTAGGATGAAAAAATAAATAAACAGACACGTTGTGTTGTGTGACGTAATGGGGTCAGGGGTCGCGGACACGCCTCCATTTCTTTCCCGCATGGAGGACTGAAGCGTCGTTGTGTATTGCTGTTCCGGAGTAAAGCTACGTAACGTTGTATTTACGTGTCTGTGTGTGAATGTATGGGCTTATTTTTTCACATCTTTGTAACGAGTAAATACTCCTCAGACGACGGAACCTGTCCACAAACTGCACTCTCGCTTAGCTTTGTTATGCTAGCTGCGTGACGACCTGTGAAGAATGAATACTTGCAACGGAAACACGAGTGTCATGGACATGTTTGAAAAGGGAAAGGTCCTGAAAATATGTGCGCCAATGGTTCGATATTCAAAGTAAGTCCGTTAACTTTCTCTTTTTTTTTTTTAATTCAAACTGCTGTTTGTTGCGTGTCTGTCTCCACACTATACCTCAACAAAGTACTTTCCCACAGGCTCGCATTCAGGTCCTTGGTGAGGAAATACAACTGTGATATCTGCTTCACCCCAATGATAGTTGTTGCCGACTTCATGCGATCCGTCAAAGCCAGAGACAGCGAGTTCACCACCAACGAGAGTGAGTAGCAACGTGACTATAATGGTGCACAACCATGTTGATTTGCTGCACCACCGCTTCCAATGCACAGCATCTTCACACAAAGATGTCATTCTTGCCACATGATGTATTTGTTGTGAATTGTGAGCTCTGTATCGTCAAAACCTTGTGAATGTATCCAATGTTTTTTTTTTCATAACCGTTGTTCTTCCTCCTCAGGTGACCGGCCCCTGATAGTGCAGTTTGCTGCCCATGATGCCCAGAGTCTGGCTGATGCTGCGTGTGTGGTGGCACCTTTCTCAGACGGAGTTGACCTCAACTGTGGCTGTCCCCAGAGGTACAGTTACTGACGCCAGGCCTTCATGCAGCCTGGTTCCCTTCTTTATATCCCTCCTTTTAGAAAATAAAATTGTACAAAGAGCTATTCAACAACATGCTTACAAATTATTTATTTGGGTTGTTTGATTAACTTGTATTGCTGTGTTTTCAGATGGGCTATGTCAGCTGGGTATGGTGCATGCCTCATCAATAAACCTGAACTTGTGAAAGACATGGTAAGACATGTCAGAAACCAAGTGGACAAGCCAAACTATACAGCCTCCATCAAAATAAGGTAAACAACCTGACCCACATTGACATTACACTTGATTATACATTACATAGTGTGTCCACCAGAGAGCACTGAAATGTACTTTTATTTTCAATTGTAAAATGTCTAGCTCAGTATTCATGCCCCCATTTTTTTTTTTTGTAAAAAATGTGTATGGTTAAGAAATCACTATTGGATGATATTTTTATTGAATTTTTAAAATATTTAAATCAGTAACACCTCAATAATCCAATATCGGTTACCTTTTTCACTTGTTAATGTGTCAGAATACATGTAATTAAATGTCTATTGCATAACCGTATCCTCCTCTTTTAAAATCACATTGTAATAATAATAATAATAATAAACATTGAAATGATTCTACTCACAGAATTCACACGGACCTGAGGAGGACAGTGGATCTGTGCCAGAAGGCTGAAGCAGCAGGTGCTTCATGGATAACTGTCCACGGCCGCACAGCAGAAGAACGCCACCAGCCAGTCCATTATGATGCCATTAAGACGATCAAAGACAGCTTATCCATACCTGTCATTGCCAATGGAGACATAAAGTACCTCCGTGATGTGGAGTCCACTCACCAGCTAACTGGTGTCGATGGTAAGTTTGTTTTCAACCAATCACACTACACTTAACTCATGACAATATTCCTTTCAAATGTGTTGAATTCTTGTTTGTTTGGATTTGCTTATTAGGTGTAATGGCTGCTCGGGGGTTGCTTTCAAACCCGGCCATGTTTGCTGGCTATGAGGATACTCCTTTGGAGTGTATATGGGACTGGGTGGACCTCTCGATAGAGCAGGGCAACACGTTCACCTGCTTCCACCATCATCTTATCTACATGCTGGAGAGGGTTAGCTCCCAGCCTGAGAGAAAGGTGTTCAACTCTCTATCCAGTACCTCAGCTGTAATAGATTACCTCCAGAACACATACGGGTCAGTGCATGAGCTTGGAACATAGGCATATTGAAATGTAATATTTTAGTTTTTAATGTTTTTGTTTTTATTTTGATGTATTTGTATGCCAAATAAAACTGCAAAACTATAGAAGTGTCAATGTCTGTCTTTATTGCTATATTTTCTCATGTTCGTGTTCTTCTAAAAGTAAAATGGAAATCATTTTTTATTCAGGGCTGTGGGAAACTACCGTGTAACAATGCACTTTGTTCAATGTATTAATCTGTGTGAGTGCTCGTGTGTTGAAACAAAATACCACATCCAGTTATTGACTGGATATGACTGGTATGACTTACAAACATTCCTATATGTGCAATATCTTAAGTGAAATTGTTACATTGATATACATGTTGCGAGCACGAACAACCATCTCAAGTGCAAAATCTCATAAAAGCAATTTCCAAACACACACATGCATGGAGACACAAACACACATGCATGGAGACACAAACGCACACTTGGAAAATGAAGCCACTAAGCTCTTACAATGAAAGAAATTCTGGCATAATGGGAGCCCATTCACTGTTTCCTTCCTGTGAGTTCCTGTATGTGTGGGGTTGTATGCATGTGGATATTTGCATAAACGGGATGCAATATGCAAAATACCTCAAGCCAGATACTGTAACCACATTTCCACAGTCAGTTCTGCTGACATGCTGCGGTATATTTCAGCAGTAAACTGAGATTGGGCTACCATTTGTGCATCACTTAAGCTGTTTATACCTCACATGTGTACATTTATTTCTAACACGCTATAGGTGACAAATGAGATTTAAATGATGAAGTCCCTTGTGGGGAATGTGCAGTGTGTTTTTATTTCTACTGATACAAAAAGTTTATTAAGAGTAATACAGAGTTTTAGATAAAATAAACAATGCAGTGATTTTCCCAAGGTTGAATTATCTCAACACAGAGACTTTACAGTCTCGTAGAGTGTTTTTGTGTGACTGGCAGTGGACTCTGGTTAAAACGGGTAGGCTGAGCTATACAAACCATACACTGATGCACACAAAGACACGAGAAATCTCTGCTAATGGAGACAAGTCAGAATTAGACTGGTATGGTCTCAAACAACATAATTATGAATTAAGTGTTATTGTGGAAATCTAGGACCGGAAGTCACGTCATTCGAATGCGCTGACTGGCTGCTGGAAGCAGGAACAGGAAGGGCGAGGCGCCAAACAAACTTTTCCCTGGTCGAGTCTGAAGTTTACGACAGCTACTCTGTTTTGTAAGTATTTATTTTTGACTTTCTGATAAATTGTGTGTGTTTATAGCCATATGCCGACATGTCTTCACATCCTTTACCGTCGTATTGCCATTTTAAAATGTTAAGCTAGTTCGCGTTAGCTTTTTCTTAATCGCGTTATCGCCACATTAGCTTTTACTCCAGGCAACGTTAGCTTGCGTCACCAGGGCAATCGATTTATGAATTTGAACATGGACGGAGGGTGAAACGAGTATAATCATTATTTAAAGCGTACGCTATGTATATTTGTCTCATAAACATATATGCTCGCAAGTTACTCTTATTTGTGGTCGCACAACTGTTGTTGCTATTGGTGACGCTGTAACTACAATGGCGTGAGTTTGACAGAACTGTAGCTTTTGCTAGACCTAGATAACCGGATTAAGCTGAAACTGAAGTTATCCGTGACCCGGTTGCACGAAAGCATGTCGCATATTTTATGGAATAAGTTACCATGGAGATTTATCCTGTGTAGCTAGCCTGCTCCAGACTAGGCTAACAGCCAGGATATCTCAGCCACTTCGTTGGAAAACCAACGTGTTTATTACAGTTATTCCACTGCTCGTTACATAATTTACCATCCAGTAAGCTGTCATTATTTCAACACTGTGACCATTATGTTACATTCATTCAGCCTACATTCATACGTTTTATTAAATTCTACAGATCGACTGAGCTTGATGTTGCTTAAAGAGAGGCTGGTCAGAACCTGTTTTTGTGTTTATCCTTGTCAGGTTATCTTCAGAGGGCCCCGCTAGAGATGACGCTACAATGGACTGCAGTGGCCCTCTTCCTCTACGTGGAGATGGGCGTCCTTGTCATCCTCTGTTTACCCTTCATCTCAGCAAAGAGGTAAGTGATAAACACTAATAGTTGTGAGGTCAGGTTTGTATTACCACAGCATGATGAATCTTAATGAATGCAACAAAAACACAGGCTAGGACACATGTATGTACATATAATGTCATATACTCATTTCAACAAACAAAAAGAATGAAGCAATAATAACAATATTCACAAGTAATGAATGAAAATGAATATCGTCCGATATATATCGTGATCAGAACAATTTTTATTCCATATTAGTAGAATCTGCATCACCCCCAAAATTCCCATAATAGTCGGGCTATAGTGAGTATGTGTGTGTGTGTGTGTCTGTGTCTGTGTCTGTGTGTGTGTGTGTGTGTGTGTGTGTGTGTGTGTGTGTGTGTGTGTGTGTGTGTGTGTGGTTGCAGGTGGCAGAGAATTTTCCACCTGAGGATCTGGAGCTTTGTCTCAAGGTTCTGGAACAAAGTGTTTCTCACAATGATCATAATACTCATTGTTCTTTTCCTTGGTAAGTGAGACGTGTGTGTCAGTTTTTATTGCTTACAACCATGTAGAACCTCTAGGTAGTAACTCCAAGTTGGACCACGTGTTGTGAACTGTGGGGGATCTCAGCATATTATCGAATGCTGCAACGTAAACTGAAAACTTCATAAAGATGTTTAGTAGGAAAACACTAATGCTCATTGCTTACACCTCTTTCTTTAGATGCAGTGCGTGAGGTGAGGAAATATTCAGCTAAGGAACTTGGCACAGACGCCAGGCTGCAACCAAACATGTTTGATCATCTGCACATGAAGCTTTTTAGAGCCCAGAGGAACCTCTACATCTCTGGCTTCGCTGTCTTCCTCTGGCTGTGAGTCTTTGCTTTATTATGCTAATAACTAAATGACCAATCAACAATGTTGCTCAACCCTGTTATTTTATTGTCTTTTTACAGTGTTATGAAGAGAGTGGTCACCTTGATTAACCAACTGGCAGCGGCGTCTGGCACCACAGCTGCTCTTCAGGTGCAAGCTGCGAATGCGAACCAGGCTGCCGAGAAATACATGGAGGACAATAAGCTGCTGAAACAGGTAGGCTCCACATTGATTCAGCAAAGAGAGATATTGCCACAATATTGCCACAAAAGCCACAATTGCGAAATCTACATCAGACAATCAATAAAACAAACGGTACTATTTAATAGTGAAATTGATTTCTATGTACCTGACATATAAATGTTGACATTTTAATGTCAGTTTGACTCATGACTCCGCTCATTTAAAACTTTGAGATGTAGATGTCAATATACACACTGAGCACTTTACATTGGAGGTACACGTAGCTGTGAAAAGCTGTATTTCATGTACTTGAGGTTTATGTCAATTGATGTATTTCAGACTCTCATGGAAGGGAAGGGTAATAAGGCTACAGAAGAGGGCATGGAGCTGCTGAGAAAAGAAGTGGTGGGACTGAAGAAAGAACTGAAGACCACAGAAGATGGTAAGTGTTCATGTACTTCATCTACATGTGCACACGACCCCTGACATGTTTGTGTTGGTGTTTTTTTTTCTTCATATTTGGACCCCAGGAAAGTTGATAAAACTGTTACTTTTATAATGTGTCACTTCTAATAAAATAATAAATAAAATGTGTTTATGTTGATGTTTGTTTCCTCTCCAGCACTGAAGAACTCTCAGTCAGAAACGTATGTAATGAAAAAGCAGACAGAGGGCCTTACAAGGGAGTATGACAGACTTCTGAAAGAACATCAGGAGCTCCAGGTAAAACTATGTCCTCAACACATCATTCACTACCTCTATAATCACATTTTAAGAAGCCATGGCCTTTGTTTATGGAAAACAAAGGCCATGACTTCAAGTGAAGACAACAAATCCTATTTATTTCCAGGATCTAAACTAAAGAGACACTTAAAGTTAATTCATAGTAGATAAATGGAATACATTTGGTTTCATTATTATGAAACATAACATTGATTGACATTTTCCCTTCATTTTCTTTTGTCTTTTCAGAATCTCCAAGATAGTGGAAACAAAAAGGACGACTAGTTATTGTAAAATCTTTAAAGGTTGAATTGTTTACACAGAAAGCATATCACGAGAAAGCCACCGCAAAGCACTCTTTACTTCCATATAGCACCTTGTGTCGCATCACAAAACCAGGATTTACTTCTTTGAGATATGGGCTTATGCTGATATCCGTCATGGTTTTAAAGCATGGAGGTTTGTGGAATAAGTGATACGGTTATGTTTTTTTCCTTTTTGAATGATTGCTTTTCAAGTGCACAATCTTGTCAGACAGATTAGTTGTGCAAGAGAATTGAAGAAAGTTCACTCAGTAATTGACCCAGGTTTCATCACAGGGCACTTAATATCTTAAGTAATTACACAAGGATGAGTGTTGCTTAATGGTTTGCGTCATTGGTTTTAGCCAGGTACACAGTGCAAGATTAGTCCAAAGCTAGAGTGCTATGAATGTATTTGATATATATTTCTGTATGTAGCAGGGGACACCACTTTGAGTTTAACAACAGAATCAGATCAGTTAGTGTCTGCATGGCTGTACAAATATAGGCTGTAAACCCTTTCACATCTTTGTTGTGTTTTTTACCTTCGTACTAGTGCATACGTTTTGTTTTCTACCTTAATTTGAACTTGTAAACACGGAAGAAAATCTTACATAATCATAAAGATAAAAGTGAATATCTGTAGGGATAAGATAAACTTGAAAGGCCCAGATTGTTGTATATTTGCTGCCTATGAGGGTTTCAAGCATTCATTATTGGGTTAATGTGAGTGTTGGACTGAAAAGTGGATGTATGGTGTTTGTTATATTTCCTTTATCCAGATACAGCCTTGTTACTGTGATGGGAGAACCTGCAATAGTGATAATCAAATGCTTCAATGGTCCCTGTTTTTTATATGTGATAAATTCAAGTTGTAATCTGACATTTCTGTTGTAGACAGAAATCAGATTGAAGTGCCTTTTAGATGGATGTAGTATAATTTGTTTAGTAAAGGAGCAGTTCTTTATGCCTTGCCTTCTTTTGAATAAATGACATGAACACATTATTTCATTGGATATTAAACCTTTTTATTTTAGTATTACATTTAAGGTATTCTTTGAAATTTTACAAAAATAATCCAAGAAAATTATTTACATTCTGATTTCTTTAATGCAAGTAAATGCCTTACATTGAGATAACGACTTCTTCCTCCACACCTCTCGTTGCTCCTCTCTGAGTCTGTGCATGTAGCCGCCTGAAACTAAACCTGAATTGAAAAGACGATTCAGTCACCACAAAGGGTAAGTTACCAAATTACGACAGCGTATTAGGGCCATTGTAGGTATAAAAATATACAGCCAGGTAAGGGGGGGTATTCAGACAAATAACCCCTGTTTTTTGGGTTTTTTTTTACCTAAATGGCCCTAATACACGGTCTTACAAAAATATCCACTTTGTAAATAAAGTCTTGCAAAATGATGAGGCTATACATTGAGAAAAGACAAAAGAAATACTTTTTAAAATTAGCTATTGTCTTGAGATACAGAATCTAGTAGACTAATTTTACTTGAGAAATTATTTTGACAATTCAACAAAAAATATGTTGTGATTATGAGATGAAGCAAAGACCAATCTGTTTATTGGGTTTGGCACATGAGTTCATGCACACGCAAAAAAAACCAAAAACAACCCTAAAAATAGTCCGACCAGTGAAACGCAACATAGCACGGGCTGCAGACGGGGAGGCAGTGCTTACACACATAAATAACAAATGCACATTTCCTGTGGTGACATCTTTTCATCAATGAGTACAAATCCTGCTTTTTCCAAGGCACGACACATGGAGGACACAAAAGCAAGTATTCACCTCACCCCTCTGTTTAAACAAAGATGGCTATATAGAGATATTCTGAGCAAATTCCAAAGATCAGTATCAAGTTGACAAAATGTTTGTCTCCTTACTATGAGATTTAGATGTGAGTTAATCGGGGCTGGTGCTGGTTGAAAACATACAGATACAGAGCAGCCTCCACGAGACAAACGGGTAAGCAAATCTCACTGAAATATAATTTCCATTTTTAGTGATTATGAGTACCAAAGGAACAAGTTGATATCCAGAAAGCGCACAACACAAACTGCAATACAATCAGACTTGACTTTGGGCTGAGAGTAAAACACAAACGTTTTCGAGTCAGTCGGAAATTAAGTGTTTTTTTTAAGTGAGTGTAGACTTGCATTCAGTGATATGTGAAAGCAAAATAAAACAGTATTCATATACCATATACTCAAAATGTGCGATACATGATTTAGAGGTAACTGTTGAGTTAATGAGGCACATATGTCATACCTGCCGAACCTTTTTGACATCACTGAAATATATGTTCATACACATATTTCCTCCTTTTATTGTTTTCTGGAGAAAAATCCTCACTTTCTCCTTGAAGGCCTAATTTTCCTCATCTTAATTAAGTGCTGTGCCTCTGTGTTATAAGGCATAAGGAAGAAAACATTTACTTGAAAGATAAATCCAAAGAGGCAGCTAAGTGCTGGTAAAAGTCTGCACAAGTCCCATTTCCCATCTAACCTCTTGTACAGCCATTAAAATCAGAAACATAGTAATATTGGAAAAAAACAACAGCATGTACATTCAAGAAATATTTCAGTTATATCAAAGTTCTGTCAAATTCACAAAGCCTGCACAGTTTCAGTAGTACAAATATAGAATTTATTCTTTATATGACATGATCGGATATAACATGTGATTCCCTGAACATTTCATGTGTGTGTGTGTGTGTACTTGTAGTGTCTGTGGTGGGATGGAGACACGGGGGGTCAGTTCTGCTGGATCCATCACAGCCGCGTCTCCCTGTCTGTGCTGTTGTCTGTTGTTTGTTGTGATTGGTCAGAATTAGAAGTCACAAACTCCTCCTTCCTGAGGGCCTCCAGCTCTGTTCCACCGTTGGCCAGATCTCCGTGGACGGCATTTCTTTCCTCCTTCCTCAGCTGTCGACTGAGCAGAATGAAGCCCGGGATGCAAATAACAAACGAGATAGTCCGCAGGCTCAGGGTCAGGCCCAGGTATGCTGTTCTAAGAAGAGATGTAAAAGTAAAGCTGATTTAGGTTTCTTTTGATAATAGGAATGGAATGAGGGAGGGAAGAGACTGGGGACATCAGAAAGCATTAAATAATGACCATGTAGCCTAGATGTTCAGACTGCTATCGCTAAATAATTTTGATAATACTTAAAATAACTTAAAAATGGGATTATTCTCAGGCAAGTTCTGAAATAATATAGAGCCTATTTTTCACTTATATCTGAGTGGATTTCTATTCATGGCCTTGACCAGGATATTGGGAAGTTTAGGTTACACTGAATATGAAAGATTGTTTTAATTCAAATCTATTTGAAATTTCATGTTTTCATTGCAATGTTACAGTATGATAAACTAGACAAAATAGAAAAAGTCTTGACCCTGAAGTAGACTGCTTGAGACTGATATGAACTAATTCTCACAAATGCAGAAAAATAAAGATCCATAAAACTCTTACAGTTTTTCTCCATTGGTTTGGCTCTTTTCTTGAAACAGAAATTACATTCTCAAAACAACATGGACAAATCTCCAAACCACTTGGCAATTGTCCACAACAAAATTGCAATTCTCATTCATTAATCAAATTGCAATTGTCTTAGTACATGTCTCAATATCTCATTACATCTTTGCCAATGATTAAGTACAGGTAGCCTACATTTAGCACAATTTCCAAGTGAATAGATCTTGTTGATCTAAACTGATTGTCGATTCTCAGTCTAATGGTTGTTCTCTTCAAAACATGTCAGCATCATTTCATTGTGTAAGTCATCACTTGCACAATAGTCTGATCAATTGTCAAAATTAGTCAAGAACAGAATACCATGAATACCATATATGAATCTCTTGGAACATTTGATACATTGAGTACAGTAATTGACAGTCAGGTGAAACTAGAACTTGACTAACGAAGGAGGAGTTTCACTCATCTCAGATGACCAATCAAACCGTATGTTTAGTTACCTGACAGGTGCTGTCTATGATTGTGAATGCTGCCAAACATATACAGTATATATATATAAAGGTTGACCAGGACCAGTACCATTTCTGAACATGGAGGCACCTGGCCAAGCAAATGAACAAGGGCAACTGCCTGCTCCATGAAGAAGAAGAGGAAGAGGAGTAAGGGTACGTGGTGGTGGAATATGGGGAAGAGACCGAGGAGCACGAAGACACCATGTTGTCCCGGATGAAATTCTGGCCACAATTATAGACCATGTTGTCAACCACCGTCTCACAATGGTGGAGGCAGGTCGCAGAGTGCAGCCTAATGTGCCTCGCTCTACAGTCTCCTCCATCATCCAAACCTTTCGCACGGAAAACAGGTATGTACTCATATCAGTCAATAATTGAATTATATGTTGTATACTGTAGAACTGGACACTGTGCATAAAGCAAGAAATGTGCATTTACCTATTCATTTAGTGTGTGTGTGTGTGTGTGTGTGTGTGTGTGTGTGTGTGTGTGTGTGTGTGTGTGTGTGTGTGTGTGTGTGTGTGTGTTATAGCCCTGCAGTAATGTACCTCAATGGGATACAGTAGTATTCCAGTCACTGTTCAGTGATGCATTAGAATAGTGGTAAAAAGTAAAGCAACAATACAATTTCATTGGTAACTCATTCTGTAAGAAATACATAAGACATACATTACGAATGGAGTGTTGTCCTTTGAATTCTATGTTTGAACGACAACCTGGCACGGGTGGCTACTCTTACCGTAAAATCCTATTTTTTTTTTCAGTTTTACACACAATTGTATTCTGTTAGCTAGACAAAAAAACGAGTACAGTAACCATTGTCAATGAAGGACTGGGCTAAGACTTAGTGGTGGACATGAGGGATATTTCAATTGTCCTCTGCCATAGTGACAAAACGTCTAAACATTTTGACTTGCAGTGCTTACACAATGCCAAAGGGATGATGCATTTTGGGGGCACTGACTATTTATATGAGAAAGGAATTTAGATTTGACACATGAGTGAACTGTTTTGGGAGAGATATGAGCTTTTGCAGGTGAACCATGGTGTTGTGCTGAACCATCCAGGTTATTTTGGCAAAAGCACCAAGAGTGTTGAGAACGTCCGGTCTGTTTCGAGAAATGAGCCAAAGCAATTGAGAAGGATCTTTTGTCTTTTGGGGGCACTGACTATTTATATGGGAAAGGAATTTAGTTTTGAAGCATGAGTGAACAGTTTTGGGAGAGATATGAGCTTTTGCAAGTGAACTATGGTGTTGTGCTGAACTGTAAGACTGTTTTGCCAAATGATCTTAGAGTTTTGAGAATGTAATTTCTGTTTCAAGAAATGAGCCAAACCAATGGAGAAAAACTGTAATACCATTTGCTGGAATGTGAGTACTACCTGTATGCAGTGGTGTTGTATATTCTACAGGCTCCTATGCCTCCACACCTCTTCTGACCCCATTTTAGACATGTGGTGTCTATGATTGCACCAAAGTAGATGGGTGCCGGGATCCCTGCTGTGAGACCAAAAACAGATTTTCACAACCTCATCGCCAAGAACTGAAAGGCAACTGTTCAGATTAGTCGGCATAATTATTCAAATAGGGCTGAAACACAACTTTGGCAAAAACAATAGAATAAAATATCAAAAACAAATTAGAGTATATCTGCCTGTTCAAGTGTCAGGAACATTTAGAAGAAAGGTGGAATAAGGATCCACTCAAACATGCTTACGTTTTACGGAGACTTACCGAGGGTACGTGTTGCCAGAGCATGGAAACCCAACGCCAAAGATTTCAGCTGTGGTTTGATGCACCTAAATTAAGACATCGCAAGCAGTTTTCAGGAAATTTAGTCAGAAACCGTTTCAACATTCTATACTATGAGTTTTTACATTTTTTTTTTTTTTACATTACTATACTATTAACTGTTCATTTTAGACACACTATAGTATGACTTTTTTCCAATATACTCTACTATGACTTTTTCAACATACAACTTTTTTTACAACATGAATTGTGTTTACTGACTCTTCTTGTGAAATTTGGACAAAGTATAGTTTTGGACATACTATACTCAGACTTTGCTTGACATGGAATGTCAGTAAGCAACATTCGCTGGCTATAAAATGGCTTTTGAAATCAGCACCATCCATCATGTAGGCCCAAATTAAAAGTGCATCAGAATGTGAACTGTAAAATGATTTTACATGTCTAGGGGAAGAAGCTTTGTCCTTACAGACATAAAGTGAAATAATGGACATGATGGCATTGAATACAACTCTTTGTACTAGTGTCAATTCAATGAAATGTGTTGAAATCTGACCTGATGAGAAACATGTAGCCTGGTGTTCCCCCAAGGGAGATGATAAAGGAAGTGATGACAGAGAGAGCCAGGAAGTATGGGAACATCCTGTCACAGTCGTCCTTGTGAGGACACTGGCCGGTACTGGCCGTAAAATTGCCAGCCACGCCCACACAGCTACAGTTAGAGAAGACCTGGAGAGACACACGTAAAGTCGCACACACATGACCATGTAGAGCAAGACATAGACACATAGTGAATATACACAAACACCCATAGTGTATATGTGGCTGTGGATCAGCGAAATCACTACGATCACTGATAATCAATACTAAAATAAAAGTCAACCATGTACAGTTAAGACAACTTATTGCTATAAGTAATTAAAAAATGCACAACAATAACTTTCATTTATACACAACTTTTTTTTTTCAAATACTGCACAGGTAATATTGGTGATGGCCCTTAGATCATATGGTAACATGAACACTTTTCCATGTGTAATATTTCTTGTTTGAGTACTTACTGTGTTTTTCCCTGAGCCAGCAGTGCTGGAGCAGCCAGCGAGACAGGGAGAAACATATGTGATGTCGTTCTGTCCACAGACTGGGTCCCAGTCACTCGCTGAACAAAAACAGCCCGAGTTGCAGGCTGCGAACACTGAGTGTTTCTCATAAGATATCCTATCCATGCTGGAAGTTGGAGAGCGAGAGAAAAGCACACATGAGAGCAAATAATTTATTATGGCATTACTTACAGTAACGGTATAGTACATAATAGTACTTAGTAGTAGTGCTTACACAAGTGAGGTGGGGCTGCATTATAAATAAGTGAGCAGTTAGCCACTCTCAAGCATCATCTGGCTGCTTGTAATCTCGACATGTACAATAGTGTCAGAATATCTGATGTAAAAGATATCATTAACTCTAGAGGGCGTATTCATGATATATAAATTAACCTCAAGTGCATTCAATGCAAGTAATGACCTGTCTGTCAGATCAATAACTGTACTGCGTTGTACTGAATTTGGAGTAATTATATGTCTATATATTGCTTATTTAAGACGTCACACTAACGTTGATGCCGACATGTGACACGCCACGGCCTCTCTGGTTCCATAAAGCCAGGATGGAAAAGGTTTATAAATGATGCGATCGCGGCATATCGAGGGCTCTGCTCGCTGCAATTACAGTGGACCCCAGGAAAACTAGCTTGGCGCCATGGCGTCCAGCTAATGGGGATCCTTTTAATAAACAAATAAACAAACAGTGGAACGACTTAATGGCTGCAGTCGAATAGTCTATTTTGCTTAGGAAGGTTCCTAACTGAAGAAGTGACCCAGAAGTAAACAAGTGATAAGAGCCGTTGGGATTCTCTAAATGCAAAGGAAAGGAGCTCCAATGCTTCCTTTCAGAGCTCCTTTAGCATAGGATGCAACGGACCTTCCTATGCGAAAGGAAAGGAGATTACGCCGACCCACATTTCTTTGCGAGAGCAACATTTAAAGTGTTACACACCTCGGCCGTTCATGAAAACAAACGATATGTGCATTTGCATATTTAACCCTAAGGGACCCTTGGGGACATTTTTGTCGTTTTCATTTTTGTTTTTACGATCATTTTGGCTGTGCATATGGCATGAATTTATGTGCCGATCATCAGCTGTCAATCATCAGCTGTCAATCATCAGCGGCCGCGTTATAATGACGTAGCTTAGTGAAAGTCCGGTTGGATTTTCTGAGCACCGCGATCGACTTTTCCTAAATCCTTTTGAGTTCTCCTATCGCCTTTCCTTAAAGGAAATCACCACCGCATTTCCATACTGAACTATGTTCTGCTCTGATCTTAGACGAGGTGATACATACCTCCCTCTCCTCTGTGCGTGCACTCAATGGCTCTTGCGCGCACTCCGCGCAGCGCTAATTTGCTAGCATGTAGCTTGTCCCAGTATATTCCTTAGGATCCAAAGGGGGGTGAAGTTAGAAGCGACCAAGCACTTCCACGTTGTCCCTATTTAAATACGGTTACGTGAGTAGTTACACGACCCAAGTTTGGTTACACAAAATGAAACATGCCAATTTTTCTAAGCGGATAACAAGGATAACTATATAGTATGGCGGAATAACAACTGGAAGCACTTCGACGTCGGCGCAGTAATATCATCACTCCGCTCCCCCTCTTACTTCCGTCAATAGAACCTACGTGACCTGCACGCCGTCGCCTGCACTACCTGTAGTAGTTTGTGCACAGTTGAGGAAGCATCAGGTTGTAGTAAGATAGTTTGTGAACAATCAAACATCATGGTTATAACGTGCATCGTACAGGGTTGTGAAAACAAGCAGAAGATATATAGTCCCGTCATGTTTTGAGTGATGATATTACTGCGCCGACGTCGAAGTGCTTCCAGTTGTTATTCCGCCATACTATATAGTTATCCTCGTTATCCGCTTAGAAAAATTGGCATGTTTCATTTTGTGTAACCAAACTTGGGTTGTGTAACTACTCACGTAACCGTATTTAAATAGGGACAACGTGGAAGTGCTTGGTCGCTTCTAACTTCACCCCCCTTTGGATCCTAAGGAATATACTGGGACAAGCTACATGCTAGCAAATTAGCACTGCGCGGAGTGCGCGCAAGAGCCATTGAGTGCACGCACAGAGGAGAGGGAGGTATGTATCACCTCGTCTAAGATCAGAGCAGAACATAGTTCAGTATGGAAATGCGGTGGTGTTTTCCTTTAACCCTGTGACGTTTTCCCAAGAGGTCAAGGAATAGGAGTTAGGAATAGGAGTTAGGACCTTATTTTTTGACTATTCGACTGCAACCAATGACTCACCTGTTGTATGAAAGTGTCACTCCGGCTACCTTGGCGTTCTCGCAGCTCATTGCGAAGAAGAACAGCGACAGGACGTAACCGATCAGAGATGTGCCAAAGGCAAACCTGGCCGCTTCCATGATGTTGAGCTTCAGCCTCTTCATCAGTAGACCTCCAGAAAACATTCCCAGTGCCACAGCAGGGATATTGATCACACCTAAGTTTAAGAGACAGCAAAACACAAGATCACAAATGAAATGTTGCTTCAAAGGCAACATCTGGAAATCTTGAAAAAAGGCAGAAAATATGTATCAACATAATGTGTCAAAGTACAGCTATGATCTTTCACACAAGAGGGGAAATAAGACTACAGGAAATTCCAAGCTGCCTTGATCGAAAAAAGAGCCACACTTATTATTTTTTCAGTCTTCACTTATACCTTCATTTAACATCAATGTGAAAACATGGACTTTTATCTTCACCCATGTCATCTGCTCTGGTCACTAATAATGCATTCTCTTTCATGCAGCAAGTCTATTCAGTGGAGGCATCTCCTTTGATGAGACCACATGTATGTAGGGACTTTCATCTGATGTGATCAACTTCATTAGATATTTCAATTCATATGCAAAGCACTTTTCATACCCACAAAGCTCTCTCTTCTCTGCAGCTGTTGTGATAAATAGGCTGAATTAAAAACCCCGACCCAGTTCTCCTTTCTTTAACAATATCTCTTCTAGAAAATTGCCTTTTCTGCTTCATTCAGAGTTCAGAGTGGCATTTAACTCTGACTAGGGTAGTCCTGCTCTTAGGTGTACTTGTTTTGCCTGTTTTTACTTTATGCACTTTAGAAGGCCCTGCAGCACTAGTAGCACTTTTCTTGTGTTTTTATGTACTGTTTTTATGGATTATTTTATTGCTTTGATGTAAAGCACTTTGGGTACCGTCTGGCTATTGTAAAGGGCTATACAAATAAAATTTGAATTGAATTGAATATTACCATTAATTCACTGGGAAAACAACACTGACCTGAAGATACACCGAGATGATTTCTGAAATTTGGATTTATAAACAATGTGTTTTACAAACAATGTGTAAGCTTAAAGCTGCAGTCGGCCAGTCTGGCAGATGGAGTTGACTCAGTCAAATTTGGAATGTTTCTCTCAGGCCCCTCCCCCTCTACCACAAGCTCCTCCCATCGAGTGTTCGTCAGTGTGCGTGCACCAGATTCTGTGAACGTGTCTTCTCATCGATAAACGGCATGGAGTACACGCTACACAGAGGTAGGCTGGCTAACTTACTCATAGATAGAAACTGCTAACGCTAATGTAGCATATGCCTAGCTTGAGGCGTGTGCCTGTGATATTGTAACATGTGTGAGGGGGGGAGGTGGGATCTGTGGCGTGTGCACAAACTGTGAACTGCTGAGTGGACAGGATTTAAGTCCAGGGGGCGGTGGATTTTTGCAAAACAAACAACAGGCTCTATGTGCACGTAGAGACGCGTTTATTTTTCTATCGGAGCATAGTGTCGGTTTCAGTGAATATGATCAAACAAATGTTGCTGACTGCGACTTTAACAGTGTATGTCGTGTACATACTTGACACAAGAATATATCTGAAACTTAGGCACATCCAATAGATCTTTCTCCCATTCAACCCAGCAGAAACGCATCTGCTCATCTGCATTGGTTGTGTGCTGATTTTCCAGTTTGCATAACACAATAATGTATGTGGCAAAGAGCACAATACAATACCCATGAGAAAGTTGGCCTTCGAGGCAGACTGCCGGAAGTGTTGCTCGATGTACTTGGGCTTGTAGGTGACCATGCCGATGAGAGAGTTCAGCTGGATGATTGTCACACACAGGTAGATCAAATACACAGGGTGTCCCAGCAGAGTTCGCAGGGTCGGAATGAAGTCTGTAGAGGGATACAAATCAGAGTTGAAACACACCTTTCTGAAAATGTTAAATATGCAATGTGTTACTGACTGAATTCCTCTCTGTTTATGAAGTGTTCCTTTCTGTCTACATGAAGCACTATTCTGCTGATTGACAGTTGACGGCGGTAACGCTGTGTACACACCGGAAGAACTGCCCGACTCGCGTCGGTAAATTCGGCGTCGGCTACTTAATATGGCCGACTCGAACAATGACATGGGCGGTTCACACCTACGGAATTACAGCCGACGCCATACGTTCCGCGCTTGCGCCAGATGTAATGTCTCCAAAACAACAGGCGGCGCTAATCTGTATTGTGGGCCAAAAAACACAAAAACCGGAAGTAGGCGGTCCTCTCTAGACCACCTTCTTCGATTCCACTGGTTATCTGGTATGTTTACCATCGTCACTTCCGGGCTTCACTGATTCGCTAGTCAAGCTGCTAGCCTCCACCAATCAGAATGGTAAAAGAATGACCGACTCGAATGGCGGATTATACATTTGAATCGGCTGAAATGAACGCCGACGTGGGCCGATTCGAGCGACCACACCAAGGAGACTCATGTCACGGACGCCGACTCTCTCAAAGACGCCGATTTTCGGTCCGGTGTGAGCCCGCCTTAATGCACCAAGAAAGGCAGTGAACAATACTTCTAGCAAGTAACCATGGATAGAAACAATGCACGATATAAAATATTTTAAAGATCCTATGTGTAGAATTTTGATGCGATCATATCAACATTGTGAATCATTGTGATGGTGTACATTTGTTCTTGTAGAAAAATGGTGCAGTTTATGTGTTTTCAGCCATTTCATTCAGCCCATTCATCTCTGAAGTTAGGGGCTTTACACTTTAAATATTCAATCCATCAGAATGTCTGAACACAAAGGCCATTGATGGAATCTGAAATACTGAGGCCCAATCCCAACTTTGAGACGCCTTCCCACAAAGTCCTTGAGGGCTTAGTGCTCTCTCACTGTCAACCCATCGAGTGCTTAAGGGCTCTCTCAGACAGAGAGCCCTTAATGCACACTTCCCTAAATCCACATATCTGAGGGAATTACCCATAAATCATAGCACGTTATATGGCATTATCAGCGGAAGCCCTCAAGCATAAAAAATGTGCATACTGCACATGGGTGTTCAGACTAGTATAATAACATTAATATTCCAGATAGCATCATTTTCCAACGTTGACATCTATGAAAATTCCACATTTTACTGTTAAACGACTACAAACCTCCTAATCCAGCCTTACCTTTGGCCATTTCAATGAAGGTAGTATTTTCGTCCACAGGATACTTGTGCTTCAGAAGAGGAGGGTCTTTAATGAAGCTTGTCTGCTCTGGTGTGCACTTTTCTGGGCCCTGGGGCCCGGTTATGGGCAGGGAGCGGGGCAGGAACCAGAATGGGATGGCGGACAGCAGGGTGATGACCCCAGCTATGAGGTAGCCCAGCCACCAGGCCCCCACCCAGCGAGCATCCGCTGGGGTGATGGTGATAGATTCTGTGTTGGGGTACAGATGATGAATGCTTTGGATAAACACAGATCTGTTGTGGTTCAGTGGGACAATTTTATGAGAAGAAGTTTAACATATTGTTTTTAAGGCCTCTACTAAACTGGATAACCAAATGAAAAGGATTCAAAGATGGAACACCAGGGGCAGATTTTCCTATCAGGCACAACAGAACTCTGAGAACCTGCAGGCTGCCTTTTAATTTCTATCATTTCTGAAATTCAAAGTCTGACATGAAGGTTAGAAGGTACTCATGTGGTTTCATTTGAGTTGAAAACAGTGGCTTTGATTAGCTATTATTAAAAACAAGTTCTAAAATGTCTATGATTCAGGGAACATTTTAAAATTGTTTTATTAACTGGTGTTCTTCTGTTGCTAGTTACATCTTTTCTTTGGCTGCCTTCCTGCCTTCTCCCTTCACTGCACTCTATTTGATTGTAGCTCATCACAGGACATTGTCCCTCCTCTCCCTCACCATGCCTTGTTCATTAGCCAATTGATCCTAATCATGCACACCTGCTCTTTCCAGGCGAGGCGCAGTTCATCTCCAACGAGCCTATTATCATGGCTCAGTTTTATGAATGAAACGGACATTTTGATCCGGAATGGTAGAGAAAGTAGAGCTAACATTACCAATGACCCTGTTCTATTCAAGTATCCCAGAAAGTCATATCAGTGAACCAGCAAGCTTTTCACATGAAAACTGAATGGGAAGACATCAAAATGTTTGGGTTCTGGTATACCATTGTGATGAGCTGCTGTGTGTAATGGACATCATACTGGCTAAGGAATATGATGTTGAACAAATTCATTCACATGAGCTCTTTGTCAGTCTGGGTGAGAGGTGAATGACATCCTCAAATTCAAAGAAAGGCTTTAAAATACTTAGACGTGTACTTTTGTTTAAACTCACCCATTTTCACAAATCCAATGTCCACGTAGATTTTGGCACAAAGGGAGCCTAACAGGTAGCCAAACACGGGTCCAACCACTGAAATGGTCTGCACACAGCCTTGGATGTGGTAAAGAGACACACAACACACAGTGCGGTTAGAATTCCAGGATTGAATGTAGATGGTTACACCAACATTTTACCACAAATTGTGCTCACATTTACTCTATATACATGGTTTAAGCCTCATTTGGTTTGGGAAAGGCTTGCTAAGTAAACATGTTCTACTTCAGCAATACTCCTCTGCTATTGTAGAACACTAAAGGGATTTAATGTCTATTGCTCATGCTGAGCTAAACACCACTGCACATGGCATTATTGTGAGATACTGTAATGGGCTCTGAAGAAGCGTGCTTTGGCTGCTTGAAATGAATGCTGCAGCAACATTTTAATTTCATGCAACGAGCATGCAAAACATTTTTCTACCTTTTTAAAAACCTTTTGAGTGCCCATGTAGCAGAAATAGCCTTGCACCTACTGTGACACCGATAGAAGTCAGCAGAGTGTCCGGGGCTAATTCACATGGGATAAATGTGTGCTTTGCCTATGAAAATCTAAAAAATATATATATATTTCAACATATACAGTGCATATACTGTATATGTATCAAAGAGATATACATTGGATATAATAGTGTTGTCAAGTCCAGGGTGAATAAAGCTGCATAAAATGCAACGCGTGTTAAACTGACATCAAGATACAGAACCCCTGTGTATTGCTTATATTTGTTGGGGGTTGCACATTTTTAGAAATGATATTTTGCAGATAATTTACAGGGAATATCATCAATGTGTTTACTTCAGTGTATCTCTACCACTGGATGAGGTTTACCTTACCAACATATAGCGCAGCATTCTCCTCAGTAGCGAAATCATCTATGTAAGAGATCCCGAGTGGCTGAACAGGCGTCTCTCCGATCCCCCTCAAGACATTTCCCAGAAGCACATAGATCCACATCGACAGGTTGGAGTCGCCTTCGCAACCTGGAGGAAAAGATGAGAACCGTCTCAGACGTCTTTACTTGCCCACACTAGTGTGTACACGTACAAGTGCTTACCTGTGGATGGCACTTGAGGCAATTTACCATCTTGAGTCACGTCTGCCGGTGAGTCCACCGTACAGGGAGAGGGGTTAAGGGTCGAGTTCGCTACCCGTCGCACAGAACTTTCATATTCATAGCTGTGCACGAAACACACACAGAAGTGTTAAAATGCAGGGGGCAGTGATGAAATAATCAGAATTAAATGGTTACAGAATGCAATCAGTAGCATTATGTTCTCCTATATACTGCTTTATTGGGTGCAGTAATATATCAGGAGAAATAATGCTGTCAGCCTGGGAAGCATGTGTTTTTTAATGGAATTTTTACAAGTCAATTGACTTTTCTTTAACTCACCGTCCGATGATGAAGTGAGGCAGAGCGATGATGAATGTGCCGATGGACATCAGTACGCAACCCACTGCGATGATCTTTGGCCGATGGAGCTTGGCCCCAAAGTAACTGACGAAAGCTATCACCAGCAGGTTACCTGGGAGGAGTATCAGGGACTTACTAGTGCTACTGTACATCTCCAGAACGAAGGAACAGGATCATTGCTACGTTATATTTTCATTCAGATGGTTTTACTCAATTAAAGAGGGAAAAAAAGAAAAGATCTGGAAAACAACCATCTCAAACAATCATTCTCTTCATATATATTAGCCAGTATCATGTCGATTACATACTGCAGATACCTTTCATGCAGTACAACATTTTCATGTTTTCATATAAGATGACTTCTCCCTTCATGTGAAAATGATCAGATGAAAACGGACAGCTAGGCTGCTGTGTATATCCGTACTTTGAAAGGCAGATGAAGTGTTCTCACATATGATGCATTATCTTCATGCTCCAAGAGATTTTTATTATCTACAGCATGTAGCAGCAAACATAGGCATTCATAAAAAAAATGATGACGTGGAAACTAATTTGTAAGATCAAGACGGAAATCTGGCCTAGAAATTAAACCTAATCCATGCTGCCTGACCTTTCTCCATTGTGAAGTCTAATTTAACGGATGACGTCAAACCCTACAATAATACTTGGGCTGTTGTTGTCGTGGACGTGAGAGAGACGGAGAGAGCAGCAGCATTGAATGTGAAATGTCAAGTAATTAGGAGTAAGTGTGCATATCCTTGTCTGCGTGCATAGTCATAAGAAAGTGATTGTCTTTGTTGACCGCTAATAAAGAGGCAGGCTACAATATAGAACCATTTCACTTGATGCTTGCAAACACATTTTTAGGAAGAAAAGTAAATATTGTTGCATATTTTGTTAAATATGTGCAAAATATGACCCGCATGTGATCTAAAAGGGTTAAAATGTGTTTTTTTTTTAATTCATCTTGACTTAAAAACGATTTAATTCTGTTTCATTTATGATAATTATGTATGTTTCATTACTTGTTCTAACTTTTTGGATTTTGATGTGCAGTGTGTGATTTCATGCAGCATGTACTAGAGCTGGGGTGAATCATCTGTGCTCCTCTTCCATCGTTAGCACTCTCTAATCGACTTTATTCTTTATTTCTCTCCTCTATCTGCTCTGCTGTCCTTTCCCCTTTTCTTTCCTCTTCACACTGCCCTGCTTTGCCTCTATGTTCCCCTGGCAACGGTCCTATAGAAAAAGCTTGTTGCCTAGGCCACGCAAAAGAAGCAGCTTTCACAGGAGACAGAGATGGAGAGATATGGGGGGGTATTCAGCTCTGACTGCACTGAAGGTGTCGTCCTCACCTTTTTGTCCAGCAGGTCGGCACACAGCCCCACCTCCAACAGAGTAACAGCAGGGTGCCATAGTGCTACTGAGGACCTACGGTCCTTATTTCTCACTACTAGCGTGTCACCATGCACCCTGACCACCTCCCTGTCAGCCAAAGAACAGAAGCAGAATGTCCGATAGTAGATGACGACTTGTATATCGGATGAATCCCGTCTCCTGAGCTTTTAGAATCTTTAGTTGAATAAAGCCTTGCATCACTGGCCTAGAAACGGGTCGGGGGACACGCTGGAAACACACTTTGCTCAACGTCATCAAGAATTATTCAGCGCTAAAAGGGAGCAGAGATTGTAACTCACACAGGCTCCACCCTCTACGCGACCCTCTACTCATCAAGTCCAGCAGAGGGCTCTACTTGTGCTTATAGAACTCGGGTTACAACATCGTAAACTTTGTTACATACAGTATGTACAGTGCTGCAAGCCAGATCTACTCAGTACCTGTATATTCACAAATGAAACCTGTGATTTGGTCAAGTCATTTCATTTGAACTATCTATGTGATATCGCACTCCTGCTGCAATGAAAGGTAGGCTATAAGAGGTTGCTATGTAAGCGTCATGACAAGTGGTATCTGAAAATCTGAAATAAGCTTCAAACACAGGAAAAGGAAAATCTTGTCAAAACCCGTACTCTCCAAGACGTGGAAACAGACTAGAAAATCGAAGGAGTTCAACTTTAAAAGCAGCAAATTTCCAGGAGAACTGGTATTGTAAGCGACTAAGACACTGTTTCAAAATCAGGTTGGCATTAAGGTAGCATTTACATAGATATAGATATAGTATCTGGGATAAGTCGAAATCGGCTTAAAGTATTCAGCGTGTGAATTCAATTCAATTTTATTTATAGTGTCAAATCACAACAGAAGTCATCTCAGGACACTTAACACATTGAGCAGGACTAGAATACGCTCAAAATTTCAAGAGTCAACACATTTTCAAAGTCCCAACATCACCCAGGGGCAAGTGTTACAGCGACAGTGGCAGTGAACATATCAGATGCTTTAATGAGGGTAGTTGCTTTGTATCAAGTTTTTTTTTACTGTGTTGTGTGTTTTTACCATCTACCTCATTTTGAAATGATTATGTGTCTCTAAGACAACTCACATCTGGATATGCAGTGCAAGAACAGGGTGAATGTGATATTTCATACAGAGCTGGGCAGTTTGAGCTTCACTTAAACAACACGTTGTTTGGTTTTGCCTGAAGGGTCTGATTTGCATGTTTGAAGCTTGTAAATTCCCATGTATATTTCTGGGGGTATACGGCGACAAAGAGTATAGAGAAGTGATCGCATAAAATAATTCCAGAGATGGGCTGTTGTGTCCCTGCTCGACACTGACTCACTACGCGCACACACGTACGCACACACAAACACACCCCTCTGTCCTCTTCTTGGAAGCCTGATGAATCCTTTATCTGCAGCTTGAATACCTCTGTGATCCATTCATATTTCTGTCCCAAAGACAGAAAGAGAGAAGGGAGGGGAGCCCACCAAACTGAGGCTGCGAACAAAATAACAACAGTGACCGACGAGGCCTACTCACCTATCTCGAAGCTGCCGTCAATGACACCTATTAGGTAACTGGGGATGTCAAAGCGCCTCTCCAGCTGAGTTATTGTGCTCTTCATGTAGCTCCCTGACAGAGCCTTTGCAAAATAGGCAAAGGACAAAGCCACCAGAAACATCTGGGAGAAGAGAATGAGATGAGAAAAGAGGGAGAGAAAGAAACAAAGAAAGGGATTTAATGCATAGGAGCATGGAAGTATAATGCAAATGCTGTTTTCACCTTATTATTACTAACAATCTTGATTGTGTGCACTGTGTAAGAACAAAAAAAAAAAAAGAAGCACTGGTGTGAAATCACTATTGGTGCCGTGATGCATGAACTCGGCCCATTAACCTACTTTAACTGGTCCAACATTCACTAATTAACAAGTGCCAGCGCCACAGGAATAATGGGCTTTATATTAGTTAGAGGTTGTGGAGTGGAGCTGAGCGATGGGATGAAGTCCACAAACCAATGGGAAGACTACGCCCACTTCTTATATCTACTCATATCGATGAATAAGAGCCACTTCCAACAGTGACTGACCAAAGAGACCAAAGACAAAATAAAAAATCAAATAAACTCATATATTCATTGAAGACAGAGGTCCAAATCCCTACACAAATTCAGTTTTCTTATTGACATCAAAGCAGTCTAAATGAGACTAAAAATGATTAAACAACAAAATATATATCGACTCTGGCCTTTTTACATTATACGATGGATATAACAGTCTCCAATAACCCTCCACCTCCAGCACAAGAAAAAGCTGTAATCACTATGTTTTTTAGATTCTTTAAATAATTTAATCAATAGTTTTTTAGATTCTTTAAATAATTTAATCAATATGTTATGGTATTAGTTTGTTGTTTTTTTATATTGAACCCTTTTATTTTATTTGCCTGTTGTGATTTATTTGAAATTGCCAAATCATTTACAGTTTTATATTCCACTAACCAACTTGGAGTATAATGGTGTTCTGTATGCTTTTTGGGAAATTGGCCAAGGCTTACCACATCCCCCCTCCATGCTTGAGATTTTGTGGAAAGTTATGATCAAGCCTTAAGGTGGTGCATTTCTACAGTGGTGCCCTTAAATGAGGAATAAAATCTTCATTCTCACATCCGGTTTGTTTTATGGCTGCATGTCATATTTGTATGCTTTTGAATGTTCACAATCGCTTCATTGAGCCCTTGGATGAAATAAATGCATTTAAAGAAAACACAAAATAACACAGCTTCCTGTGAAATATGTCAGAAATAGGTTATTTTTTCTAATCAAGAGTCACATGTTTGCCCCTGCTAGGCTAAAGAAGCAAGCAGTGCAGATAATCTTAGTTATAACATACATAATTATTAATAATTATTATTAGAAAAATGGCATAGAGAGCACAAACCATCTGCTTATTAATGCCGCAAGTGCTTACACACACACACACAGACACATGGGAGCCATCATAAAAATCCTGGCATAACATCATAGGGAACGGGGCATTCCAACAGCAATTATTCAATTATGTTAACAAGTGTATGCTTCTTTTGCCCCCAAATGAGCTAGCATGGCACCGTATGTGAACATCCATAAGAGGCACAGAGACCAATTAGACAGCAGCTGGCTCGTATGAAAGAAGCAGTCCAAATGCAGCTATTTCCTCAAGCATTATGGGGAACCTACAACATGTGACATTGTAAAAGTAATACTATTATTTCAGTAGAAAAGGTATATTCAAGGCCACATATGTGAAAAGCCTTTGCAGGTTTATACAGTTGTAGTCTTTTTCTTTTCTTTATACCTCCATATATCTCTTCCTCAGTCTATATCCACAATAACTGCCTTTCTCGCCAATTTGTCTTGCAGACATGATGGCAGTGGTTTTAGTCAGAAGGAGAATTTAAAAAAAAGCCTTTGAGCAATGGACTAAGTGTGATCTCTTTCAGTCTTCCTGAGTGCTTGTAAATAAGTAATGGTTTGTGCCCTTGGTCACGGTTCTTGTACTTTATCCCGTCGGCTCACTCTGCATCCAGCGCTGACGTGAGAAAAGCAGCGTGCATGAGAGTCACATTGCACACGTGATCAGGCAAAGACGCATCATAGCAGACGGGACGATGGCTGGCATTAGTCACCCGTAGCATCACCCAACAGAATCGCTCAAAGGGTGCAAATCAGTTTTGACCATATAGTGGTAGTTGAATGGGAAGCAGCGCTGCCAGCACTGAGAAAACCCCATTAAGAAAGTTAGAGAGGCAAAGAGAAGTAGAAGTCTATTCATCATGGCAACAGTTGTGAGAGAATCAGGAGGTTTACTGTTATAACGAATACCTGCTCCTCTCCTCACACACAAAGAGTCCATTTGCATGATAGGATGAGATCAGTGCAAACAGACCTCTGTTGATATCTTGATGACCACAAGTGCTGGCTGTGGGGCATTAACCAAAGTAGCTCATCATATGTGCATTTCCTGGGGGGATTAGCGAGCAAGCACGCATGCATACGCTTGTTTCCCTCTAAAGCAAGGAAAAGGCTTTTCTTAATTACCATTTCCAGGCTACTTCTCGCTTATTTTGTTGCTGAGTAAGTGGTTTATGCAAAACTAATACATAATAATAAAAGTCCAAAGCCATTCTTAGTCACATGCTTAGTTACAATATTTCACATTTAAAGCTGTTGGGGTTAGTGCAATATGATCGAGTTGACGCTTGTTGGGTTATTTATAGGTCACGGTGACATTGTTTGTACCAGAGTGGGTAACAGAGTCTGTTAGAAACTCAAGTTTGGAAAAATATCCAACTTACTTACAGCCACTGCAATCTTTTGATATGACATGCCTGATGCGACATGAGAAATATATTTATATATATATATATATATATATATATATATATATATATATATATATATATATATATATATATATATATATATTCTAATTTACTTGTGGTGGAATATTGCTCTTATCCAATATTTTCCAGTCGAGAGCGGAAAAAACACGAGGCAGAAATAAAAAGCACAAGCACACCCTTTTCTGTTATTTGTGAGAGTGATAATTTATCACACAACACATGACATGATTATAAAAGAGTTGAGTTTTTTTTTAGCAGGAATCAAACGATAAAAGAACAGATTTGGGACATTATACTTATTGGTTTAGTGAACAAAAAGCACAAAATGAAACGGAGCCGATTAGAGTGGATGCCATGTCCCACCCAGCCGGTCAGGGGAGCAAACAATTCTGAGAAGAAACACAAGTCTATCCTGCCACTGGAACCTGTATTATGATAAGCTGCTTGAACACCATTGTCTCACATCACTTTCAAGTGGGGAAAATCAACAAGGTTGTCTGATTTCTATGAGCCCTCTTTTTTATTATTAGGGCTGCTTGAGACGGGAGAAAAAAGGATAAAGACGAAAAGCCTGAGGTTGACTATTTATAACTATGAGATTCACTGATGTTCTGCCTTTTTCTTAGAAATAAACCATGAATATTGTGATTTTGGCGCTATGGCTACAAGAGTAACAATATTATTATAAAAAAGCATGCAGTTGCTTCAGTAGAAAACCATTAATTCAACGCTGATAGACTCAAGCGTCTTTATCCCAACATGACTTTTACTCTTTAAGAACACAAAGAAATCACTTTTATTTGTTTACTAACTACATGAGATGTATAACAGATAAGCAGTGGCGTGGTGTTGCCTGTTGAATAAAAATGGTTGAATTAGGATTTACAGATGGATTTTTTTTTTCTATGATGGGGCAATCTGAGAAAAGGTTAAGCATCAATGTTCACTGTATAACAGTGAACATTGATATGTTGTTATATATAAAAATATTATGGCTTACTTGCTTTCTTAAATGCTATGGGATACCACAGGGTTTTTTTTTAAGAGCCATTTAAAAAGAAAATAGGAATATTATGAAAAATGTTAACCTAAATTGGGTTACCCTTTATTCTGAATGGTTGAGGGAAGGGAAAAGGGGGAATTATTCAACCTCAACCTTATTTTTTTTAATTATTTTATATCTTGTGTCTAAGTGGGGGCAAAAAAAACTGGACCAAAATTGAATGTGCAGCATGTGGCACACCATGATGAAGCGTGATCTTTTCTTTTATTGTGTCTCACCAAGTCTCCCTCAAGGAGAAGTTGTGTCCACATTGCCGAAATCAGCTGAATCTTCAGCCACACTCCCCCGAGCACTCTCCTCCGCAACTCTTATCCAACAAATCACAAGACCCCTCTATGAGATTTCACAACGAGAGGAACCTTTCCTGTAATGTCGTCTCGCTCACTGGAACAAGTTCAAAATTGTCTCCCTGCTTTTTTCTGGAGACCCGCTTCGCAAAAACGACAAACAATGGCGACCCAATTCATGATAGGCCTCCTCTATAAATAGTGAGAAGAGTAAATTTGTGGGTAAACAAACCATTTTCAATGCCCTTTCTGCATCGCTTCATATTATCTTGAATAGGTAGACAAGACGTTCTGAAGAGATAAACATTTCAGGAATCAGGACACGTTTCATGCGTGTGTTGTTGACAACATTAAATACTTGATAAATGAGACCAGAATGTATGCTAGTTTTTCATAGTACATTATGTGCCACACATATCAGGACAATATGAATGTTCAGGCTCCCTCGTATGTCAAAGCTGTACTGCAGAGCTAAATGCTGATAGAATTATGCAAATGTAGGGTAGACCATGATAGAATCGTCTGCGACCCACCTCTGGGTCCTGACCCAGTCTTTGGGAATTACTGGCCTCGGGTTAAGGTGCTGACCACAGACCAATTCTTCCATTAACATCCATTCCTCATCTCTCTGTTCCCTCTTTTCCTGTCATTTTTCTAATATCAGCTATGCCCAAAAACACAAGTCATATCAGTCATAAAGTCAGGAAATCAACTCAGTTCTGCTCATCATATGCTAACATCATGAAGATGTGATATGATCAACAAATGCTGAATACCTAGTAAATGCTTTGTCAATTGCTCTTTCTCAGGTCAAGAATGCGTCTGGATGAGAAGGCCTTGACGTGCTGAATGATCTCCCGGCGGTGAGATTGTTATGACAACTGCTCTTCCAACACTTGAGCAAAAGGAAGGAAGGAAGCCTCAGCATTGCAAAGCAATACATACAAGTGGCGATATATACACTGCTTTCCTGTTAAACACGTGTACACGTGGGCATTTCCAGTATCTAGAAGCAACTTACTGGAAACCAGTAAAAAAAATGTTAGGACATGCCACGCTGATGTCAAATCCGCTACAATAATGCAAAGCCTTGTATCAGACTTCCACAGTGTATTGATGAAGTGAAGTACCTTACAAATGTCTGGCTATTATTAAGACAGAACGGTCTCAGGTTACAAACACCAGCATCCCTCATGGACATCGCACACGTCATGCTTGTGGAAATGACTGTAATTTAGTTATAAGTTACTTAGTACAGGTCTCTACACATGCAAGCCTACATTCTTAGAGAGCATGTGACCCCTCTTCCAAAACACACACACTCACACACACACACACACACACACACACACACACACACACACACACACACACACACACACACACACACACACACACACACACACACACACAGCATCTCCCAGAGAAATAGGTGTCAACTAGAACTTCTCCATCCCAGACTTTTCCGTACCTTCAGGCTGGTGCAGGGCGCCGAGCGTTGCTGTCCGTTCCTCTGTGCGCGTCCTTGCTCAGCTCCCGTCTCCATCCTTCAGTAACGTCTCTGTGTCTCCTTAGCAGAAGTCTCCCACGTAATGCAATTTCTTGGCACTGATGCATGCAACCCTGCAAATGGATAATTCAAGCATGTGACCCATTTCTCATCCTCTGCACAACAACAGAAGCACGTCTTCGTCAGCCAGCAGAGGGGGAACTGACACACAAACGCACAAAAGAACAGTCCGTGATCTTAAATCACAACTTAAGATTGTCATGGCACAGGTGACATATGCACTTACTTCAAAGCAAAAATGTTTTCATTTCCAGTAAACTATGAAGCTTGTGCCAAAACTGGGAGCCCAACATTCTTACATATCACAACCACATACTTGGATTTACTGTTTAACTGGTAACTACCAGCATGTGACTTGAATGTGTGTGATCTTAAACCACATCTACTAAAGAGGACCTTTTAAAACGTGTGGAATAAATGTGCATTTTACGTAGGAATATTAAAGGTATAATGGAAAGAAATAAATACATAAAGGAAGTCATTCCATTGTGTGCCACATAGTTATGCCATAGGCAGTATTTCGCAAAAATACAACCACTGGATGATGTACATGTGCTGCACCTTAACCACTTTAACCCACTTTAGGTGTTATGCCTGTGAGTCTGTCCCATCATGCATTTGCAGCAGGGATTCCTGAGGAAGCCTGTGCAGTATCCATGCAGGCTTGTGAACAGGGCCAAAGCATGATCGTGCCACCACAAGCTGAGCTGTACTGACATCATGGTCACCAGAGTGGCTCCAACTAAGAAAAAAAGGGCATCACGGAAAACACTCACATATGCTGCTGACCATTCAGCGTGCTGTGAAAAGCAGAAGTTGCTGTTTAGCTTCCTATTCTTACAATCCATGAAAAGTATGGAACGATGCCCCTATGTTTTCTGATCTGATCCCTTAGATTGCGACTTAATTTTCCTCAATAGAGTTGCAAAGTGATTCTATATATTTCAGATGTAAAATCAACAGCTGGTAGCAGCTGTCTAACTGTAAAAGTCTTCTGGTGGTGCTTTTATACTTCATTTCTTTTGTTTCCTTCCACCTCTTCCTCTCCCTTTCAAGTAATAATTTTGTCTAACTGGTCACATTCATCTTACTTATTTACCATATTGGCCTCTCCTCCCACAGTCCGTTCCCAGAAGTTGTGTAAAACAGTGAATGTAATTGCTCAAGGGGACTTGATTAGTGTTTGCCATGCAGGGAAGAACACAACCGCATTAGCATCACCACTTCTGTCAATGACACTGGCCCTGGTGCCAATTGTAACGCATTTGGATTTCTTCCTGAATGATTTTTCTGTCTTGAAGGCCAGAGCTGGCTAATCACAACAGGTTTGACCTACTTTCAAGGAATTAGACCAGCAGCAGCTTTAAGTAGGCCGATATGAGGCAGTACTTCACTGCTTTTTCCTTGTGTACCACCGATCTTTGAATTTGAATCTCATTCTCTAATTCCCATTAAGTACGATATCAAACAACATTTAATTGATCACTTGGATGTCCTTTCTAGACTTTTATATTCAGATTCTAACTTAGTCACCGCAGCAGGGATAAAAGTGGGTGATTTTAGGATGGCCTGCTCTTGCATCACTTCCTTATTATAGATGAATGAAATATCGGAATGATATACTATATGAATGTCATGTGATACTATTATTATCTTTTGAAGAATCAAGACAAGCAAGTTCTGTGACAGTTCATCGCTCTGATATAATGACAACACTGAGTGTATTCTGTTCCTGTCACACAACAAATGTACAAAATGACAAAAAACAAATGCTATTATTACTATACTATTTCCTGTAAGCCACTTCTGGATACTGTCATTTAAACTTAAAGGTCCCATACTATACTGTTTTTCATCAATTTCACTCAGCTGTCAGAGGTCCAACAACACTGTTTTCGATATGCATCGCCCCAGTTTTCGATATGCATCGCCCCAGTGTTTTTCATAATATGGGACCTTTAAATAAACTGGTGAAATACAATTTTAAATGTTTTCTTTGTGTATGTACATATATCATTTACAATATCACTTGGGTGATGACTGAGCTCCCTGCTGAATAAACAGCATGCTCTTGAAGGGCAGTGGTTATAGGTTGATGATGGAGACGACAGTATTATTAACTTTTCTGAGACGTGTAGAGCAGGACTGCAGTAGCCATTGGCAACACCAACATCCTTGTTCATACACATTGTAATGGCCAATTCTGTGTTTTTTCTTTTTTATCACCGTGGGTCTGGGCTCGGTGACGCCTACCTGCGCACGGCTGCAGGTATTTGAGAGGCTTGAATGATTGAGTGCGGGTTGGGTGAAGTGTTGGGCAAACAGTGTGGGGCGGGTGGACAAAAAAAAAGATTTTTACCACACACATACACAAATCGCAGGCAATATGGAATGCTTTGGAGATGGAAGATGGAATGATTAAGAGCTTTTGTGTTTAAATGGAATTTTTGGAATAAAACCCTGGAACTTAAACTGTGTTTGGTGCGTAAGTCTTCAAGCCGAACCCACGCCGCCCACGGCCTTCTTTTTTGGAATTTTGGAAGTCGACGAAGGCCGCTACACTAAGTAAAAATCTTTTTTTGGGATTTTGGGCAACCTTTCTCTTCTTAATTGGAATGCTGGAAGTTTGGAAGCCGAATTAAGAAGGCGCTTTTTTTTTTTTGCTATTGAGCCGCAACGTCGGGACGGACCTAATTTAATTGTTTAAAAACTTGTAGAGAAGAAAAATCAGAGACTTTTCTGTTTGATAACATTCTTTTGATTTTTTCCTAACGGATTTTGTGTTTAAACATTATGAGTGACCAGGAGTCGGAGAAGGATGAGTTGGAAAAGGAACAAAGACTTTTGCATGCGATTAAAGCACGGAGAGGGAAACTCTGCGCCCTGACAAGAAAGAAGAACGAAATTAATGGCTTGGTTGATAAGGATGAATCCATGCTTGTGGTACAAGAGCAAATGGAAACTTTCCATCGTCTGCTCAAGGAGTTCATGGAGCTGCAGGTTGCTGTGCAAAGTCTACTGGAAGAAGAGGAAAGAGAAGCGGATCACGCAGACTGGTACGAACCCAAATTAATAAACTACAGAGAGTTTATCAGTCTGATTGAAGCGCGGATAAAATGTGAAGAAGCACCAGGTGTTGCCTGCTTTCGACCCCGCATTCTGCCAAAGTGATGATGTAACTCCGGGCGACAGTGTCTCACAAGCAGCTCATAATGTACAATCCAATGGCTCTAAAGCATGCAGTGGATCTTCCAGTACTTCTAGAAAAAGCAAAGCCGCTACTGCAATAGAATTCCATGCTAGGCTAGAGCAAGCAACTCTGCAGGGGCAGGCAGAGGCGTTAAAGGAAAAGCATGCGCTTGAGCTGGAGGAGGCTCAGTTAAAAGCTAAAAAAGAGACACTGGCTGTGAAAACAAAGTTGGCTATCTCAAGGGCAAAGATGCAGGTGTTTGGAGATCAATTGGACACGCCGAGAAGAGCAGTGTCCACGTCCTCTTCATCTACTAAATTCATACCTGCTGGACCAGTTAAAAGGCAGATAAAAGTTTCACCAGCTCCTATTCCTCTCTCTACTGTTGAGCCTTCTACTTCAGCCGCTCCGCCCACAACGCACGCAAAAAGTAAAGCTAAAACCCGACATCTCCAACATAGCGTCAGCAGTAACAGCGATCAAAGTGATTTAGCTAAAGCAATGCGCAGGCAAAATAAGATAACTGAAATGCTAATTAAGCAGCAAAGACAGTCACTTTTACCCCCCATACAAATACTCATTTTGATGGTGACCCCCTGCAATTCAGATCTTTTTTAAAGGCATTTGAGCAGGGTATTGAGACAAAAACCGATGATTTGCAGGACAAGCTTTATTATTTGGAACAATTTACTTCTGGACAGCCCAAAAAACTGGTGCAGAGCTGTATGCACATGAACCCCAAAACAGCACTTGGAGAGGCTAAAAGACAGTTGGAATGGAACTTTGGAAGCAGTGTGAAAATTACTGCTGCATTCCTGGATAAGGCGCTGTATTGGCCAGTTCTGAAAGCAGAGGACATCATGGCATTAAGATCATACACATTCTTTCTGAGAACAAGTTACAATACAATGGAGGAAGCAGGATTTCTTGATGAATTGGAAAACTCATCACACATGAAGGTGTTTGTCTCCAAGCTGCCATTCCGACTGCGTGAGGGCTGGAGAATGAAAGTGTGGAGCATCCGAGAGGAACAGAAACGCAAAGTGGAATTTAAAGATCTTCTCAACTTCCTGGAAAAACATGTGAGTGCTGCAATGGATCCTGTCTTTTGTGAAAGTCAAAACTCAAAAGTAAAAATAACAATGTCCCCGAAAGTAACGTCATTATTCAAATCAGCTGGAAAAGTCAAAAGCAGCAGCTTTGCCACCTCTGTTGCTCATGTGTCACAGCAGAGTGACATGAAAATACTCTCAAACCAGTCCAGTCAACAGACGACAAATGGTAATGAAAGCCTGTGCCTGTTTTGCAGCAAAAGCCACATTCTTGATAAATGTAGAGCATTCAAAAAGAAACCAAACAAAGAGAAGGTTGAGTTCCTAAAGAGCAAAGGTGTGTGCTTTGGATGCTTAACGAAAGGACACATAAGCAAGAACTGTCAGGAACGGGATCCTGAAGGCTATACTGGGGCCGGTGGAAAGGAATGTTCACTGTCTGTTCTGCCAGTTAAGGTGAAACTAAACGAAGGAACAAAAGTGATTGAGACATGTGCTTTTCTCGACCCAGGCAGCTCAGCAACATTTTGTACTGAGTCTTTAATGGCCCAGCTGCATGCACCTGGACAAAAGGTGGGCATATTACTGAAGACAATGGGGCAGGAGAAGCCTGTGACAAGCTATAAGATCTCTGGTTTGGAAATAGCTGCTTTGAAGGACAATAACTATTTGCTGCTACCTGATGTATACACTCAAAAGTCAATCCCTGTCACCAAAGACAACATACCCAAAAAAGAAGACCTGAAAAAATGGCCTTACCTAAAAGAAGTGGAAATAACGCCAATTGATGCATATATTGGACAGCTGATTGGTGCAAATGCTCCCAAAGCGCTGGAACCCTGGAAAATAGTAAACAGTGAGGGTAACGGACCCTATGCTGTCCAGACTCGTCTTGGGTGGGTTATCAATGGCCCACTCGGTCATGATGATTATGGCGCTGCTGTCCCTGATGCTGCTGTGCAGGTGAACCGCATTTCTTTAGGCAACCTGGAGGAAATGTTAATCAGGCAGTACAATCAAGATTTTGTGGAACAACATTGTGACGAAAATGCTGAAATGTCTGAGGAAGACAAACAATTTATGGATATACTGTCAAGCTCAGCGACTCTCAATAATGGTCACTACTACCTGAAGTTACCATTTCGTGATGCTGATGTGAAAATGCCCAACAACAAACAAGTTGCCTAGCAGAGGGCGCAACACCTGCTGAAAAGGTTCAAAAGAGATGAGGCATTTTTTGAGGAGTACAAAAGCTTCATGCAAGAAGTTAGTTTGGAAGGGTACTCAGAGATCATATCACCAGATCAGTTGGAGCATGAAAAAGGAAAGGTGTGGTACATACCGCATCATGGAGTGTATCACCCCCGCAAGAAAAAATTACGTGTGGTGTATGATTGTGCTGCTACCTTTGCAGGAACCTCATTGAACAAACAGCTCCTCCAAGGGCCTGACCTGACAAACACCCTGCTAGGCGTGCTCATCCGCTTCCGTCAGGGTCAAATAGCCCTTATGACCGACGTCAAAGGGATGTTTCACCAAGTCAGGGTGGCAGAAGAACATGTTAATTTCTTACGCTTTCTATGGTGGCCCGACGGTGACATTACCAAAGAACTTGCTGAGCACAGGATGTTAGTCCACATCTTTGGAGCAGTGTCGTCCCCGAGTTGTGCTACATATGCTCTGTTGAAAACCGCTGAGGATAATGAACATCTGTATCCAGAGGAGGTTATCAGCACAATCAGAAATAGTTTCTATGTTGATGATGCCCTCAAGTCAGTCGACTCCAACGAGCAGGCTCTCTCTCTCTACCAGAAACTCACTGAGGTATGTGCGAAAGGAGGGTTCAAGCTCAATAAATGGATATGCAATAACCGCTCTGTTCTATCTGAGATCCCTGAAGCAGATCGAGCCAGTGGCGTGAAAACACCCGACCTGAGCCGGGACCAGCTCCCCATGGAAAGAGCTCTGGGCGTCCAGTGGGATGTTGAACAGGATTCCTTCACCTTCAGCATCCTGAACAAACACAAACCGCTGACAAGGTGTGGAATTCTGTCAAGTGTGAGCTCCATTTACGACCCACTGGGCTTTTTAAGTCCAGTCATCCTTCCTGCAAAACTGATTTTGCAACATCTGTGCAAAATGAAGTTGGGGTGGGATGAGGCAATACCACCAGAGATGGCACAAGCATGGCAAAGGTGGGTGGATGACTTAAATCTGTTACACACATTTAGTGTAAGAAGATGTTTCACACCCAACAAATTTGGAAAGACAAAAATGGCACAGCTGCATCACTTTTGTGACGCCAGTGAAGTTGGATTTGGTGCTGTATCATACCTGCGTCTAACCAACAGCAAGGAGGAAGTGTGTGTTGCCTTAGTTACAGGTAAAGCAAGAGTGGCACCACTTAAGCAAGTCACCATTCCACGCCTGGAGCTGGCTGCAGCAGTTGTAGCGGTGCGCCTGGACAAGATGCTGTCTAAACAACTGGAGTTCAACCTCAGCGAGTCTGTCTTTTGGTCTGACAGCATGACCGTCCTGAAGTACATTGCAAATACAACTACTCGCTTTAAGACGTACGTGGCTAATAGAGTTTCAATCATTAGAGCTCTCTCCACAGTCTGTCAGTGGAGACATATTTGCTCCAAGCTGAATCCTGCAGATGCCGCATCCCGAGGTGTCAAAGTTGGCCCCTTCCTGAAATCCGCAACCTGGATTATTGGTCCTGACTTTCTCAGAAAAGCTGAGTGTGAGTGGCCTGCAAGCGTGGATGAAGCATCGCTCCATTTGGATGCTGACCCAGAGGTGAGGGAGAAGGTATTTTCCTACGCAGTACAAGCTGAAGAGGTATGCCCCACCACTAAGCTGCTGACATACTTCTCCAGTTGGACCAGGCTTAAGAGAGCCGTGGCTTGGATTTTGAAACTGAAAACCATTCTAAGGACGAAGCTGAAACAAAATATAAACCCTGGAAATCAAGGCAAGGCAACTTTATTTGTATAGATAAATGAATCAGAAAAAGAAAACATGCTCACCACTCACAACTGATGACCTGTCCTTGGCAGAGGAGGCTATAGTGCGCTTCATACAAAGTAAACATTATTCCAGAGAAATAGCTGCATTGAAATCTGGTAGCGTGAAAAAATCTAGTCACCTGTACAAACTCGACCCCGTTGTTATTGATAATGTGTTGAGAGTGGGTGGCCGGCTGAGCAGGTCAGCTTTACCTGAGGAAACGAAGCATCCTGCAATATTACCAAAAGAAAACCATCGCTGTGTCCGAAATCATTCCCTACTCCCTACTCCCTATATAGGGTAGTTCTATGGAGGGCACTATATAGTGGACTCAAAGGCAAAATGAAAAAACACTTTCGGACACTACTCGGGGGATTTCTTTCGGCGCCGTTGATGACGTTGTCCTGACGCATAATTAATACGTGTCAGATTCCGCCAACGGCTCTTAAGTAGGCTTGTTCGGGATGGTCTTGGCTTGACTTGACTTGACTTGCCACGCCGACGAGAGCTGCAGGTGTCTGAGGGGGCGGGCTCTAAAAGAGACGGCAGCCAAACGCTGTCAAGTCGGACAACAAAGTCAACGTGACTATGGTGCTCAAGCGATAGAAAACAGCAGCAAACCAAAGAGGATATGTTTTATTTATATATATATATATATATATATATATATATATATATATATATATATATATATATATATATATTACACACACACATACATATATACATAAATACATACATACACACACACACACACACGCAAGGCAACATGTGGAAGGCATTATTTTTTCTCAGTATATTTGATTTCATTCTATGTTTGTATTAACCAGACCTCACATATAATAGGCCTACTAACAACACAATGCACGGAACTTTAGATCAAGCCATGAGATCAATGCGACCAAAATAAAAAGTATCATTTCACCACAAGGTGGCCGCCGAGTGCGGACCTGAACACACGTCATTGAACTTTTAACCAATGAGAACCATTCCACTGTAGCGGAGGTGAGGACAAGCCGGTTGCAGCCACCGTGGACCGCGCTGCCAAGCGCTGCAAGAAGCGCTGCAAGAAGCGCCTCTTAAAAACTTGTTCCCGCAATGTTTTGGGTCACGTGATATGGTCGCAACCCTGTGACGTCTTTGCAGTCGGCTGCTAAGTCGGACACAATGGGCGCGTTTCGGATCGCATGCATTTGCGCCGATGCATGCACGAGACTTGAGAGGATCCGCCGGAACTCGTCATAAACACGCCAAGTTCCCACCACGTCAAGTCGGACACAGGTGCACTTCACGGACTTTTTTTTTTTTTTTTTTAATTTAAACTTTATTAATAATTGTATACATAACAAAAACTATCGCGCCATGGGGAAACTTCACGGACTTTGCACAAAGAATATGGCCTGCCCAGTGGCACTGGCTTTCTTCGTCGCTGATGAACTCGAGCCGAGGCATTTGAAGTCCCGTTGTTGACGGAGGCTGAGGAATTTTCTCACGTGGGAAATACCACGTGATAATTCTAACCAACTAGGGCAACGTTGAGGGGAGTGTCTTATGTCCGCACTTATTTCAGACCATCTGCAGAGAAAAGCATGCGAAGGGAGGTACCCTGGAGATACCGCAAGTTTTTAAAGTCATGTGACATGTCGCAAAGGGAAGTTATCACCAGCATTTGTGACGTTTTTTTCCCAGAATGCCTTGTTTTGCGAGGCAAATGCATGCGCATGCTTGATTCGAAACAAGCCTAATTCTAGCCATCATGCATCGCTTTCAACCCACAATCCATCACGTTAGGTAGCGCGCTGCAGGCGGCTACATCAAGTCGAATTCGCCTAGTGTCACGCAGAGAAATTACCAGGATAATTATTTTTTAATACATATTCGTTGCGAAAATTTACAAAACCAAAAGAACGAGTCCTCCAGCAATAAGGGGTTTCCGTGGCCGTCTCATTTCTTGAGAAAAAAATAATTTTCAATAATGAGACGATCACTACATCGTCCTCACTGCTATTTTTATTTTCAACGATCCCGATCGGGTCCAGGTGGACTTCAGGACCAGGTTGCAGCACTACCGGCACCCCACATCTCCGCGATCCACCAGACCTGAACAGGCTGCAGTCCGTCCCCGATCCCAAACTCCTCGGCGATCGCTCGCCACAATCTGTCCCTCATCTCCGCATCTTTATAGTTTTCAGACTGTCATACGGCGCTTTGGTTTGAGTGACGGTCTTTGACAGACGAAGACCCCGCCGCCGCCTCGTCGGCCGGCCGCCGCCTCGTCGGCCTGTCGCCGGCCACTGCAGCTTATCGCCGGCCGGCCGGCCGCCACGGCCACCGGCGCCTGTCGCTGGCCACTGCAGCTTATCGCCGGCCGGCCGGCCGCCACGGCCACCGCCAACTGTCGCCGCCTATCACCGGCCGCCGCGACCACCACCGCCGCCAGCCACCGCCAACTGTCGCCGGCCCCTGCAGCCTGTCGCCGGGCGCCGGCCGGCCGCCGCTCGCCCAAAGTCATATATAAATAATTAATATATATCGCGTTTTTTTTAAGTAAATAAAGGAAAACATCACACTTTGGCCGTTTGTGTCGTCTTGTTCTGCTCTGCAATACATATATTAAATATTAACATTTATTATTGTACGATTATTCATATTTCCTCCGCTTTTTCCTGCTCTCTCTCCTCTCGTCCCTTCGCGATTTGTCTTTCAGCGCAATGCATGATGGTAAAATTTGCTCGGCTAGTGACCATCGGCTGTACACTACTTTTCACGATGCATTGTGGGAAACTTTGAGTGCACTATATAGGGAATAGTAATGCTCACTACACATTCGGACACCCCTACAAAATGGCGAACTCCCTATATAGTGCACTATATAGGGAGTAGGGAGTGATTTCGGACACAGCCCATGTCTCCAAGCTCATTCTGCAGCATGTACACAGTAAAGTCGGGCACAGGGGAAGAAATCATATGCTCTCCACTCTACGACGACAGTACTGGATCCTTCACGCAAATGCAGCGGCCAGAAAAATCATCAGAGAGTGTATGGTATGTAAAAAGCAGCGCCAGAGACCGGGTGAGCAAAAAATGTCTGATCTTCCTGGTGACAGAGTTTCAGCGGATTCCCCGCCATTCACACATGTTGGCCTAGACTACTTTGGGCCCATAGAAGTAAAGAAGGGCAGAGGTGTAATCAAAAGGTATGGGGTCCTTTTTACATGCTTAACTTGTCGTGCAATACACCTAGAGGTGGCACATTCTCTCAATACAGATTCCTGCATAAACGCCATCAGGAGATTCATCTGCCGCAGAGGGCAAGTGGAAGAAATCCGGTCGGATAACGGAACCAACTTTGTCAGCACAAACCGTGAGTTGAAACAAGCCATCCTGGAGCTGAACCAAAGTAAAATACAGAACACTCTGATGCAGGATGGTATTAAGTGGTCTTTTAACCCTCCCTATGGAGCCCACCATGGTGGTGTATGGGAACGCTTGGTTAAAGACATTAAAAGAGTACTATGCTCTATAACTAACCAGCAACTCCTAGATGATGAAGCCCTGCAGACAGTCTTCTGTGAAACGGAGGCCATACTGAACGACCGTCCAATCACTGCCTCCTCTGAAGATCCTAATGACATTGAGGCCTTGACATCGACACACACACAGTCCACACATTTTTACACAAACCATTATGCACACATCTGGAAGAAACATTTGAAGATTCAAGAAGAAGAAGAGGATTAATTTTTCTTATTTTTTGGACTAAAAGTTTTTGTATTTGAAATCATGGACTCTGAAGCCTTTGTTTAAAAAAAAAAAAAGGGGGGAAACTTGTATGTGTGCCATGTATATACGTAAGTATTGAATCATGCATGATGGGATCATACAATTGACGTAGGTAATTGTCACATAGTAATGTGTTATGGCCATTCCGTTTATAATTACTTGTTTCAAGAATTAGGGGCCGGAATGTAATGGCCAATTCTGTGTTTTTTCTTTTTTATCACCGTGGGTCTGGGTTCGGTGACGCCTACCTGCGCACGGCTGCAGGTATTTGAGAGGCTTGAATGATTGAGTGCGGGTTGGGTGAAGTGTTGGGCAAACATTGTGGGGCGGGTGGACAAAAAAAATGATTTTTACCACACACATACACAAATCGCAGGCAATATGGAATGCTTTGGAGATGGAAGATGGAATGATTAAGAGCTTTTGTGTTTAAATGGAATTTTTGGAATAAAACCCTGGAACTTAAACTGTGTTTGGTGCGTAAGTCTTCAAGCCGAACCCACGCCGCCCACGGCCTTCTTTTTTGGAATTTTGGACGCCGCTACACACATAATATTAAATAAACTAAGATGTATTCCATTCACTTGCAGCAATCAAACAAAAAAAACGACTTAAAGCCAGTAGTGGAAGCAGTATTCAGATCTAAAATAAAAGTACTAATACCACACTGTAGGAGCCATTTATCTGTTGTTAGTATTTGGTGGGTGGTTTATTAATGAGTATTATTGGTTTGGTGGTCTATTCTAGAAGTTTGTTTATTCAGATCTTTGGATGTATGTTCTTTGCTAATTATTTGTTTAGTTAAGAGCATATTCAGTTTTTAAGTATTGTGTTTTGAATTGGGTAAAACTGTGTGCACCTGAGATAATATAGGCAGGTATAGGGCCAGAATGCACCTGGGTGGGCCTATGGGTTGTTTTTTTTTACCAGCGCTAGAGAGGCAGCCGGAGCAATCCTTTGTTCTTTTGTTTGCTTGCTTGTTGGAAAATAAACCATCAAAAAACACCAAAACTTGGATGGACGATTCACTTCTTTTGCCTGCATACGCCACCTCCCCGTGGTGCGTCGGTGGCCCTTTGATTATGATTTGTTTGAAGGACAAATGGCCACAACACCACACTATGAAAATACTACAGGTAAAAGTCCTACATTCAGTAAAAGTATTTAAGTTATATCACCAGTATTTTAAAAAAGTATCAAAAGTAAGAATATAATGCCTCTGTTGGTGTTTTGCTATTAGATGTTTCTTGATTAATATTACTGCTGCATTAATGTACTTTGCATTTTACTGCTGTAGGTTCCATCCTGTACCACAGAAAACAGTTTTCAGCTTTGTGATGACGTCATATCCAGCAGATCCAGAAGAATTTCAAATAATTTAGTTAGTTTGAGGAAGTAGGAACATTTTGTGTGTCCTTCAGTGTATCACACACTTTAAAATCACAACTGCAGATACAGTGGACAGGAAGGGTACGGAAACTATAATGTGAAAGGTAAGTAAAGGTGTCGGAGTTGTGGAGTACATATATTTATATACAGTATATACATATATATACTGTATATAGCCAACAGGGTCAAACACTCTCTTGCATTCAGGAACCACCAACCAGGAAACTGGGAGATTGGGTTTAAAATGTAGATTAAAGGTGATTAGGTTTAGAATAATATTTTGTGGTTGGGGGGTTGAGGAAAAGGTTTGGGTAAATGGGGTCCAGTTGGTGTCATCCACACAACATTACCACATCAGCTCCACATCAGTTTGAACATCATTTCAATAATCTCTCCTCACTAGTGCAGGTGTTAGTGGTGCCATCTTAAATTATTCCTATACATTTGTTTAGATTATTTATTCAGATGATTATTGTACTATAGTTGGGTAAAAGAGTTAAAGGACCTCAGTAAACATTTGTATGAAGATGGCTCTGGTTATATATAAGGCAACTGTAGCCTATAGGCTACATATGGAAACTTTAATTTAGATTATTCAATTAAAGGTTGTTTTTTAGACCTTCATTTTTAAGAGCCACAATTATCTGAGTGATACTTGTGGCACTTATCTCTATCAAAGTGTCAGATATAAACTGAAGTAGATCCTGCATGAACCCGCATGCCCTGCAGGCACAGCAGATGCCTTGTGGAGAATTTCATCTTACATCTCTTTCACTGATAACTACATACACTTAGTGCACAGTTCACGAAGCAGTGTGTCATAGTTGCGTTTTCAAGAATAAAAAAAGAAGGAAAAAATAATTCTCAGTTGGATGGAAATGTTTTAAAGAGGGATCATTGGCCTTTCATTTAATATTGCTACTCGAATAAAAATAAAAATGTGACGACACACCATGATAAAAAAAAATCTTAATAATTAATTTGGGATAGCAAACAAAAAGCATGAATTACCTCGGTGTCTCTGTGAAACAGCCGTTCCGGTTGCTTGAACTACGAAGATTAAACAGCCAATCGGAAAGAGCGTCTGCCTCCCTTCAGCCGGCTCCGGTCGAACTTCTCATGTGGATGGTGACGGAGGAAACGCGCCGACTCGTATCATGAATGCTCTGAGACCGACGTTCACAGTTCATCTCCAGCCGACTTCACGCTCACTCTCGCTGGCGGACTAATCCAAATCAAAAGGGAAACATCATGTCGGGTCTTTAAGGTAGCGCTGAAAGGTGACCCGGCTGCTCCCTCTGTCTCCCGGACTGACTGAGCACACAGACGGGCTTCAGCACACACCTCCCTCTCTCCCTCCCTCTCTCTCCCTCTCTCTCTCTCTCTCCCTCTCCCTCTCCCTCTCTCCCTCTCTCTCTCTCCCTCCCTCTCTCTCTCTCTCTCTCTCTCTCTCTCTCTCTCTCTCTCTCTCTCTCTCTCTCTCTCTCTCTCTCGTCTTTACAATTCAACAGAGCTTTTTTAGCGTTTATCAATGGGTTACTGTAATGTCGTCATTGCTGCTGGGTATTGATCCGAGTCATGGTCACATGGTCTGCATTATGCCATTAGTTGTATTTCCCCCGATTGAATTCATTTGGAGATAACTGCTCAGTCATGTTTCTTAAAGTGACTTTGAGTGTATTTCGCTGATTCAGCTCCATTTCCATGTTGCTCTGCGCTGACAACAAACATTCTCTCCTCTCTTACCGGGGATTTCATTAAGTTCAGACAATTTGCCTGCTAATTGCATTTCCTAAGAGGTCCAAAATAGCTTGAGGCTCAAAAGGAATTAGCCAACTTTGTTTCTTTATTACTTTGTTACTTTATTAATTGAGAATAAACACCAACATAATCCCAGATGTCTTTAGGGGACTAGTGAGACCTTCAATGCTGACTAACTGAATCACACAATTCCCTTGCCTTGAATATCAATTTACTGTTACTCTAACCTGTTTTAGCTTTATCAGTCTCTGGATTGGGATACTTACTCTCTTGAAATTATTTTTTAGGTGACTATTTTTGGATGACACTGAACAAAATATTGCTATTAATCACGACAGAGGCAAGATGAAGGCGATTTTACTTGTTGCAATTCTGTGACGTGACCCTGGCCTCTGGCCGTAACATAAAAAGCAATGTTATGCGATTAGATATGGATTACAGCTAATTTGTACTTTACGACAGACTGTCAGTTTACATCGACGTAAACAGTAATATTCATCAGCTGCAGTAATGAAGCTAAACATGTTTTCATTTACTGAAGCCACAGAATAGTTGGAGTATTCCCAGTCTGAAGAATGAATTGTAATGAAGGCATTGAGGGTACAACACTCACATGGCAAATCACTGATATGATACACAAAGCCTCAACAGAGATGCATGGTCCCCAGGGAATGAATGCTACCAACTTTGATGTGCCCCATACTTTCAGCACGTTTCTTCATTAAAGGTCCCATATTATACTGTTTTTCATCAATTCCACACAGCTGTCAGAGGTCCAACAACACTGTATTCCATATGCATTGCCCCAAACCCATCCATGGTTCTGAATTTCAGCTGTCTAAAAGTTGCTCAAATGAGCTCTGCTGAGAACAGGCTGGTTGTGTGCCTGGACCTTTAAATGCTAATGAGCTCCGTCTGTCATCGCCTCCTTGGAGAGTGACGGAGACGATGCCACTTATGCTAGTGGCAGCATGCGCTAATCTTTATGGTGGATGTATCGCTATGGCTCACCTATGTGGCTCAGGTGAAGTTGCTGGGTCCCGTATGGTTGGGACAGATCCTTTTACGAGGGTCATTGTCGAGGCAAAGCCAGCTTTGTACTGACCCTCGTTACTGAAGCAGTCCGATGTGAAGTGGTTAGCACACACATACAAGCTAACACGGACCGTAGCCGGCACATTGTCATTAAAAATGAAACACAACCACCGTCTCTTCTGTTTTTCTGTATAGCTGGGACAGAATATAAGCACTTATGTTGATTTGTACAACCAACAACAGAGCAATCTGCGTGTCTAGTTCCTGTCCTGGTGAGACAGCTGTGAGATAGCAGTGTTTCACAATGTCGTCGCTCAACATTGTGAAACACTGCTATCTCACAGCTGTCTCACCAGGACAGACCGAACTTCCCCTCGGTGATGAACCCTCTCGGATATCTCCTATCATCAGAGGAGGTCGGCTTATGCAAATGACTCCCTTTGTTACGTAACAACAGGAGCTGAATCTGAACAGCCTGTAGTAGCGCCGTTGTACCAGTGAGGGGGCTGCAGAGACCATGCAGGAGTCGCTTGTTTTCCTCATTCTGGGAGTTGACGGGCTCAGGGAGGACCAGTTTATAGATGTAGAAACCAGAGAAAACCTGTTTTTCATAATACATTTCAAGCAGTTTTGGTAAGGCCACCCTCTCGCTCCAGAAAGCGGTTAATTAATATTTCCAGGTAAAATTACCCAGTAGACGCACCATAAAGAAAGGATGGATTTATTTTGGATTTGTCCACTCTGGTCTGGTTGTGACAAATACCTGCTTCCTGTGATGAAGGTTGATTCAAGTGCAGACGTGACTAATGGTGAGTGGTGATCCCTCGGCTCGATTCCTATCCATGCTCATTATCCACAGATGTCACAAGGTTAGAGCTAAGAACGCCACAGATTATCTGGAGGGAGGAATGAATGGAGGGGAGGAAGTGAAGCTCTGAGATAGTTGGTGATACAGAAAGACGGTGAAAGGGAGCTAGAGATCACAACAGAGAGCCGAGAATGAGCCTCATCGGGAGACGGTGAAGAGTAAATGTTCGTATCAAATTACAAATCCTGCACTACTAATCCTATATGCTTATGCCTCATTTCCACTGCATGTTTCGGCACTCACTTTTGGTTTTCTGCCGTTCGTTTCATGATGCAGAAAGTAGCCCTTTAGGTAGGATTCTCAGCTGTTGGCTATAGTCACAATGCATGAAACCGCTGTGAAATCACCTTCAACGTGACAAATTAATTATTTCATTTGCAACCAAACAGGAATATCTGTCGAGCTGTGCTACCATGCAGTAGAAATGTGACATACCTAGTGGATGGAAGATATTTAAACACACCCACTGGTTAATGGAGCGCTTCAAAGAGACTGCTTCTATGGGGAAAAAAACTGTCAATTTATGGAATGATCTGTACTGGACAAAACCTCAAAGTCTTAATTTGATGATATTGTCATTGTCAAGTCAAATAGGAGTATTCTAGAGTATAGCCAAAAATAATTTACATTATTCATAGAGCTGAAGGAAATAAATAAGTAAAGCAATTGGTGAACCCACTAACAGGGTATTCAGAAAGGAAAGTGGGCAGAAACACTGACTTAGTGTAAATAAGCAACACAGTGTCACAGTTCAGAAGAAGAAAAACCCAGCTCGAACAGAGATTGAGATCTTCGGTACGTCGTGCAGGACTGAATCGTCTACAAGTCCGGAGATACAGCTGTTAAGGTTTCTGAACTTTCAGAACAACTAAGATTAACTCAGAAGTTTCTCTGCCGCCATTATCACCTGTTGGGTTAGCGCTAATGTTAGCTGCATGCTACAATCAGTGTGACAATAGATAATTGTTTTCGTGTGCAAGATTACTTGTTTTTCAATCAACTGTCGACTAATTGTTTTTCAACTAATTGCCTAATGACTAGTGACGATGGACCAAACGAAACCGCTGAATCTACCAAAATAAAAGGAGGAAAAGGAAAAGCTGTGAGGTCGTTAAGTGGAATCTTCTGGTAGATGCATGAACTTCTTCCAAGTGAGGAGTCTGCACATATTAAAAACAACAAACAAATATTTAACATAAAAACATAACTTGACAATGGGGAACGCCACCAATTTTACATTTTAGTTTCGTCATGGTCTTGGGGAGAATGATTGTTGTCAAAAGGGTTGTATATAGCCATTTGCGCCTCAGAGAGAGTTGGGCAAAGTCAGAGAAATTGCCTCAAGTGATGTCACTTGAGTCATCATCAGCTGGAGTGGAAGACGTTTGACGCTAGCAGCTCAGGCTACATTAGTAGCTGCTAATACAGCACCCCCCAATCTCTTGATCACACCGTCGGTTGAGCTGCATTGTGTGTAATGTAGACAGGTTCCATCTTGATACTTTTACATGGATATGCTCAAGACTCATATGTGCTTATTGAGTTATGGTGTTGAAGGTATAGTAGCACATTTGAGTCCCGAACCATCAATGAACAGAATAATGTCTAAATGTAAATTCTGCTGGAAAGTGACTTACTTACCAATTAGATGTGCTTGCTTTTTTTTTTTTTCTTTTTCTTCTCACTTTGTTTTATGATGTGAAGCACTTTGAGTCTGCCTTGTGTATGAAATGTGCTATACAAATAAAGTTGCCTTGCCTTGCCTTGCCTTGCTCTCTCTCTCTCTCTCTCTCTCTCTCTCTCTCTCTAGTGCATGATCCTTTGTGGCTTCTTGTCTACCGTTCATCTCCAAACTCAACCTGTGAAAACGAATTTGTCGTCACAAGCACAAAGGAAGAGATGTTGGCAGCAGCAGTGTAGGTGTTGTTTGGCCCTGCCCTCTTAATAGTGTGTAGAACAGTGGAACTGTATAGCTTTCGGCTACATTTCATAACACATATCGTACGCTCCAAGCTACAATTAAATGCTGTGCTTTATGTTCATAAGGCTCAAGTTGCTGTTTTTTTTTTTTTAAACTATATTTACAGAGGGGCACAGAGGCCTGATAGAGAGAGGAAGTGAAGAGAATTAACTCATACAAGGACCTAGGGGTGCACGGTGGTGTAGTGGGTAGCACTCTCGCCTCACAGCAAGAGGGTCCTGGGTTCGATTCCCGGGTCGGCCCGGGTTCCTTCTGTGTGGAGTTTGCATGTTCTCCCCGTGTAAGCGTGGGTTCTCTCCGGGTTCTCCGGCTTCCTCCCACAGTCCAAAGACATGCAGGATGGGGATAGGTTGATTGGTGACTCTAAATTGCCCGTAGGTGTGAATGTGAGTGTGAATGGTTGTTTGTCTCTACATGTCAGCCCTGCGATAGACTGGCGTCCTGTCCAGAGTGTACCCTGCCTTCGCCCAATGACAGCTGGGATTGGCTCCAGCCCCCCCGTGACCCTAAAATACAGGATAAGCGGTAGAAAATGGATGGATGGAAGGACCTAGGGGTCTAAATCAGTAAAGAATTTGGTTGGACTCTCAACACGGGCACCCTCTTCAGGAAGAGAAAGAGCAGAATCCTCTCTCAGAGGAGACTCGGATCCTTCCGGCTCCTGCCTGTCAGTCTGTAGCTGTCTATCAGACTGTTCTTCGATTTGTATATATGTTTTATATATATATATATATATATATATATATATATATATATATATATATATATATATATATAAAATAAAAATCCACATTGTTTTCATCTGTCTATTAGTGTGTTCATTGAGTGAGATAAAAAAAACAGAATCAAATTCCTTTTATGTGTTCACATGCATGGCCAATAAGGCTGATAGCAAAACAGTATCCATGACTGCAGACAATGCTATACATATGGATGTGGCTGCAAAGAAGCTACAAGTTCTAAGGTGCTTCACACACATCTTCGACCCTGCAGCACAAATATCTTCACAATTACCAAAGTTTCAGTGTGTGCACCCCAGATTAGTGTCGCCAATTCAGTATCTGACCAAATACTGACAAAGGGCCAGAATAGTGTTTCTGCAAAACAGTGAAGTTGACCTTTAACCTTTTGGATATAGGGTGCCATAACTGCATCATTTTATCCTGTTATAAAAGTGTGTCATACCGTTTTAATTCTTGAGTTGTGGCCCAAAATGTGTTTTGTGAGGTCACAATGACCCTGACCTTTGACCACCAAAACACATTGAGTGATTGTTGGGTCCAAGTAGACGTTTGTGCCAAATTTGAAAAGGAAAAATTCCCTCAACGCATTCCTGAGACAATAAGAGACATCCGCCCGTCTCTGCGACGGAGGCATAACACAGTATGTATATAGAATACATGATACTTATTACCAGCTAAAAACATGGTCGACTATGGCATCTTAAACGTATACTTTACAGTGACATCTAAGCAGAAATTGAACTTAAACACATTGTAAAGTCGAAATGAAACTTTGAGAAATGGCAAAAGACAGACAAACACATGTGCAGCATTTATAAATCTTATTATTCAACAATATTCACATAACAACATCAACACTGCTCTGCTAGTGACAGGTTCTAATAATCCCAATATATTGTATAGTTACTTTGTAATACATTATCGAGAGGCACTTCCAGTAAGTCTGGCAATAGAGGAGCTACAGTATTGTGTCTAAATTACAAAACAGTAAAAATAAATATTTTTTCTAAAAGTTTTTTTTGTTATAATATACTTTTGAATCTGTACAGTATATATTTTTTATACAAAGTCAAACAATATCTAGAAATAAAATGTCATATTCCACTTAAACAAATACTGGTGAATCACACAATTTCCCCGTCCTGTAGGTATTGCTACATGTGTTAAGTGCAAGATACTGGAGAGAAGAAAAGAATGGAGTCTGTGAAGCGCCTGCTACAGAAAGTAAGAACGTACCAGTCTTGTTTTTCTTGCTTTCAAGGTGGTGAAAAAAGTTTGGTTTGATTTCCTTCGTAACAAACAAGGAACGCTGATGAATGTAGCATTTGAACAATGTAGATATACATACATACATGTGAAAATGGTATGGCACAGGAGCATAGGCCCCCTTTTAAAATGGCTGAAACAACAAACAATGCTAAACGGAATGTTTTTGGTTCAAACCATCAAAAGAAAGTACAAGGGCTTCAGTCTGAGAACAGAACAGTCGCTCAGGTCCACTGTTACGGCTGCCTATTGACACGGCAGTGAATAAAAACAACAGCGAGGACGACGCCGTGAGCTCTGGTCTATTAGATGAATGCTAAAATGTTATGTTGCTTTCCTCTATCCTGTATTAACTGATAATAACCAGGCGTGCCTCCCCTGCTTCTGGACAAACAAATAGGAAGATGCAAGAAACATGCTCCTTTTAGGGCTCAGTGTGTGCAAATCACACACAAAAAAGGTCAAAAAGTTTCTTTGGTTTGCACGAGATAAATCCAGCGTGCAGCAATCCCCTTCCTCTCATCGTCACGTAAAGAAACCACTCATGGCTTAGATGAAGGAGCATCATTTAGTTGGAGACCCTGTACTGTTGTTTTCTGATTGACTGCTGCAAACCACAGGCCCGTGTTGCCATGGTGACTCGGAATAAAACTAAGCAGTTAATACCAACTACATTTTGGATGCACAGAAATAATTTTGAGAGCCAGCAGGTATATTACAGAGGACAGAAGGGAGGGGACTCAAACTTATTACCCTCTGAAAATCTCATTTTTTAGGACATCCAGTGGTTCTACTTTTCACCTCGCTGCAGTGACATACGAGTGGGTGTGTCGGTACGCCATTACATCACCGCTGGGTGTGGCTACAGGTTACGGCCACACCCATAACGCTGATGTTGCGTGTGGTCGGAGGATTTCAGACTGGTGTTAAGTAACTGTACTGGGACCATACCAGTGGTTCCACATGTTCATGAGCCGTTACTAAATCACTTACACTTTACATCACAAGTGAACATTTTTCAGATGCATTTGTGGAAGTACCTGATCAACCCCTCAATTTCACCGGATATCCGGTCTGTGTTACTTTGTGCAAGTGGACAAATTACTTAAAACTCCATGACGACAAACATGAATGTAGACAAATGTTCACTGTGATGGACTGCTCATGGATTTTTATACTGTAGAGAAATGGCAGAAACCTCGAAACATGTTAAGCATGAATTTTGAAAATGATCAGCTGATATGTTTAGCAACACAAGAAGCAAACATTTGCAAAAAACACTGATATGGTCCTTTCATTTCAACGCAAAAACAACCCCAAACCTGTTTGTAAAAGAAGTAAACCAACAGTCGACCACTCCCTTATGTCTCACTCCAAACACCATATATTGGCTACACGCAGCTTTGGATTGTTGACGAGAAAAATAGCGACCCCGACTTCTATCACAGCGTTAATTAAGTCTCTTTGATTGCTGCACTGAAGTGTACACAGTTACTGAGGCAGGGCTGAAGGGGGGGGGGGGGGGGGGGGGATCAGGGGTGTACCTTTTGACTAACTGGATCCCCCGCCAGCTTTGAATTCTCTGATCACACAGAATTCAAGTGAGAAAGTCTGCAAATTCCCAAACATAGAGGTGGAGCACAGGATGATACAAGTGAGAGATATGAGGGGGGAGGGGGGGCATTGCAATAGTATGCACATTAGATTGCAAGTGAGGCATCAATATAGTGGTGCGTCGGGTATTTACAGTGCATGGAGCTCAAGCTCATTCATGTGTGCTTGAATGCCTGTTGTTTACAGGAGGCAGGATGCTTGCAGAGCTTTTTTTTTTTTTTTTTACAGTCTTGGGTTATTTTTTTTATTTTTAGAATGACTGAAGTTTAAAAGCGACGTTGCTGTACAGAGCTTCAAAATTCTCAACGAAAAAGACCCGAGTCGAAGCTTTACACGACCCACAGATGTGCAGATCGGTCATCTGTCAGCTGGTGTTTACGGATCATTTGTTACCGCTACAGGTAGACGTATAGTGAACAGCCAATGCAAGGCTATTGGAAGACATTTGGTCCAGGAGGGGACTTGGATAAATCCAACTGCATCTCACTGCATACGATACAAAGACACGGCGCACTTTGTGTTGGCAGCTTATTCTTTTAGGGGTCGGATATCCTTTTTTCTGTTGCTAAGCAATATTAGCTCAGTTCATAATGGACTTTTGTTTTATGGGGCTTCTTGTCTAAATGATATCAACACTGGAGGTCATTTTGCTTTTACTTTTACATTTGCAGTTTGTAAATCTCTTAGACCACAAACAAAAGCCAGAAATCTTGGTGTAGTCATCGACTCAGACTCAAATTTGAACATCCACATTAAGACAATTATTAAATCAGCTTAAGAATATATCAAGCATTAAAAGACTTGTGTCTCAGCTATAGGATATAGAAAAACATCTCCATGCATTTAACTTCAGTAGGCTCTCTCGAAAAGTTGATCAGACAGCTGCAGAACACCGAGTCCTCACTAAGACCAAGAGAGAAACCACATAGGAGCCATGCTCAGATCAAACATTTGACACACTGGCTTCCTGTGTGTCAAAGAATTGATTATAAATACGACGGTTGGTTTGTAAAGCACTAAATGGTTTAGGGCCAAAAAGAATCTCCATTATGAACTGCCCAGACGTCTCAGACCATCTGGGACAGGTCTGCTAACGGTCCCAAAGTCCAATCTAAATACAGAGAAGCAGTATTCAGTTTTTCGGCACCACATCTGGAACAACATCCCAAAACGCCTGCTTCCTTTTATACTATTTAAATGTATCTTTTCATATTGGCTCTCTTTTTCTTAATGTCTGTCTCATGTGAAGCACTTTGAATTGCATCGCCAACGAAAAGGTGCTTACTCGCCTCGCCGTTCCTCTCGACTGGAACTGAAACATGAACAATGAGCTCAGGCTTTGGTTCGCACAGGCTTTCTTTTACATAGCAGTAAAAACAAGCTCAACCACTGCACTCTTTAAGTACAGTGAATAAGCAGTCAATGGCATTACGTTGCACAGTTAAGCCTTTCTTTGCACAATGGACGTTTTGATAACAGTGCAATGGATACAGCTGAGTATTTGGACCGTATTAAAGCAAGCAATACTCTAATTGAGTTAAGAAATTGGGTCACAGTAGGGCAAGTTGAACCAGTAAAAACTTAAACACTGTCTGAAAACAAGCCCGTTGAATTGATTGCTTAGCCTGTTTTTTAGTGCACCTCAGCGAACCACTGAGGAATTTTGGAGCTGCAATGTTGTAAGTTCCCTACCAGTTTACAGATCAATGCTGCTTAAATGCCTCCGACATCTAGTGCCACTGCAGATATAACTACACCCTCCCATTTATCAGACATTTTCCCCAAAAAGTGCTGTCAAAATCCAAGAAGGTCTTTCACTTTTCAGTTTTGGCACAAAGTACCTGCTACAGATAAGTGAAGACACAAAGCATCCCTAAATCTCCAGATCTGAATCCCTGGAGTTTCCCCGTCGCTTTTCCCCAATGTCAGATCAAATACCCCCGCAAAACACGTAATACACTTTGTGGTCTTGGAGACGTAGCGTCACATGATTTGAATCCGACCAAACTGGTTTATCTTCAAAGAGTAACACCTAGAGGACTCGGTGAAATGTGAAAAAGATCTGAGAACCCCCTGACCTTGCATAAGCGGCTACAAGTCAAGCTAAAAGGCTTCTCCTTCCTTCCCCTTTCATTGCTAAATCTCATTACTCTTCCTCCATCACCACCAATCTGAATCTCTAAGAAACATCAAAGGAGAGCGCGGACACAACTTGTTAAGCCACACGCTATGTCATCGGTAAGGACCATGAATTACAGAGGTCTGCTGACCTATAATCAGATTTCAACGGAACTTTCTCTAATTCGGTTGCACTTCGGCTTCTTTAAAAAGAAACGGTGAAGACATCATCTTCTGTGACAGATCTTGTCAACACTTACTTATTTGCATGTAGAATTCTTACATCTCATTCTGCCTGTTTTCTATATCTTCCTAGAGGATTGACAACATATACAAAGTGTTTTGAGTTCCTCAGTGTAAGTAAAGGAAACCCTGGATTTGTTCCACATGTACTTCCTTTGCCTTTGTGTGCAACAAGAATAAGAAATGAATGATTTGGACCTGATTGGGACTTTCTTGTGGGTACACAGCACCCCCTGGATGGCAAGCGGATCCACAGAGTAGGAGTAGTTTAATGTCTCATTGAGGTAAATCCTCAGCTCTGGTCTGGGCCACTATGGCTTACTGGATTACTTAACATTTTGGCCTACATACCAGGCAATAAATTATATTGCAAATTCTTGTCATTAGTGAGTACATTACTGAAAAGAAGTTGGGAAGTGGCATAAAATGTGGATTCAACTTATATGTTTTGAACAAAACAGATGACCTTATTAGCTAGTTTAGTGTCATGTAAGTAAGCTTTAATGTGGTTAACAGTTTGATCCGCTGTGTTGTGGCATAGGCCGCCTATGGGAAGCTGACACTGAGAGAAATCAAATAGAATTGTGATCAACAGTATGATGGTATTAATAACATTGTTTCCCTTGTGGTTCCTTTGTGAATCACAAAGGGGAACCACATGCCTCGGTGGACCTCGTAAATAAATAATTAAGTCAATAGCATCACGAAAAAGAAGAAAATATCGAAGTAGTAGCAAGTAAAAGGACAAGGAAGAACTGCAAGTCCTTTTTCTGTGTTTCTTTTTCTCTACGGGTTTCTGCCTTCCTGAGTTTTGTGGCCTGGAAACATGTTGGTGTGCTAAACTGACCTTTGAGTAACAAAAGACAGGGAGAAAACATGTGGACGAACATTGTTTGACATGAACAAAAACCTGTTTTTGTGTGTTTTTTCCTTGAGCGAGAATAAAGCTTTTAAAGCAACAGGGTTCTTTGTTAAACTTCCTATCTGTTCTTAGTATGAAATATGTTTCAATAGCATTGTTTGTGTGAGTGTGTGTGTGTGTGTGTGTGTACATATGTATACACAATGTACTAGAACTGGCCTTTTTTTTCTGTCTCCCTCTGAAATCCACACAGCTGAGCCTCAGTGGAAACAGCTTTTTCCCTGGCTTTCATCCCATTGTCTTCGAGGAGAAGGGACTTAGCACATCCACAACCAGCTGGGTGGCTCCACAGTGTGCTGATAGCACAGGAGCGACAAGAAGGATGGGGGGGTGGCTGGGGGTGGGCTTGCGTGACAATGTATTCCTCACTGGTGGAGTGCATTTGTGAATCAGTGTAACTGGCCCATAGTGCAGGATGGGTAGCCTGGGTGAGGGCAGGGCAGCAGCCCCAGACTAAAACAAACACTACAGCAGAAACAAGCACAGTCTCAATCATTCTCTTTTTCAGGTTCTCCTCTTATACTCCTCAGTTGCTTCATCTTTTGGAACTGGGCATGCATCATCCCTATCCTCAAACCCAGTTTTTTGTTAGGCACGTATTACCCAAAACATCTTCTACAGTGTTGTGTCGAAAGTGATGTGCTGGCTACCAATATCAAGAGTTTAGTTAGGAAAAGAAACAAACACTTTTAGACAACGTTCAAAACTTTAAGAGGAGGTCAGAGTTCATGATATCACTCTGGCTCCTCCTCGTTTTCCCCTGAAGTCTCTGATTGCGGAAGGATTTCGTCCTCCTCTATAGCCGGCAGCTCTTCCCTTTCATCGAGGCCGTCGATTGACTCGTCCTCTTTGCTTGCCTGCTCCTCCTCTTCCTCGTGAATGGCTGTGATTGGATCGTTGGGGCTGCCGATGCCACTCGCGTCCCCTTTCTGAGCCTCCTCCTGGGCTTCTGCAGCGATGACTGCTTTCCACATTTCATGGTTTTCCAGAATGTGCTGCGTTATCTGGCAAAACACTTTCCTCCGGCTCACCTTTTTGGTTTCTCGTTGCTCTGTCAGACACAAAGTCAACAGTTTAGACAAAGTCCCGGGGAAAGGGAGCCGTGACCTGGCGTTTCTTGCCGAGAGTTAGATGACAGGACTGATACACTCTGATTTGAGCTTCATATTAGCTCAGACAGATATGAGTCATATCAATCCGTCCATCTGAATCTCAGGAAGAAAGCAAATAACTGATTATTCCAATGAGCCACTTGGTATGTTGGCATTCTTTCCAAGTATCACAGTAGCTGCCTTTAAATGAATGGAACTCAAACTATTTCTATTAAAGAATGATTGTAACAGTGAGATATTTCCTGCAACATGAATTAATAAGAGATGGACATACGGGAGGTGTCAGAACTTATTGATGCGTCGTCGTCCGCCGTGTCCTCCTCTTCCTCCGGTATATCTAGTCCCTCCTTCGCCTCTTCTGGCTCAGTGTCTCCCTCAGGTGGGTCCACCCAGCGTCCCGGCATGAGAGCGGCAGAGTCGTAGGAGGAGCACAGAGGTCCCACTATGTGAGTGATGAACGACTCCTGTAGTTTAGCGAGCTGCGGAGCAGAGCGGTCCATGAAGGGGCTGATGGGAAGGCCCAGGTTTGCTTCTTCGTCACCCTAGAAGGGTACAAACGTGGGAAATATGTGAGATGCAAAGATATGGTCGGATATAGACTATTACACACACATTTTTTTTTAATGATGTGATTTCAACAGAGAACAGAGAGATCACTTTTCTCCACTGCCCCAGATTGTTTATAGTAGACCCAAAAAAAAGCAATTCACTCTTCAGTTTGCTGAACTTCTTTAAATATTAGAGATGATAGAGAATAAAGTAGACAGCAAATGCATTAAAAATCATACAAAAATAATAAATAGGAATAAATATTCAAAGTGGCGTTTAGAAAAATAGAACATAAAGCATAATTATCTGTAAAAAAGCATAAAACAGAGGCAACTGAATTAATTCAAAAAGAGTATTGACAGTCTTTGGTCCGGCCTCCATCGGTTATCAAATGTGATTTGATCAAATATATTGATATATAATATTTGAATACTTTCTTAGGCTTGTGCATGTATTGTAGGTAAACTCTGCATCCCTCAAGTCATTTGAATACATATGTTTCAGCTATACAGCTCCACTGGCAAACAGAGAAATACCCAGATGCATTTATTCTGGGCTCAGTCTCCTGAAAGTAGGTCAAGAAGACTCCAAACAGAAAAACACCGATCCAAATGATGGCTGATGTGTAGGAATCAATCACATAAATAAGACTCACAAGATTACCACTGATGAATACTGATGTAAATATTCTGACTAACTATCTTGGACCAGAAAACGTGCGTCGATACGGTTCAACAACCAAGTCTGTGTCCCTTTAATATATCAGATGTTTGTACTTGTATTTGTTGAGGAGGCATTAATATGACATGTGTCGACGGTAAATTGAGGCGGGATAAAGACAAAGTGGAGCCACGCTGTTCCTTCCTCATCCGTGGCATATTTCTCATTCACGCATCTTCCATTTGTCCGTTCTGCAGCCACAAACACAGAGCTAACACATGGGATGGATTTATTCTGCTTACTGCGTTCCTGGTGACACTGTTTTATCTCCATACAAACTGAGGCCATATATCCACAGTGACCTTAAAAACCCACCTGCAAAATGCATTGTACCCATTAGAAAGTACATTTCTATATTTTCTGTGGTATTTTCCTATATATTGTGATGGTCATGTATTGAGCTGTAGTGTTCGTTTTGTGACGTCAGGGCTTTTAACATGATTCAGTAAGAGGACAGAGGGGCAAGGGCTCCCATCGCTATGGCAACCTGAAACCTGGATGGCATCAGTACGCCGCACGCATGGTTTATTTGATAGGTGTGTGTGTATATGTATATCAGGGGGGGGGTTTCTGCTCCAATCCCTGTGATCCTCCTCTGTGTGACTGAATGAGTGCCGTCAAGGATGACTCATTTAGGTCATTAAAACGTACGCACTGCCTCGCTCTCCCTCACTTCACCCCGCCCCACACCCTTATGAGAATTGAACAGAGATTGGAGAGGAGAATGATAAGCTTCAGGTCTGAGGGGAGACGGGTTATTTCTCAGTAATCCGTGCAGCTATGATTACCGTTTCTAGCTGCTACACAAAATGTTCAAATATCCTTCATACACCAGTTTGACTAAACCTTGTGATAACTAACTTTTGTTACATCTCTGCACAAATACACATGTTAAATTTGTCTTTTGAAGAATTCATATTTTGGATACCAGAGAGAATAAATTGCCTTCATAAATGCGCCACATAGAAAAGCTTCGATTATTTCTCAAAAGCATCAAATTAGTTCTATTCTACTAGCATGTCGTGGCAAGCTAAGTGATCATATCTCTCTGGCTCGTCAGATTTTATCTACATCGACCTGCTCGGCACCAACTAAACCAACCAATCGGAGGCCTGGTCAGTTAAGAGCAGGATTTGTTGCCAGGCATCCGTCTACAGTGGTCTCTGACAAATTCATCATCTAGTAGGCAAGTCTTTTGACTATTCTATTTCTGTACAGAGGGAAGATCCATTTGTACACATGGAGCAGTTGCTGAAGGGTCCCTGAGAAAGAATGGAAACCGCTGTCATATGCAGAGGTGCTGTCATGGAGTTGACCCTGATGTCGCTGTGGAGGAAGTCGGCAAAAAGATGCACTAGAACATTACAATTACATCTTTACCCTTACAAGCATGTTTACTCAGAATGAATCACACCCCAATAGTCCAGATGAAGCGTTTTTACCAGCCACGACACTCGTATATAATAATATAATTATTGCTAGAGAAAAATAAGAGGGAGAAAAATATGTGCTTGCACATCTTGAGACCCACTTTCACTGTTCGGAGCTGGATGTGCTAACATTACAACCAAACATCTCTCTCGAGAATGCTGCATGCAAGTCAGTCTAAATGCTAATGTAAATGTGAGAGTTTACTTGTTCGTAGAACTCGTTGACGATCCCCTCCGTCCACTGCAGGTGCAGCTGCTTGGACTTCAGCGGCCCGTTGACATCAGCCAGCTTGATGCACATCTGGCACACCAACAATCGGTCGTTTTCATTGGTCCAATCGATACCAGATACGCCTTCATCACCCACCTGGGGAGATGAGCACAGAGAGCTTTGTGTAAAAATGAAAAAACACAGCTGTAGAATGGAAAGGATTCCCTACTGATTGCCAGTTTAAGTTGAGGACAGTCTGGGAGAAAAGACTGTTATTATTATAGGAACAGAACAACGTATTCAACAGATTTTTACCTTCGCATTAAACTCTGCAAGGAAGTCAAAATGCTTTTTGAGGTCAGTGGCCAGGATGGCTTCGATGACTAAGAAGCGGAAGCGCTTGAACTCCACGTGTTCGAGGTTAGCCAGGAAGTTGAACTCGGGTCGAGACATGAAGAGGTTCCACGCTGAAGCTGCGTGGTGATTTTCCAAGACTGAGCGATCGTTGTACAGAAGAGCCTACAGCAAGATGAAGAGGAGCAGGTGAAACGGACATTCAGAAGAATTATGCGGCTATGTGTTTCACCGGGGGAGATTTGGTGTTGGTTGTGAATTGCTTTCTTGTCGTGGCTTATTTGGTCTTTTGGTTTCAAGATGGAGGAATATAAATATTTCAGCTCATAGCAGCTGTCTGTCCTCTTCTTCACATCATATTTACATCCAAGCGAAGCTCCCATTCTAACGCTTCATGCTGCTGCACACATACGTTTCACATACCTGTGGAGCACTAGTAGCTACTAGAAAGGCGTTGGTTCTTCCAGGATGGTCATAGTCGTGCATGGCGGCAGCTACATACAGGGCCATAAGCTCCAGGCCAGGGATCAGGCCGGCCAGGGAGCCATAGCCATCCTCCAGCACAGAGTTCATCTTGGATGCCAGGAAGCCTGTGGCTCCAGGTATAATGCCATTCTCTGAGTCTACAGTCAAAAAGAAACACAGCTCATGCACCAGTCATTGGTGGTGCTCTTTCCTCTTTGTAGGTGGTGTAACACCACAGTGAAATAACTACAGTATAGACATGTGAAGGTGGGAGTTATATGACCAGGGGCTATGCCATCACACTAAACCTATGATGTAAATGAACACAAACATGCAGAACGTCGCTGGCCCGATTTGAATCAGGGATGTTGTGATTCATAGCCGACATCTTAATCCCTGAGCCACAGGGTGGATTTGTTTGACAATGACAGAGAACAGTGATCGACAACACATCCTTTATATCACTCCGGCCAATCAAAAGGAGCCGCTTAAGTCTGAGCTTAGAAACAAAAGGAGAGATTTAAATTGCCTAGAATATGTGGGTAAGGGTTTGTAGGCATGGAAATGAGCGAGTAGCTAAATATGGTACAGAGCATCTTGACTCTTTTTTTTTTAATTCTTTTTTTTAAATATATTTTATAAACTAATAATGAACTAAGGAACATCTGCATGTGTTTAACACTCTCACCAGTGTGTATGCCATTCTCAGTCAGCAGGGTGGGCAGGCCTGGCACAGGCTGAGTGGTGAGGTACCAGACAGCATGGAGGACGTCAGTGGCATGGATCCGGTTGTGATCTGGGGACGGTAAAATAAAATGCTAATTCACGCCAGTGGAGGGCAGTAAGACCACCGTGATGATCCCAGCTGGAGCTATTAAACAGGAAAAAACAACAATAACTAAAGTTCACTTTGGACGACACGTGCAAAAATGAGAGAACACAAAATAGTCCCATGTTATTGGGCATGCAGCGCTGCACTGGGCAATACTGGCAATACATGTAAATGACGGGAAAAACAGGAGAAAAACAGGAAAATAGGGCTGTTTCCTTCTGCGTAGTGTCCAGACATTCCTTTTTTTTTTTTTTTTTTACAAAAGTAAAAATATTTTAGTCAAAATATGTCATTACACTTGATAGAAAAACATCTCTTCTTGTTTCAAGATCTCTTTCATCTTGAAATGCCTAAATATTACATCTTACCAAGCAATTGTTTCATTGAAAGATTTTTCTTTTTTACTTATTTCAAAGTTATTATTATTATTTGATTGTGTATGTCTTTAGTTTCAATTTGAAAAGATATGAACTGATATCAGGAAACTTGCCAACTGTGAAAAAAAGAGTACTACATGAATTACTGAAGCAGAAAAGAGGCCTGGTGTTGTATTACTATGACAATGCAATGCATCCCCCTTGTGTCAGAGAACGGTAATGCTTGATATCAATAATTCACTTTAATAATCTGCTACTCACAAGGGATGACCCTGTATCCGTTCTCCAAAGCATGGAAGTAGTTCATGAACTCTTGTACAGGAATCCTGAAGGTCTCAAATAGACCTGTGTCCTCGAAGAGCTTATAGGAAACCTGGGATATAACATGGGGAAAACAGTCATGCCTCATCTTTTAGAGCTTCAAATAGATAGACTTTAAGTGATAGAAAGCTCTAGTATTCACAGACCAACACTGCATGTATCACTGATTTATGTTGTGGTGTTGTTGTTGCTAATGTCACATTAAGCTGCTAATCATCAATAAAATCAATCAATAAAAACATCTAAAATCAAAATTTCCATCCATATGAGATAATGATGAATCCGTATCGACGTGTTTTCATTAAACAAATGTCACGCGGGTTTCAACATTTCCTCACTAATGAGTGTTTTACCTGACTGAGGATGCTGCCTGCCTTGCCTTGGGTCGTCTCCATCAGACTGAAAATGGGAAAGTTCCAGTTGTTGAGTTGACTCATCAGAGGCTCCAGCGCTGGGGACACCAAAGGCTCCGCCTCCGAGATCGGCTTGTCCTGTTAGGTGAAGGCAGGAGGTACAGTGGAGGGGTCAGAAAGATACTTGCAAGCACAGTAAAATAACTGCTCAGTCACCACTCTTTGAAGCTTAACAACAGGCTTGGGTCATTTCACCATTTATTCTGTGGATACATGTTATCAGACTGCACCACCACTTGGTTTCTAGCATTTTGGAAAAGCATTTTCAAAAATATATGCAGTTAAATGAGCGGCATTAGCATTAAATGAAGAAAAAAAAAGGCTTTCTTCCCTGCTACCAAGCCTCTCTGATTGGCTACCTCAGGTGATGGCAGGAGCGGGTGGAGCACGATGCCCTCTGCCAGATACTCTCTGCACCCTTCCCTTGCTTCCGGCATCTTCTTGCCTCCCTCCGCCTCCTCTTCATTCTGTGCAAAGTCGCTGCTGTCACTGTGGTTGGTCTCATAGGTGCTGTCGTAGGTGCTGTCGTAGTCCGAGGAAGTTACGGCGCGCTCATCTGGGACAGACGTGGCACACGTTAGGCATGCGATTTAATGTAACCACGGCGACGGTTAGCCTGGACTCTCATGTTTACCTGGATGGGGTATCCTGTCCCCTTTGTCGACAGATTCTACCGCATGGTTTAGTCGACTGTTGAACGGTCTGCCACAGCTGACGGAAGGAGAGGAACACCAACACATTCAGAGGATACATGCTGGTCACGTCATCATCACTCTCTCTCATTCGATAAAGGAAACGGCCCCCTGTCCTCCCAGCGTACAACCATGACTCATTTCCCTCATTTTCTCCCAGATGAACCTGTCAACGTGTACGTTACCTGCCGCAGAGTGATGGAGGCCGCCAGTGAGGGGTGGTGGAGCTCGGGGCGCTCTGACTGTGAGTTAAGGCTCTGTGGTGGCTCTTGGGGGCCACAGAGCCAGGGGGCCGCTCTGTCAGGGAGCCAATCGGCTCAGGAAGCTGCACTAAACACGTCTTGATGGTTGGGCTGGAGACGGGCGTGCCCTGGGTGGGAGGAGACGGGCACGGAGAGCCCAGAGGTGACACGTTGGAGGGGGGGAAACCTGGAAAAGAGAGCGAAAATGACTCTGATGTTTACGTCATTTTGCTTTTTATACTGGTATTTATCTATCTGTATCTACACAGACACACACACACCTGGTCTTCCCAGTGGTTTGCTGTAGACGTGGTTGGAGGTGCCAGAGGCAGCGTAGGAGGCAGACATGGAGCGACTCTTTGAGATGGTCATCATCACAGAGTTGGTCCACGATTCACTGATTTAGTGGAAGAAAGTCATCGGCGTTACTGTAATCCTGTGATTGTAGTGAGCGAGCGAGCGAGTAAGGAAGTGAGTGAGAATTACCCGTCTGTGGTGTGTTTGATGCTCGCTGAGCGGTCTCGGCGTACAGGGCCCGGCTCTAAGGTCGGCAGCCCCGTAGCTGAGGTGGTTGTAGTCCAAGTTGATGAGATTCTCCTCAGCAGTCCAGGAGGAAGACTTCTTCTTAGGCGCTGCATAAACAAACACGTGTTTTAGGATTAAAGCTACTAGTAGTGCATCGTTAGTAACTACAAAGATATGACCTTGTCTGATGACGAGTATATACCGTATGTTATGATACGTGGAAAGAATAACACACACTCTTCGCATATTATCTACATGTATTATCTAAACACTTTAATATATGTGACGCCCCCTGGAGCCTGGGATGGGAAATAATCGAGTGAACTTTGCATAAACAGGTCAAATTCCTTACTTGCTCCATTTCTCCATACATACATTATCCTCCTCCATGTTTATAATTCACAAATATCACAATGTTGTCAATGTTTTCATAGCAGTGGTAGTTTCATCGTATTTATATGCATAAAGCAAATATTGTAAATGTGACTGCATTCTTCTTATATTCAGTGATTCACCTTTGCTGCTGCAACGGTGAGAGACACAACGGAGCCTCAGTATCAGGACCAGTAAATATGGCTCCATTTAGTAGTTAAAGTGACATTTCAGGAACATGTTTTATTTAACAAAGACAGCTATATTGTCCCACAGAGCAGCTGTTGTGCCTCCTCCATCAAAAAAAAGACATATTTGTACTTCCAGACCGCTCCTGTTTTTATAAAGCATATGGGAGACAGAATACGATCTAGTTCCCCTGCGGAGTCAATATATCCAGTGTTGTAAATGTTGTAAAGCCATCAGCTTAACACATTCTCTCTCTTTCTGACACACACACACACACACACACACACACACACTCTGGACAATAGAGGGCAGCAGATGATCAAACTTCTAGTACTGAAGAAATCATGCCCATCCCTCTTTGTCTGTTCACTTCTTAGGGAAACACACACACACACACACTCACACACACACAGATCTCGTGGTGCTCTGTGGTATTCTTCCCTCCTGCAGTGAAGGAAAGCTTATCAAAGGCATCTCATAATGTGTGAAGAAAGGACAGAGGAAAAGAGAGCGAACAGCCATTTGGCGGTAATCAGTCACACGCCTGCTCTTGCTGTTGTGGATTCAATTATTGTGGGGCGACGCAGCTTATAGTGCCGATCTGAAACATCTGCACTGAATTATTATGCAATAACATAGCTGACAATAATATGAGGAAACATGATGTTTGGCTGTGATGGATCGCTGCCTGTCATCTTGGTCATTTTACATAAAGTCCACAGTGAAATAAATATCAACCACCGCGGTATGCTTTGGAAAATGCATGGCTGTGATATGAAGTATTATAAAAGACAAATGTGACATTCAACCTCTGGGAGCTGCCGTAAACTTGACATATGGTGAGAAGCGCTGGAGTTAAACCAGGCGAAGGCCAATGGTTCCCAAGATTTAACAAGAAACGAAACAGTGTTTCAGCCGAGTCAAAAGCAGAGAAACAAATGGCCTCAGTCATCAACATTTCTTATTACTACCCTTACATAACGGCTATTTCCGTCCTCAGACCAGAGCTATACAGCGGGGCAGCGCAAGTGAGCTGAATCACCAACTTTAACTATTGCTTCATGCAGACTCACAAATCCCCGTAGAGCTCCAATGAAACAGCATCTCATTGAGTTTCACTACATGGGTCGAGCATCGAGTGCACTCAGGCAGTGTTAAAGCTGCTTGTCACTTTCCTGGTAGGCGAGCCTGCATTGCATCACACGCTTTATTTCGTTTCCTTGCCGCCTTAAGTGCACGCAGACATTTTGAATCACCGGCCTTGTAAAACATTAAATAAGCCTTCTGGAACACCGTGTGTCATTGTTAGCTACGTTACACTACGCCAGCGGTACACCTGGACATATGCACGTGTGTGTGTGTGTGTGTGTGCGTGTGTGTGTGTGTGTGTGTGTGTGTGTGTGTGTGTGTGTGTGTGTGTGTGTGTGTGTGTGTGTGTGTGTGTGTGTGTGTGTGTTTTGACATGTACTGCAGCCTACATGAAGACGACTGGGGGGTGCAGAGTTAAAGAGAAACGAGAGTACTAGACTTCTGTAAGCATAACACACGTGCATTTCTAACAGTACAGCATTATGGGTGATGTAGGCACCAGATTTTGATAAAGAAGGAGAAGGTGTGGAATAAAAAAAAGATATATTCTTCTGCTGCATGATTTTTAATGTGACAGTAGTGCAAGTCTAAATCTGTGGGAAATCCTTAGGGGGGTTTAGCTCAGGAGGTAGAGCGTGGTTGGCTGGTAACCGCAAGATTGCCGGTTCGATCCTAGCTGAGTGCCTGGTTCCCCTGAGCAAGACACTGTCGCCCTGCGTGGTTGAATGGGTGAATGTCAGTCATTACTGTAAAGCGCTTTGGAGAAAAGCGCTATATAAATGAGGCCATTTACCATTTACCCTTAAATGAAGTGATAATTAATTGTGGCCCACTCAGCAGGCGATGGTCTATGTGTTGTTAGCAGTTCAACCAGAGGCCTGGGGAGTTGAAAGCATATTAGGAATTGCACCAGAAGAATAAAAACAAAAAATAATGTCTTGTTTCTTTCTCATCTGATTTAGAGTTGGATTTTTTGGAGGGATCGTTTGTGGGTCCCGACCCTCGAGTTGGGAACCGCTGCCACAGATGACTCAGTTGTTGATTTTCTTATCTATGGGACAATAGATGTGATTGAGCAGAATAACTATACTTCTTCAATTAGTCATCCTGGGAGGACAATCAATGCTTTCTAGTGAGTGAACTTCCAATTTAGATCCTTGAAGTTGCGGTTCATTCATTCATCATCGGACGTTATCAAAACACCGAACCAAAGACAAAAAGAATGAAAACACATTTCTAAGCCAGACAAACATTTACCTTTGGAATGGCCAGCCTCTCGGTTTTTTCCGTGCCCTCCTCAGAATCCGAGCAGGTGTGTGTGTCTGCGAGGATGCGAGGCCGGTGGAGCGGCTGCAGGCTGATCTGGGTGCTGAGCAGGTTGCTGACAGCCTTCAGAGAGCTGCAGGTGTTCGGGGGCAGCGAGGGGTCCGCCAGCAGGTCTGAGATCAGACCGTGGGCCTCACCCATCACGCCGATGTCCACGACCACGCTGGTGCCCGAAGACTGGAGGAGAGAGGAGGGGGAGAGACAGAGAATGAGATAATCGCTCTTTGTTCATATTTTCTGATGTCATGAAGCGATGATGCTCTGAACGAACGTCACGCCGCACTGACGCACTCAGCTTCCTCATCTGTATACCTGACGGAGAAAGAGTGTGTACGGGAGACAACACACCTACTGTGTTTGTGTGTGTGTGAGCATCTGGTTTTCTACTAAATAAAACATTTTACAATCCCAGAAGAAACTAACGATCTGTTGCTTGGGCAGGTTAGTCTTAAAATGTGATACATAATACACATCCGACAATATTACTATCAAGAATACACACCCCACTGCCGCCCTCCTTCCTATATTTAGCTGTCACTGACTCATCATATTGATTGATAAGCCCAAAGGCTCATCTATGTCAAAAGGTCAACCATGTTAGGTTTCAGTAATGGATTCCACCATGAATGTCAACATGTGCTAATCAGCTCCTCTTTAGCTTATAATCAATGTCCACACTCTCTGAAACGCATGTATCCACACACACACACACACACACACACACACACACACACACACACACAGATATGTGTATGTGTAAGTGCATGCATGCAACATTTTTGCATTTGTAATTAGCAAAGTCAATCCATATGAATGCAGAGAAAGCTAAAGACACAATTGGCAGATGAAAAAGAATGAGTTGATACCGCTGACTTAGGATGAACCTCACAAATTATAGAATCATGGAAAATGAAAATGTGTTAAAAAATTACAATCTAAAAAAAAAAATATATATATATCCAAAGTTGAAATCGTAATAATGAAGGGAGTATTATTTTATTACTTAGTTTACGGGTCATGGTTGTCAGAGATTAGTTAAATTGTGTTTTTTAAGACAGATGTGTAATTTACCATAAAGCTGGAGATTTAGCTCAATATTACTGTAACTAGACGAGACATCCAACTCATTACAACTTGTTTTCGTTAACTTTAGCTGATTTTTCACACAACTCAAACAACCGATAGATTGGATACAGCAGAAATCTTGTGAGAGCAAAAATACTTGGTTGACTACCAAAATATAAATTGATTTACACATTTCTGTGGAATCGGAGGGAAAAAATAAAGAAAAAGACATCTTATTTTCCATAGAAGAGGCGGAGGCAACCAGGACAGCACACTGCAGGGAGAGTTTGAGGTGAGTGAACTCTGGAAGAGTCAGCTGGCTCCCCACTGAACTCTGGATGAACCGGGTTATAAAACAATACTGTCAAACTCGAGGCAGATCATACAGTTCCTCTTTTTTTTCTGATCTCAGATATTTTTGTTGAATTGCTCCCACTCATGCCTGTGATACTGACACTTCTAGTTTCTACCATAAAATCTTTGTATATGTTTAAAATAATCTTAAAAGTTTGAATCACATTCTAAAACTTTAAACGTAAAACACTGAACCTCAGCTTAGTGACTGGCAACGCCTGTCTTCAGACAAACACTAGGGGGCGGATGCTGCGTACTTGACGATCCTAGTGCTGATAAAATAAATATTGGTTCCATTATAGAAGCTTTTATTGATAACTAACTACCCATTTCGGTTGGTTCCATTCCCAGACCTAACAACCAGGATGTGTTCAAGCCAAAAAGACGCTTATTTGGAGGACAACATTAAGACAACAATCTGTGTTGAGCTGACAACATGAATGTATTTTTATTATATTAATGCATCTGTCACTACTCAAGACCTTGAGGAAAATAACCGAAAATGCAATGCTGTAAATAAAATAAAAGGGCCAGAAATAATAGTAAAGCTAATGGAAAAATCACACAATGCTAGAGTGGATTAAAAACGACATTCAAACTGCCTCTGGGGTTTTCTCGTCTTCCACTCCTGCATCCTTCCTCTCCCTCACTGTGCCAACACAGCTCACGCGATCACTCCATCCATAAGCCCTCACCCTCCCATCTGCCTGCCTCCCGAGGCTGAAGGCTGGGCGACTGGCAGCAACCTCTGCTTCTACCACTCTGCTTGTATCGGCGCCCAACTAGGGCTGCAACGATTCATCGAGTTACTCGATTAACTCGATTATGAAAATTCCTCGAGGCAAAACATCTGCCTCGAAGCCTCGTTAAATTCCCATGACGCGCCTATGTGCAGGGATCCGATTGTTCCACACGGACCGTTGTTCAGGAAGCACCAGCGCGTCATACACGGTCATTCATTCTGAATTTAGTTGGCGCGATGGCGGAAAGTCAGACTCAGAATGTCCGTAAACGACAGAGAGTATCGGGGCTAAACAACGGTATCCTGCTTGCCCATGTGAGCGATTTATTTCTGACAACAAAACGAATGCGTAAAGTTGTAAAATGTGTGACTAGATGTCTCCTCGTCTCCGTGGCGCATTTCTCCGTTTTGTTGTATATCGATCACTTCTCATCCGCCATCTTGCGAGTGACGTATAGAGTTACGTTTATGCATCGGACGCTCGTATTGGCTCCCGTAGCAGCTTTTACAGCCAATCGGAAAGCCTGATTTACGCTTGGCTGTGAGTTGTTGTGTTTGCCCAAACGGACGGAGGAGTTCAAAGCAGAGAAAAGAACGGTCAAACAGTTACTGTAGTGATAGAGAAAGCTAAATACATAAATGGCACAGAAGAAGTACACTATATACACACATATTTAGGGCAGGGAGAGGAAAGGGCCATTGCTGGCAAAACAAAACGTAAATTAAATGTTATCCATGTTTTATCCAAGTTGATTTAACTGTATTGTTGTTAAATTCTCACTGGCACTTAATAAATGGGCTTAGTTTTGGAGCCAAATTTTGTAGTTGGAATGAATACCTCTGTTTATTTTTTTTAGAAATGCTTGATCATTTTACAGCCACATCATTTTTAGTTATGCATTATTTGTTATGGTTGTTTAAAAACGCAATTTTTTTTTATCCGATTCCTCGATTAATCGATCGATAAAGTGCTAAATTAATCGATTACAAAAAGAATCGATAGCTGCAGCCCTACGCCCAACTTCTTCACTTTAGTTGTGATTTCATTCACAAGTTTCTCATATCCTGAGCCTGGGAGTGTTTATGTCTCTGGTGGAGCTTAACCTCAGGTAGACAAAGATGTGCGTGGGGCAACTCTGTATTCAAACAAAGATACGATGACAGACGATTCTCATAAATTGCTTCCTTAAACAGATTGCATTAGCTCTTAAAATATGTCAGAGCTCGGGGGCTGCGATGTGATGAGTAAATGCATGGAGCACCCGGGAAGATAGTTTCCTGGAAGAGCGCGTGTCTCTGTGTGTGCGTGTGTCACCTCAACCTGAACAAAACCCATTAGACCACTCCAGAGCTTTATGACATCCTGCTATTGTGACATTCACCCATTACCTGGCAGTAATGGTCTCTGTTCAGCTAATGTCATGGAGAGAGTGAGATAGAGGGAGACGCTCTCCCTCTATCTCACATGTGTGTGTGTGTGTGTGTGTGTGTGTGTGTGTTGCAAGCTGTTTTATGACACTTTTCTCTGTTTGATTTCTGATATTTGAGCATTTAAAAAAAAAAAAAAAAAGTATGTGACCATCCGCAAGCTCGTTCAGTGCATGAGCATTTGAGCTGATGGAGCGCCACAGAGCACCGTTCTGGTAGACTCACAGTGGAGAGGCAAGGCGAGGGAGAAGGTTATCGATTCCTCCCAGCATAAGGGCCCACAGGAGGCAGCAGGCGGAGCGATGGTCAATGAGTAAATCAACAGTGGGCACACACACACACGCAGATGAGTGCATAAACACATACACAGGCATCCATGTACCAGAATTGCCCCTTGGGACTCTGTCAGGCTTACAGAGTAATAGAGTACATCAGAAAAATGGGTCATATAATGGGCCAACAAATGCGGTGCACTGTAACAGGAGACGATATTAAACACTGGTCTGCGAACGATGATGAACGATAAGCTCCTAAGAATAGAAGTGCTGATATGGATCACTAGTCAAAGCCACATAACATCATCAATGTTAAAAGTTTATTTGTATAGCACTGTTCAAGCACAATAAACACAAGGCAATTAAAAGTGCTTTACAGAGGCAGAGGAACACAAAGACATTTCATTTATACACATATATTGACTCAATATCATGATATTGAGTCAATATCATGTGTGATAGCATCTGCCAGATTGGCTTTATAACAGTTATTGCTGGATTATTTAACTGAATTAAATTACATTCAAGAAAAAGTACAAAAAAGTAGCAGTGAAAAATAATCCTTCACCATCCGAAAATCCCCATCATAATATTGTTTTACTCTTTTAAATTACCTCAATATTTGATCGTTAAAAGGCAACCTAGTTTAAGAAGCTAAAACAAGGGAAATCAACACACGCACAAGAGCAAACCAGGGCAAAGACTGCCCATGCATTTAAAATGCTGTTTAAAGATTCCAGTCATCATGTCTTTACCGCGCACACTATGGGACTACTCCCTTTTGAAACACTATCGCCCCCTTTCTCTCGCTCTCCCCCTCTTGTAATTATTTCCCCTCTAGTTTCCTATTTCCCAGCTTCCTTCTTCTCATATCTGCTATTCCTTATATTCGGCTCCCCATCCCCCAGCCCTCGTGAGAGACAGTTAGGAGATATGTAGGCAGATCAGGCATAAAGGCAGATGGTGAGAGCAGAGAGAGAGCGATAGAGAGTGACAGAGAGAGACAGAGGAAGAGAGTGATAGGCAGAGAGAGAGAGAGAGGGAGACAGGAGCTGAGTCCACAGGCAGGCCATGGCCAGTCAAGCGGAAAGAGAACAGCTCACTCAGGCCAGCTGAGCTCCTCCACAGTCTAATGTAACAACTGTAAATACAGCGCTACAGCGGGAGCTGCCCATTGTTTCTGTACTACTACACCAGCAGTACAGAAAAAAAGGTACATTTGTAGAAAGCCTTCACACCTCCCCGTGCTTTAAGAATGAATGGCGATGGAGTAGGAGCCAACAGAGTCTCAGGGGCCAAGTTCATGTTCCGGATACAGGAGGACGATTGCAGAGTTGGAGGGCCGCAGAGCAAAAAGCGTCTCACAGTTGCGGGGCTATTAATCATTAACAGCTGTATTGATTTGATAACAATGATGTCGTGAAAGTACGTTTTGGATGGACGGCTTGCTGAGATGCGTTTTGTCTGAGCCGGTCGACATGTGTGAACGGCAGACGCTACCGTCCGTTCGTCGTTTTGCAATGAATCTTCCCGTCTCGCATATTCACATTGTGCAAGGGCGGCGCTAACGCGAGATCGATAGGTATCGACGCGGCTGTTCTTCAAGTTTGAGTTGAAGATAATGAAACTATGCACGTTACCCCCCGACGGGTTGGCGGCGAGATAACACAGATCTATAACACGTCCCGGCCTCATAGAACACGGCGTTCAACAAATAGCACCCATCCGAGTGACAGGAGTCTCTCTGTGGCGTCGCCCTCCTGCTCACCAACACCAGAGTCTCACAAGCGGAACTGACCTACAAAACTCAAGAAGCTTAATTTAGACGTTGCTTCAAGTTGTCCTATTTAGACCATCTCATCATGACTGATTAAATGTCTTTCCTCTTCCTGCACACACACACACACACACATGCACATACAGCACACACATGCACATACAGCACACACACTCACACTGACAGGGAGAGACTCCAGTCAAACCGATACTGAACCTGTTTAGGAGGGTGTGTGTTGTCCTGATGACGTCCCATGATGCTTGCCGAGTGCCTTCTCTGCATCATTCGCGTTCAATGCCGATCTTGATACCTAGATTCCTTTAGATATGAAGGGAGCGGCTTTACGCTCTCTTTCCCTCCCTTTAACACAAGTTGAAATGTCACAGTGGCGAGAATCTCAATCCAGAGCAACTGACATTTAAGTAACGTGGTCCAGGAACACTCTCTCCTCTCCCCCGCTCTCCTTCGTCTCTGCTGCTTCATGAACCTCCCTCCGTCCTTCTCACCCGCCCCTGCCTCCCTCCACGTCTGCCAATTGCAAATGTTCTCCGGTGGTTCAGGGATGAGCAGACCTGCACTGCACTGAAATCAGTTGTATTGAAAATACCTGGTTGCTAGGAAACGTCGGGACAAAGATCAAAGTGATTCGACCATAGACCATAAAATTGTTGTTCGGGGCTCAGTTGGCCACAGTTATACTACGCCCACTACTTGTCAAGTGTTTCCTGTGACAACAGGTGATGCATGACAACCGAGCAGCGAGAAATGTTCATTATCAGGAGCAGGCTTTCTGCATCAGGAAACCCAGGTATAGTTTTATTAAAAGCCTATTAGGATGATAGGTTTCTTGTTGGCTAAGGTTTATGGATGATCTTAGTATCAAATCTAAACCAATGTAATACAGATGTGGTATTACGCATTATGGCATTATGATGTTGTGTCCTTGATGAACATCACCTGTTTTTATTTCCGTCTAAACTGAATCCATCTTTTATTTTATGTGTTATTATCTGAATGAATCGTTCTAACCTGAATCTCTATTACTAAACTTAATTATATCATAACTACGAGTGTTTGGTACAAGTTGACAGGTACAGTATATTAAAGTAGGAGACACAACAGGACCTGCTGGCCTCAGGGTTAGGAGAGCTAAAGAGTCTCATCGGGTTTACGTTACAAACAAAGCACCACCACGCAAATCTGCTTTACATTCATTCGGGATTCAAAAACTTTAAAACTGAACAAATCTGTGAACTGAACTAATTAAAATGAGCTGCTTCACAATGTCCCATGGTAACGGGTCCAACACTAAGAGGAAGGAACTATGCCAAACACGCATGCCACCTCCCTCGGGGCTGCACTGACCTGGGATCTGCTCAGAGCTCTCTTGTAGTTGCATTCTGGCTGGCACATAATCTGGAGACAGAAGCATATGAAGAGAAAGCTCCCATCACTGTGTGACACGACGACACGCTACCGTATCAAAGCACAGGACTTTTTTTTCTCTCTCCTTCTGCTGTCTTCTCCTTTACTTCCTCCTCCCTTCTTCCCTCTCTCCATTAACCCATCTAAAAATAAAGGAAGAGCAGGCACTCTTGATGAAGAAAATAAAAGGACACACCACCCTTAATGCTGGAGGGCTGATCTGCATACGGCTCCCCAGCACGACCACCCTTCTCTCTGCCCCCTCACTGCAACGGTTTCAGTCAGAGAAAACTATAATTAAATTTCACAGTCAGGCGATGAGTTTCAGACTGGCTTTTACTAAACGTTGTGGCACCTTATGGAAGACAGAGACAGGTTGACCAGATCCTCCTCGTTTCCAGTATTTGTGCTTTAGTTTAACCGCTACACATCCCAGACCAATCTCTTTACTACACCCGGAATATTAAAAAGGTGCAGCAGAAAACTAGTGGCCTCAAATGGCAGCAAGAGGTTACTATCAAAACAATGCAGAAATCATAGGGTGTGACCCCCCGGACCAATATGCCACGTTAATAACAGCTACTAGTAGAGATGAAGAGACACACATGGGAAACCCATTTCAGACTAAATTTGGAACTAGCCACTGCTGTACTGGAGCATGTTAGCATTATGCACTTTGATTTTTGATTAATTATTTTATGAACATAGAGACGGCTTGACACTGGAATCATGCCTGACAGCAGAGGTTAATCTGGAAACTGTGACATCCCAGCTAGGCACCATGTTGCATCCCTACTGCGTGAGTAAAATGAGTGTTTTGGGGGGGGGTTTGCATTAAAAAATGATGTCCAGTGGAGATTCACACCACATGGCATTCCATTATTTTTGTGCCTTGCCTTACAGGGTCTGTCACCACAACTCAGAACAAAGGTTCACACAATAATCACCAACTAGAGGCTTATTAAGTTCTGTCATTAGGTCAATGCAAGGATTTATGTTATGTAATATTTATACAATGTGTAAAAACGATAAATATTTTTCTTTAACTTGATAATAAGCACCTTCATGTATAATGATACCCACTCAAATTGATTTAGTGAGACAGTACATTAGTTTCTATACTTAATATGAATTCATCTTTAAAAAAAACAACATTTTAAAGTGATTGTGGAAAGAAATTCAGAATTGCAGCTCTTTTGCAGGTAAATTGCCTGACGAGGTTAATCCTAAATGTAATTGAGTGCTATAGCTAACTGCTTAATGACACTCATGTGAAGTTAAGCTTCACGTTCTATTCATTTTTAATGTTCAAACATGGCTTTGGCTCTACTCTATCTTCCTTTTAAGTGATTGCCAAATGCCAATGTGCAGAATGCTTCTTGTGCAAAAAGAAATGGGCAATTTTAATAATAGATGATTCCGTCTGAGTCTGCGAGTGTGTGCCGAGTCTGTGGCCCGCCCTCGCTGTCACAGATCGTAGGCTGCTGTATAATATGGAATAAAATGAGACGACCTGACAGTGCAACTGTCATGCACAGGAGATGACTTTGCATCTTGAATGGCAGATGAGATAATCTGCCTAATACAGCGGATTCATGTTTTATGTGAGCCCCTCGGGATGCGAAGGGAGCTTGTTTGGAAGAAGAAAAAGTCACTGTAATGCTGAATCACACTCCAAAATCATGTAAAATACGTATACACCATTTTGGAATATGTTCTTTGTGTTTCCAATGTTTATTTAACCGTCAAGACGGAAAACAAGGGTGCTATATTGAGGTAATTATGCAGTTACAGTGCGGCACCGTGGCAGAAATCAGACTTGATGAGTCCCTCTCCCCTCTATCCCAAACTACCCACACATTTCAGCTCCCATCATTTACAGGCCCTTAAATCCTCCTCTGTGCTCTGCTGTTCCTTGAAGGCCTCCATTACGGCTCAAATGCGCGTCTCATGTCAAGTCTATAAGAGGCTGGGAAATCTCAAAAAGGCCTAATGCACTTCTGAGCCATATAATCTTTGACAGCTCCATCATTCAGTCTTAAGTAGACTTCTCCTAATTGCACTCATGCAAATTTCAGCATGGCTCCGTATCAGCATAGGTAAAAACACTGTGTGCAAGGAAGGAAGGTTCAACTTCACACACACACACACACACACACACACACACACACACACACACGCCGAGTGTTACGTTGCTGGGATGGCCAACACATGCATGACCACACTGCACACTGCAGGGGGAGCTCTTTTTGTTTTCATGAAAACTGCTCATCTCAGGGGTGTTTTTGCAGTATGCAGAACTTAAATCTGTTCTCAGGGACACGCCTGCTGTATGTGTGATAAATCCATACATGAACAAGAACATAAAATGTAGACTTAGTCTGCAAATTCACATCACATTAAATAAAAATCATTCACATTCAAAGGAGGCTGATCCCATCATGCACTAGATGGATAACAGTATTTCAACCTTGAGCAGGTCACCAGTCCATCAACGTACTAACCCCAAAAGTCTATTAGACTTAGTCCCTTTAGTTTCACCTGCCTTGTATTTCACATTTTTAAAACGTGCAAAATCACAATACTTCCAGAGAGTACCAGTGATCCAAACCGCAGAACAATTCTCATCGGTTACAAATTCAAGACATTATTTATCCGGCTCTCTCAATTAAAGTAGAATGTAACAAATACTACATTAAACACTGTAGTCTATTATGCATGTTAAACAGGAGTTATGTTACCCGTAAATACTTCTAAATTACATCTAAGTGCTGCATCAATCTCATTATTAGAACAAGATCATTACCATTCCAAACCACAGCGATTTCTTCAGCAGCCCCCGAGGCTTAAGGAAAACATCCTGTTTGCGTTGTAAAAAGAAATACTTCTTTAATCCACCACAGCTACAACGTGGAAATACGGTGTATTGTGAGGTCCATTCTGTCAGTGTGAAATCATTTGGGGTTGTTTACAGGACTGAGACACACTAGGCTTAAACCCTGTGTTCTTACTTAAACCAACAGCAGTGTGAATGTGTGTGTGTGTGTAACTGTGCATGTTATGGCATACTATGACAAAGTCGTGTAGGGTGCACGCGTGCACCAACACACACACACACACACACACACTTGTGTTTGTCATGGCTCACTACACTCCTGAAGAACCCAGCAAGCCAGACCAAAACCCCTACTGGCCAGCAACTGTTCTTATAGATCTCAGCAGAGACACGGGACATTTCTGGGATGATCGCAAATCAAAATTTAGAGTAAAAAATAACAAATAAATAAATTAGCTCCTCTTTAATTACCATACCGATGAACTTCTGTATAACGTGATTCATTGAAGTGAAAACGATGAAAGACACCAAAGAGCGGCTGCTATATCATTACCTCATCTCGCCTCTCTTCATCTGGTGATATGGCAAATGTGTGCAAAATTGCATACAATTGCAAACCAAAGCGTTTGTCCATTATAATTTGCTGGTCGTTTTTTTTAAATGACTACATGGCACATTCAAACTGTCACGATCATTGCACCTTGTTTCAGGCAACGTAAATCTGCTTGTACCGTGGTGTTGTTGTCTGATGACACAGCTCACGTTTACTGAACTCACTGGTTCATAGTAACCCCAAGAATACTTGTTTACCCACTCAACACAACCAGCTTGCCAAAAAGATTTGGCAAAGCTGCCTGTGTGTGTGTGTGTGTGTGTGTTAGAGAGAGAGAGAGAGAGAGATGGGACTCCTGGGCTGGTTGATGATGACTCACCCACCCACACACACACACACACACACGCCAGGCACGACTCATCACCATCAGTCCAAACCATGTTAGCGCTGCTCACTGATGCTAATTGTTTCCAATCAGCGTATCAGGGGTCCTGTCGATGCACTGTGAGACCAGATCACACTGCCGATTCCTTATTGACCTCTTTGTGCACGTGTGTGAGAGGCCGACTGAAACATCCATCAGAGCGCTGTGCCCAACGTTACTATTTAAAGTGAATACCAAACAATGCAAATTTACATGCAAATGAATCCGTCTTTGCGAGGCCAGTAGTCGGTCCATCCCTAGTTACAGTTGGGATATCGCAATAGGAAAAGACAGTACGTCCAAATGTGTATAATTAACTATCTTCGTGACAAACAAAGTTTTGTCGTTTATCATTAATCACCAGAAAGTTCCCCGAAATCCCCCGTGTTCCCAGAAGTCACAGTAAGAGGACTTGTTTACAGTAGCTATGAATAAGTAAGGCTACAGAGCTGGGGGACAGCACGTTTCTCTCACTATGTAGCACATAATACTTTACAGGATATGTGCTCACATTCAAAAATGACTTCATGCCCACACATTATACATCGATGAAACATTACCATCGGAAAAAAAGCTAAATTATGTTCATATTTTCATTTATATCTCCGCTCTTTTTTTTGTCCTCTGTGAATGAATTGTGCTGACGGCAGCCACCAACACAGCCTCAGGCAAGTGTGCGTGTGTGTGTGTGTGTGTGTGTGTGTGTGTGTGTGTGTGTGTTTCACAGCGCAGTTGCATGACTAAGCCTTTGCATGTACTGTCAAGTAAATGCATGCATGCGTCAGTCGCACATTTAGATTTACATCTTCGTCATGTCCTTCTCATGTGCGGCACATAAACAGCAGCTCAGAAAGCAGCGGTTGTGTGGTTGCATGTGATCCTCGTCATGTCCTGTAGCATGATGTCTCGTATCTGTTGACGTGTGGAATGCTTCATATAAGAAAGAGAAATAACACGCCATGCTCCAAAAGTTCAACACTGTGGGTTAATGGATTAAGAGGCGTTTGTGTTGCATCTTAAAATGGAGTTAATAATGATGTTCCTGTAAGATTTCATGCTCAAGACCAAACAACAACTACATAATTTTCCATGTAATATATATAATATATATATATATGCTTTTATTAGGTTCATTATGGTCAATGTTTTAAATCCTTGCAATGAAAGTTGGTCCTAGGTTTTTAAATCACTGGATTAGCAAAGAACAGATATTCCCATCTGGTTAGTTCATCTGTATATTGATTCTAAATTGAATTTCCAGATGTACTATATCATGATATATCACTTTTATATCAAATTACAAATAGGCTACTATAGTAGGATATTTTATCTATATAAGCTAACCCTAATGGTGACCTCTTTTCTTTTTTTTAGAATCTCTCTATGATACTTTATTTGTTGGACATTTGTGCAGTGAGAGATACTCTTTTGACTTTTCTTTGATTTTAGATCATGTTGATTGTTTAAAAAAAGGTGTGTCTTATCTATGATGCAATAAAACATATTTGTTTGATTTTTTAAACAACGTTTTAAGTGATTTTTTTGAGTGCCATGTTAAGCATATTATATGATAATCGGGATAATATCATGAATCACAATCATTTTGGCCAAGATAATCTTCATATTGCCAGAATGTGGCTTTAACAATGAGTAGGAATAATAGTATATTGATGAACACCATAACAACTAAAACCTGCAATGCAATGAATAAATGAATGAAGTACTGATAAATGCACTGAACAGAATACAATAACTAGAGTATTAATAACAATAACACAATGCAATTACACCATTCAAAACACATAGAATGATAACAGCATGCGTTCATATTCCTGCACGATCTCCTTGTCATTTTTGCTTCACTGAGTAAGATGAATCACATGCAAACGGGCCCTCATGCATGCACAAAACTCATCTGAAACACACACACACACACACACACACACACACACACACACACACACACACACACACACACACACACACACACACACACACACACACACACCATTTAATTCCCGTCTTCTTCCTCCCTCCCCTCCTCCCTCCAAGGCTCCACGGCTAAGTGGAGTGCTTTTCCCTCGTGTTGTTGTACCCATGTTAGGCTACTGACGCCAGCTTGTCATTCTCTACTCTTATTACTGTGAGAGGGGAGTGCGTCACAGCTCCCACAACCCACTTCTCTCTGTCAGCTTTCTGCTCTGGCTGATTGACACCGACGTCGCTGGGCGTTAGCATTTCAGGCTGACTCCCACGAGAAAACAACATGAGCGTCCAGACACTGGTCTTCCATTTGGAGCTGCATGCATAATGACTTACATCCCATTTTGTGTCTGTGCTTCCTGAAAGCTAGATGATACTGAGGATACCTGATATTAAGACGTTTCAGCTTTCTGCTGAGTAAGCACGGATTGTGAGGTGTGAAATAAACCCCATCGTATTCTGACGTGAAGCAGCATAATAACTTTAATGAAATCATTAAAGGGATAGCAGCCTGCCTACGTAATTATCGTGCTTTGTTGGTCTGATTTATGATGTGAAATAAAATAAAGCTCAGAATCAGGGGACGTATATGATGGGGCATTAGGACCCATATGATGGGGCATTAGGACCCAGCGGAGTGCTTGCTGTTAGAATCGATCCCTGGTGCATTTCTCAGTACAATGTGCAGCATGCCCGTAAACATTTCCTGTGCTTCTTACCGTAATGTTCTCACAAGTTGCAGTTTCCAGAGCCTGGTCCTGCATATCATTCTTCCATCACATGCAGGAGCTCAATGCATGATGGGAAAGGATTGGCTTTACTTTTATTATCCTCTTCTTTTAAAACAAAGATGACGTGTGCTTACATCCAATTGGTACCAACCAATTTCAACCAATACTAACATGACATCCATCCATCAATCAATCAGCAACTAGAGCCACAGGCCTCTGCTTATCAGGCCCACTTTTTAGCATCAATCAACTCAATGTGAAGGATTTAATTTAAATCACGTTTGTAACTGTACGCCACGCAAATATTCACTTTTCCTTTGGTTGTACTTTTGTACGGCACGCTGATGTTGCAATTGCACTTATCAATACAAGTTCTTTGGTTGAGTGGAGCTAAGCTTAAAATTTACATTTAATGTATGTGATGTCAATCAAACCCTACAAACTACTTACAATGAGTAACAGGTGCAACAAAGCTAACTATAGAGCGAGGGAGCTGTCAATCAAAAGTCTGTACACGCCCGTCCTGAGAAGAGCCTTAATTGGACAACATAAGTGAAAACACCTGCGTTAGTCGTTTAATATGATTCATATCTCAGCAAAAAAAAATGCACCACATTGTTGCCTTGAACAATTTAAATACAAGTATCCATGACATAAGATGATAAGATTATTTCTCTATATTGAGGCTGGTATATAGTCCATACAAAAGCTATGACTCTTTGAGTGTGTGTGTGTGTGTGTGTGTGTGTGTGTGTCTGTTTGTGTGTGTGTGTGTGTGTGTGTGTGCGTGCGTGTGTGTGTGTGTCTGTTTGTGTGTGTGTGTGTGTGTGTGTGTGCGTGTGTGTGCGTGTGTGTGTGTGTGTGTGTGTGTGTGTGTGTGCAAAAGATAACACTTAGCAAACACTGAAAGACCAACAACAAAAAGAAAGACGGCGAGTATGAAACTTGAAGGAGAACAAATCCAGAGAAAGGAAGAGGCTCTTCTGGGCACTCAGCCTGGTTCACAACAGAGCTGCTTCATCCAATAAGGGCTAGCTCATTGAATTCCTCGTTGAATGAGATTGGACAGAGAAGCAAAAGAGTGGGAGGCGGATAAAGGAAGAGAAAGATGTTGAGGAGAAGAAAAAAAAAGCTGAATGAACGAAGGCGAACAGGTTGACATGAGCACAAGCTGCATCAGGCCTAAAGGGACAGGACACGCATACAGTATATGCTTGTGCGTATATAGTCCTGTGTGCATTTGTGTGTGTGTGTGTGTGTAAAGTATATCACATAAAGTATATAAAATGTGTGTGTGTGTGTGAGAGAGAGAGTTTGTGTGTGCAGTGTGCGTCCCATCCTGTATACACACCATGGCCCCAAGGCCGACTCCTTCTCTTCTGAGAACCAAGCGCTCACTTGGCGATGCCTTACCGCAGCTCGCGGAGAGAAAACAGCGTGCCATTTATAGAAGGGATCCAATTATTTCTGAATATTGAAACTTGACCTGAAATAGACTCTCTGCTCCATACCTGGTTAAACATACCCTGAAATATGCCTCAGACATCAGGGAGATGTATGACAATGTAGCACAGTGATCTACGACAATGATCGTCAACTGCTTGTTAATTGAATTAAACTTGTGGTCCAAGTGCTTGAGTCCCGCTGCAAAGTGTCTTCACGTGTCCCTTTTAGTCACTCTGTTGTGCTGATTTGGATTCCCTTTCATCAAAATCATATTCAGGCTTTTTAACAGTTGGCCACACCTCTAATAAGGGACAAAACATCACCTTGTTAGGCTATAGAATGTCAGCTTTAGTATAATCAAGGCTACAACCTGCATCTTTTAGATAAACATGGTTCCATGTACTCGCTTAACCCCACATTCCTGGCAATTTTTATATAGACTTATAGAACTGAGCATCGCCATAGAACAAGAGGTCAAGGTTGAGACACGGCGCACGTCAGGAGATCTGAAACACGCCTGACCTCAGTTAGAATACACTGGGATGATTGTGAACTAAGAGAAGATTTATTAGGACTGCAGCCAGGCAACAACACAAGCCCACATGCACACACACACACACACACACACACACACACACACACACACACATCAGCCATGTCTTACATAACACAGTGAGTGATGGCAGCTGAGGACACAATAATAGAGCCTTTGGCATTTGTCCTGTGAAAGTTGGACAGAGAGGAAATCGGGTGAGTGGGAGAGAAAACATAGAGGGACAGGCACACAAAAAAAGTGACAGAAAGTGTGTGTGTGTGTGTGTGTGTGTGTGTGTGTGTGTGTGTGTGTGTGTGTGTGTGTGTGTGTGTGTGAGAGAGAGAGAGAGAGAGAGAGAGAGAGAGAGAGAGAGAGAGAGAGAGAGAGGGGGAAGCAAGGCAGAGAAAGGCTGAGAGAATACAAGAGATAATACAAGAGACACAAACAGATAAAGGGGGAGAAAGATTTTTTTGTACTATAGATGTCCATTGCCTGAGACAAAATGGCCCAAGGGAAAAATATTACCCAAATGAATGATGCAGTCCAGTCATATTCATGTCTCTAAAGTCACTAAAGCCTCTCTCCGTCGTCTACTGTAGCTCCAGACTGAGAAATAACGCACCAAAATACTTTTTATACAAATGAAGCATTCAAATACCCTTCAGAGCTTGAAGTTCCTACAAGCAAATTAAACCCACTTTACAAATCCATACTGGATTAAACTATGTAAAGAAATGGCTGGATGTAATCAGATGTGTACATTCCTCCTGAGACAAGACCTACTGAAGTGCAAGTAAGATTTGGGCCGTGCTAATTTTTAATTTAAGATGACTCCTCATAAATGTTTCATCATAGTTTTACCTCAACTACTCTTAAAAAGCACTTATTTTCTTACTTTAAGACGGGAGATCAGATGCATCCCAATTTAGACTACAAGGACTTTTAATGTAGGTTCATCTAATAGCCGCTTAACTTTGCTCAGCATTACAGAAGTCACGTTTTCAAAACAGTTGTATCAGAATAAGGTACATTTGGGCTTTTGAAGCAACACAGAAGGAGAGGTCTGCTCCTCCATGTACACAACAACAACCCAGATTCAGGGTTCACATCAGAGACATTTTAAGTGACATTGAAAACATCCTTTTGGGTAGTAATGGTGCATGTTGCATAGTGTTTTGCATTTCATATGTATAAAAAAATGTACACATCACCAGTGGTTTTGGGACAGGATTCCAATTCAGTGTTTTAATAATACGTTATGAATTAAAGTTATGTAACTTTTATCAAACTACTCCCTAATCTCATTACATTAAGACATATAATGGCATTATATTGGTATAACGATGCATGCAAAGTATAAAAAGCAAAGCCTCGTTGATTGTCCAATATAACTAAATGAGTGCATTTGAATTACCACATGAAAATGAGGGCAATCTCATACCGAAATATCCATAGCGAGTTATTTTAAACATCAGAAGCAAAGTAACATTGCACTCTTTTATCCATCATTTCACGTTCCACTTCGTCATCACTATCAGAACTTCAGTTTGAAAGGAGCAGGTGTGCGTGATGCGTGTCACGAGTCACGATGTGTCAGCTCTTTCTGCATTTTTATGTCCAGACGACGACGAGTGGACATCATCGGTCTCAACCGAGACAACCTCTGGCAATTAACTGCCGTATGGACGTCATCTGTGTGTGTCTGTAGCAAGTGAGTGTGTCCATGTGTGTGTGTGTGTGTGTGTGTGTGTGTGTGTGTGTGTGTGTGTGTGTGTGTGTGTGTGTGAGAGAGAGAGAGCGAGAGACGTGTATGCATGCGTTATGAGGGATAATGGAAGGGAAAAACACTCCCAGATGCATGTGATGCAATTATACCCTTGATTATCTGATTGGGTCATCTACAGGCAGGCTGGAGGCGTCCAAGACAAACACACTGTCAGCAGACTGTTGACCGAACATAAACCACGAGGAAGAGCGGACACACACACACACACACACACACACACACACCTGTATTTGAGTGGTGCTCAATGATGCATAGATAGACTGAACGCCAAGCAGGAAGACTGTAATGAAAGCAGCAGTGATTTGTATTCATCACAAAAAAAATTTGCATTTGTGTCCGTGCTGTATGTGCGTGCGAGGTAGAGGCAACAAGAGGGTTTTTTTCCTCTTCATGGAAGCTGCGTACTATGGAGGCAAGCTGAGGAGACTGGAGCTGCTGATCGTATTGCAACATACATACATATGAGGCTGGCAGCTGACTGTGTGTGTGTGTGTGTGTGTGTGTGTGAGACAGAGACGTTGCTTGACTGGGTAAGTGATCCAACCCACAACGACGCGGAATAGAGGTCCTGCTTTACGAGGAGGACAGCACATCTGGGACCTTGGCGAAGGTTGAACTCCCTTTAAGTTTACCGAAACTCTGCTGTTTTGATCTCACTTATCTATGCAGAGGTTTTGGAGAACCGTGGAAACGCAGGATGATAAAGGCCAAAGGCAGAATTTTTAATTGGTTCTACATTTAAATTCTAACAAAAGCCCCCCGCCGAAATTGTGTCACTCTGCGAGATTACTGAATAAGTAATGCCCTTTCCTCCAAGATTAACTGGTATTGCTTTTAATGGATTAGGCTAGATTTATCTTTTTTATTATTTTCAACAAATCCCATGACAATAAAACACAAAAACAAACAATGAGTGTATCCTGCGAACACGAGGAAATACATGCAACGCAGATGGGTTGAGAGGAAACCGTGTTGTCAGTGTGCATCATCAGAAGAGACGCGCCACACAGTTGTATGGCTCTTTAACGGGAATTTAATGGTTTTTAAATGATAATGACACGGAGTCGCCTGGAGCCGCTTGTTTACAGGATAAATGATGTGTTGCTTTTGGTGGTAATTATACAAAGACAAACTAAAGTCAGCATTATTTTACAGGTAGGTAGGTCAGTCTGCAACAGTGTAATACAGGAACGCTCCAGGAAGGTCAGCACTATACGAGAATCAGTCTCCATTTTTACCATTCACACAAAACTGTTAAATGTATCATCACGTGTCATTGTGTTCAGGATCTCTCACATGTTCAACATCATTTAAAAGGGCATAATATGAGACTTTTGATTGCCTCTCAGCAGCTCTCAACATGGCGTCGCCGGAGAAGGAGCAGCAGTTGTACATTGCTTTTAAAAATCCTTTAGTGTGGGCGAACCAACGGCGTATTTGTGAAAGAACACATGAATGCCAACCATTCTTGCCACCTATCCCCCAAATGATTTGAAGGTTCACAAACTGTCCAGACTGTCCACAGAGTAACCAATAGGTTCAAATAGGAAATCCCTGATTATGTTGTGTGAAATTTATTTTCCTAAACGCTCAGACTGACGAAGGTAATAAAAACAGTAGAGCACCCGCATAAAACTGTCAGAGCAGAACTGTTTATGAGTCTCTCCTGCTGACTGAGTGTTTGAGAGAGAAAAGTCCACAGACGTACAGACGGACGTATGGACAAGTCCAGATTCTGCTCGTCGATGCTGCCCCCTGCCCAGGCCAAGCACCCCCCCCCCCCCCCCCCCTCACCAAGCATATTTTGGAGCTTAAACACACCATTGAAACAAGTAACAAGGCAATCCTTGTCCAAGGCCACCAAACCTCATCTGGACAGCCAGCAGGAAAGCCACTGTATGTGTGTGTGTGTGTGTGTGTGTGTGTGCACGTGTATACAGTCGTGGCCAGGCCAGGTTAAAATAATTTGCTGCTGCCTTTCAGAATTAAGCTGTGGAGGCCTCTCTCTCTTTCTCTCTCTCTCTCTCTCTCTCTCTCTCTTTCTCCGGCCCTCTCCTCCCTCCGCGGGAGCATATGGCATAATGCCATACTCACATTACGCGGAGACAAACACACACAAAAACAGACACGATATTTGTCGCACGGAGAAACCCCCCCCCCCACATGCGTTCGACACAGACTTGCCTCAGCAGTGCGTCTGCGAGTCCGTGCGAGAGCTCGGAGGGATGGCGTGTTTAGAAATGGCAGCGGGGAGGTTGAACACGGGGACCAGATAGTTGTCCTTTTACCATCAACACTTCTGCCGCACTTGGCAGCAAAACCTCCTCTCACTCCCCCGCTTTCCCCTCACCCTCCTCCCCAGCAAATCTTTCAACACTCTCTCTCTCCCCCTCCTCTCGCTGCCTCCCTGCTCCTCTCTCACGCAGCAGCTCCTGCATTAGGTCCCCTAAAGCTAGTTTGTCCACCCCCCCTCCCTCACACACACACACACACACTCACAAGCATGTGGCTATTTGACTGCTGCTTGGGGCTGGATGCAGCCTGTGCTAATGCCAGTGTGTTGTCTTCCTTCCTTTTTTTTAACCCGTCTTTCCATCGCCGCTCCATTATCTTCAGCGTCTGTCGCTCCGTCTACCTTTCTTGCTTTTCCCTCGGTGTTTCTTTTGAATGAAATGTTCCATTCAAGAAGGCCACGGCTGCTCCTCTGGCAGTACAGACCCGGCTACTAAATTCCTACCTTCTAACCATGTTTTTCCTTCGGCTCGCCTAATTTCTGCACATCTCACTACACTTCTTTCCTCACGTTTTTTTATTCTACTTTACACAAGAGTCCTATTTGGCCTTATTGGTCTTATTTAATGAGCAAATAATACCAACAGCTTTACTTGAGTGATCTACATTATTCAATTAAGTCATCAATAGAGGGGTGTATGCTGCACTAATTCCCTCTCTGGGTTGTTTAAATGTCACTGTGTTATGTATTCATTAGAAATGTATAAAAAAAAGTCTAATAAGTCTCAGCCAATGTTAGACAAAGTCAGTTCACTCCGGCAACCGGAACAGAGTGCGTGTCTCCCTGGAAATGTACTTGCGTCAATGAGAGAATGTGGGCCTTCCCTCAAATAGATCTCTGAGCACATGAGCCCCCCTCCTCCTCTTCCTCCTCCTCTTCCTTCTCCTCTTCCTTCTCCTCTTCCTCTTCCTTCTCCTCTTCCTCCTCCTCTTCCTTCTCCTCTTCCTCCTCCTCCCTCACAAAGATACTCTATATGATGATGAGATGATGACTATGTTATGCAACACAGTATGTCCTTATTCAAGGTCTGACCTCCATATTTTATCAAACAAAGATGTAGAAATAAAAATACATTTAATTATTTTTGGGGGGTAATTATTTAATTTGTGTCACCGTGCTAAGGCTTTCTACTTTCCATTTGTAGTACAACAAAAATCTATTTATAGCAATTGTTATCTTGCATACAGCGAGTGCTTTTCACTTGCATGTGACCCAAAAAAAAAAACCGCTAGCAGAAGCCTTTCCCCCCCCAAAAAAATCCCCATCCCACTGAGACCCTGGCTAAAAGACAAACGACTTCTGTCCAAACGCATGCCTCCGTGTGGAGCTAGGCCTGAAAGAAGTGGACTACAATCCATGTCAAAACCCTCAAATATTAAGACTCAACTTGGCACCATATTAACAGTATAGAAACCTCTCATTACATTAGAATAAACTCATTTGTTCTGCATAGCAGTGCAATACCAAAAAAAAAAAATCCCTCTCAACTCAAAAAATAAGAAAAAAAAAAAAAAAGAAATACAGAAATAAAGCCGCATAGCCGAAGCTATTTTCCAGCCTTCAGTTCAGCAGAGTGCCTGTCTTGCCTCTGGCTTGGCAGGCTGCACCAGCCTGCTTCATAAATACTGCACATCCAACGCTTGATGAAACCCCCCCCCCCCCCCCTTCTCTCAGGTACAACTGCACTCTGGAGAGCTTCATTATCTACAGTACGGATAAACTGTACCTACAAACTGTGTGTCAGAGGGAGACTTTGAGGGAGAGAAAGGAAAGGAGAGCTTAAGAGAAACAAGCATGAGCGACTGCTTTGACTTATTTGTTCAATGTCTGTTCTGTAATACCTCAAGCGAGTGGACAAACGCCAGGCTCCAAAAAAGGTCCAGGACTGACTAAACCGCAGGGATAAAGTCTATGAGGGTGCAAACGTTCAATCATTTCCGTTCGCCTTCATAAAAAGCACTCTGAAGTTGACTCTGGAGTGAGCAGCATACGTTTGACACTAATGAGCCATCATTATTGCAGCATTGTCTCTGACAGGTGTAGTGTTGCATAATGGATATAAAGGCAATGTATTGCAATATGGTGTATTTAGCAAAAAGTTGGCATATTTTTATCTGGATTATGTAAACTCTTGAGGACAATGGTGACTAGACTTTACAATAAGAATGTGTTCACTCAGCAGTCAACTGTTTTTAAACACACAAGCTCTGACAAAGAGATTTTTTTTATCATCAGCTGCACCAAACAGCGGACAGGTTTGACATTGAACTTGGCCGGAAACTGACACTGAATAATCTTTTATTTTTGGATATCAGCACACCTTTTTAGGGATTTTTGTTCTCTATATATTATAAAACTCTTTCTACTTTCAACTACACTAACTATATATATAAAAAATGAAGTATAAAGTAATCAATCTAGTAAATGGTACCCTGTCAGTAACCTCTTTAACTCTGAAATCCAAAATGCCTGTGTTTGTGTTTCTCTCCCTTGGTGCCCTGTGACGGGAGGACACGCTGTCCTCAGCATCCGGTCAACTGTGAGGTATTTTAAGTTTGGACGTTCAATTTGTCACCAGTCCTGTTCCAGACATGATGAGGCAGAATGGCTAATGGAGCTGTTCTAATTAGTACAGATAGTCCTCCAACTCAGCGTTCCCTGGATACCGGTTACCAACGAGAGGACCACGTATCCAAAGTCCGACGAGCTGATGTGGGATCAGCGCTCGCGTTACAAATGACAGAAAGAAGTTTTGCGAGATGGGATGACGCGTGTGATCCTGGATCAGCACACTCTGAAAGGTGTGTGTAGTAGCACTGTAGCAGGGCCACTGGTGACTCAGCAACACCCACACAGTCTAGTGCACAGACTAGAACACGTGCAGCTCAACTTACTTACAATAAGTTCAGATCTCACCATAAAAGGAAGCTACAGCTTTTTTCCCCCATAAAGAACACCTTAAAATTGGCTTTGCACCATCTTGATTACAAACACCACGGGAGAAAATGAACAAATCAAATATCTAGATGGAATAATACAGGAATCTGATAGAGAATCTGCATTATTTTAATGTCTAGGAAAATGCAATCAAGTGCTAGTAACCCGTCATCCCACTACCTCTGAATTCACTCAGTAGACGACACGATGAATCAAAAGTAGAGATCTGATGAGCCAATTCATTACTGCTATTGAGCTTTTCTTTCTCAGTCACACTTTCTTTTCTTCTCTAGTTTAAAAAATCTGCAAACGAGATCAGAGCAACGTTGCCAACGGAGGGAAAAGACCAGCGTAATCAGTTGGGATTAAGCCGCTTCTTCAGATAAGCCCCACACGGGCGAGTGTGACACAAGCTCAACTCCCTGGAATGATCTCTGTGAATACTCACCGCACATGCATGCGTATGGATTACCATCTCTATTTCATCTCCAAAACCTCGCCAGCTCCTTGTTCAACCCCCCCCCCCCCCCCAAAAAAAATAAAAATCGCTTGGTCTTTGTCACTTTGGGCACACATTCAGGGGCAAAGACAGGAAGCATCAGTGTAACCGCGGGAACACCTGGCTGTAAATAACATCACATTCAAATATGATGTGATATGCTTTTATGTTATTTAAAATGTCAATTGCTTACATATGAGATGCTATTATAAAATATTAATATAATTATTGACTTCAATCTATGCATTTCTTTCTGTTATCAAACAGATTATTATTAATAAGTGAACTGCAAAGGGGTATATAGTAAGTAATATTGCCTATGTGAGAGGGAAAATCCAGAAAATATATTTTATTAAGGACTTCAACTCGGACAGTCTGTAACTGAACAAAAAAAATATGTTTCTATATGCCCGTCCATCACATTTAAAAGTATTTCATAACATAACTGGACATTTCAAATCAAGAACATGTGGACACTGTGATTCATTGAAAATGAAAACTAAAAAGGTGTTATTCTGGGATGTTAGCAGCTCAAGTTGGACAGAGCGTGTGCTTCAAGTGCCATGTTAGCACATTGGAAAAGTATTCAGGGCAGAGCACGTCCACCTCATTCATGGATTCTGCTCACATCCATCTCATTTTAACAATGGGCCGCATTGTAAACGCCTGCATTCTCTACACAGCTTCCGACAACAACAAAAAAGATGAACAACTGGGATGTGTTTTAATTAACACATGAGAGTACGGACAGCCTTAAATACACTGATACTGCACACCGAGAGGACCGAGGTTCCTATGAGGACAGACGGGCGTCAAATGTGGCTCCATCATGTGTGAAGTTTGGAAACACGTGCGCTACACCACGAGCCACACGCACGATAAACGCAGGCTTTTAACATATTTACATGCGAGCTCACACCTATGCACGTGCGCGCGCGCACACACGCACGCACGCACGCTCCGCCAGTGACTCGGCATGCTAAGTGCACCATCCATTTGCTTCTCAGCAGCACAGACACGGCACCGCGCAATGATGAAGACCAAATTAACAGCGGTGAGGTAAACAGCGGTGTGTGTGTGTGTGTGTGTGTGTGTGTGTGTGTGTGCGTGTGTGTGTGTGTGTGTGTGTGTGTGTGTGTGTGTGTGTGTGTGTGATGCCGCAATTCACACCAAAGCAGGCGTAAAGTCACAATCATACCGGGATATATATGAATGGGGGAATAATAAAGCGTGTTATTACAGCCGGAGTGTCCCGGTTGGTGCGGTGTCATGAAGCGAACGCACATGTCATCAGCCTAAAGCCGGCGGAGACCACGAAGCTGGAGGACCGTGAGCCGCCCCGCTCCGGTTCGGACGTCCAAAGTTGGACATGTCTTACCTGGTCCCGCGGAATGCAGGGCAGCGAAGTCCTGCGGTGAGACTTGCTGTTGCTCTGACCGTGAGCCATCATCTCCGAGGCCGCTATGGAGCTGGACCTCCGTCTCCTTTTGAAGACAGGGATGTCCTCCTCCTTCGCCCCGGTCACAGAGCCACAGCACCCCGTCCCGCTGGTCCCTGAGGCCGGCAGGAGCCGGTCAGCATACCTCGCAAGCAAAACCCCCAGCAGCCCCAGCAGGTAGGCCAGGTAGGGTCTCCAGCTGGCCCGGAACCTGCCCAGAGAGACGAGGGAGACGGCCCTGATCACGCTAACGAAGACGAGGACGGACACTCCCTGACGCAGCCGGACGACCAGCAGAGCCCCGCTGCCCAGGCAGCCGAGGACCACCAGGGTGGCGGGGGGGGACAGCAGCTGCTCCTCGGCGCCGCGCAGGACGGACTGCGCCGCGGCTTCGCCCAGGTGGCACGCCGCGAACAGAAAGAGCGCGGTGCGGACGGGCACCCCGCGGCGGATCAGATAGAGTCCGAGCCAGAAGGAGGCACATACGAGTGTGAAAACGGGGGAGACGCAGGAGCAGGCGGCCGACAGCAGCTCCGCCAGGCAGCCTAGCGCGAAATGAAGGGAAGAGCCGGAGCCGCTGCTATTTTGGTTGCTGCTGCTGCTGCTGCTGCTGCTGTCTGCATCCCAGTCGACCAATCTGAGCAGCAGAGCGAGAATAACGGAGACGGAGGCGACGCAGACCGCAGATGACACTCCTCGGCAAGTCCATGTCACGGCGAGTCTCAGCCACGACTGGCTCCGTGCGTCTCGGTGCAACGGGGTGACACATGTCTTCACGTAGCCGTTGCGCTCCAACGCTGCCCGCGGATGTTTTTCATGAGCGCTTCTTGATGAACCTCTGTCGCCGTCCGCCTCCAAGGCCATCGCTATCAGTCAAGCGGACCTGGACGTCCGGAGGGGGGGAGGGAGGGGGGGTAATAGATTTTAGTCTTTGTGTCAGCGTGTCGGTCTACATGTTCCACCCAGGATCCCCATAATAAACATCAGGCGCCTCCAAAACAAAATAAAACTTAAATATGCATATGATTTTTTTTTCTTCTTCTAACTTTTCTGGGAGTTTTTGAGGTTCAGAACTCCCCCGTTATATTTGGTGTGGTAGTCTGGTAGCCAACAGTGCACCAAAACAGCAACCCTGACTTCTCACACATCTAGGCCACTGCCTCTACATAGTCTCCCTCCCTCCCTCCCTCCCTGTTTGGTGCCGCTCCGGTGACTCCTCCGTCACGTTCCAGCTCTCAGCCCGTGTTTCTGATGTGACTCAGTTCGCGGTGGACGGTTGCCATGTTTACACGAAGATTTCCTGACTTCGCTCTGGAAGATGGAGCAGCCCGTCACGTGAATCGACTATAATAATCCTGTAATACATTTTGGAGGTACTCCACTGTATAAATATGACAGGGGACCAAAAAAGGGATATTACACTAGTACAACTTGAAACAATATCACTTGACAGCCGAAGTACACTAAAAACGGCCAAAGACACTTTACTATGGAAACAAGAACTTAGAACCATCCCATGTTTATTCTTTAACGTGATGGTTCGGAGTGAAATGCACCCTAGGTCATTTCCACCATGACATCCAGCCAAATACCCCCTCAGAAGCATTTTTAGTGATGGTCAGCATTGGTCAAGATAGGGCGATCAGCCGAATGGCTTAGTACTAGCACGATGGTACATCTTGATTATCTTGTAAATGACCCCACTAATAATGCATGGAATGTTACCAAACTTCTGCAGTAGTACACATAGGGTCTGTACTCACAAAACGAGGCATTTGAAAGTTTGTAAGTACACCAGGAGTTTATTTAAAAGATTATCAGGTCAACACTTGTCAACACTTCTTGACCTGATAATACAAGCATTTATAAAAATTCAGCAAAACTTTTTCATACTCTCGCGTGAAACTCGCGTCACGGCATCGGCTGGGTAAACACGGAAGTGGCGTCTACGCTGCGGTAGCGTTAGCAGCCGAGGATAAAAGCTATCAGGCAAGTGTTCTTTTAAATAAACTCCTGGTGTACTTACAAACTTTCAAATGCCTGGTTTTGTGAGTACAGACCCTATGTGTACTACTGCAGACGTTTGGTAACATTCCATGCATTATTAGTGAGGTCGTTTACAAGATAATCAAGATGTACCATCGCGCTATTACTAAGCCATTCGGCTGATAGCGGCTATCTTGACCAATGCTGACCATCGCTAAAAATGCTTCTGAGGGGGTATTTGGCTGGATGTCATGCTGGAAATTACCTAGGGTGCATTTTACTCCCAACCATCACTTTGAGCCTATGTCTTTGTCTCTGTCTTCTTCCCAGATCATAGCAGCGCTTGTGTTTCTTTATCTGAATGGAGGGACTGAGGACAGAGGGTGTCATATGCTGGACTTTAATATCCCATTTGTGATATCGGGCTATATAAATACAGTTGACAAATGCAGTATCATGTCTGAATTGCTGAAAAATAAGTCATCTGTCCAAACATCTGTCTAATCCCGCTGGGTACATTCGTTTCATTATGTGCAGCCGACGCATCAGAAATGTCTCATTTCCCCATTAGTAGTTTGAATCATGATGTAACTTAGGAAAAGTGTTTTATTACAGGGGAGTTACACAACACGGGTCAGTGCAATCAGGGCATAAATCTCATGTTTGAGTCATCCCATCACAATGGACGGTGGAGAGATGCCAGTACAAAATGTTTCTTGCTCATTCAAGTTCGGTAGAAACACGGTTTGCACGTCAGGGAGGTTGAGTGAGGAAAAACGTAGCGCACAAAAGGCCAAATAGCTCAGTTTAATGTCCATTGTTTATGCCGGGAGACGGCCCTCGCCACATCCCAAGTTCTCTGACATTCGACTGGTCAAAAGATGTTGACAGGTAAACGGTTATTTTGCCCTCACTGAATGTTTTCAAGTCAGTCGGCAACTCAGCCACCTCAAAGGGGGGGAAAGAATCTAAACTGTGATATGGTCCTATGCATGGAGACCCACAGGTGCCATAAAGAAGCAGACTCGCTCTGGGCTGGCTCTAGCAGGGTTTAGCCCCGTCTAACACACTGTAAATCACATTTTGGCAAAGGTAGCCATGATAATAACATTCTTCAACCTTTGCCCTCAGAGATGTTGTCCAGACACACTCCTCCAGTTGTGCTGAGGAAGTGTCGCAACAGCGTCATCTATCATGGTGAAGTGCTTGACGAGAACTGGACGTGAGTGTGTGTGTGTGTGTGTGTGTGTGTGTGTGTGTTTTGGCCTTCTTATGTGAGTTTGCTTACACGAACCACACAGAGACACCCTGGTATACTGTATATATTTATATTTTCATCAAATGTATACGCTTTATGTTCTGACCTGTCAGAGTGGATGACTTCTCCACAGCATGGACTTGTGTAATGACTTCGGTATATATAACTTAAGATTTCATACAACTGCTAAATTAAAGAACAACGTTAAGCTTCAAAAGATTGCATTAAATGTAAAATATGCACCAGTGGAACAGCATCACGGCACTGACACGCCAACAAAACACCACTTCTGTGGAAGTGCCTGCCTCACAAGAATTCACCAGAAAAAAGAAACACTCTTGAACAAAACTGTCTGATAACAAATCAAATGTCTACGGACGCCACAACGGGCGCAACAAGCATTCTTGGGCCACAAAAATTAAATAACCTGACACTTCTTATTACAGTAGAGTCAACAGTAGAATAAAACATCCCCAAGGCAGACACAACACAATGTCAAAACAATATCTGTATAAGCAAAACACATGCTTTTATTGCCTTCACTTGAGATGAGACCGGGAAATATTTGCCCTGATTTTCTGAATTACTGATATTATGACCTCAGAATTCGGAGTAAAGTGATCAAGAGGGGAAATACATCTGCAGTTTGTTATGAGAGACCAATTTACCTGTATGAGGAGTCTTCCTCTCTGCTCCAGGTTTCCAGGTCCAGTTTCTCTGCTCATTCATTCTCGCGGTCCCACTGAGCACCTTGAAGTTATGGACGTACATGTTGACGCTCTGAAATCACAAAGGATTATTGTAAAAAAAACAAAGAAGTCACCTGGAGAACCGCCACAAACATGTTAGCTAAGCGCACACCTATAGGCAACATCATGGGTGCATTGGATTCGGGGCATTTACCGCTCATTAAAGCCTGTTTATTGGGGTAGATGCAATAATGTCCCGATTATTTATTTCAAAAGTGACTTTTATTTTTACTTAGCAAAGCAGCCTTCCTAAGTATCAAAATCAGTTCGGTCATTCAGCCATTTTCACCTCATTAACCCATATAATATGCCATGTTAAAAAACAAACAAAAAACAATGAGCCCCTCAAAAATAGAACTTCAAATATCATCCGGACACATGGCTCCCATTTTTTTTGTAACATAATGAAACTGCAGAAAAAAATGACACCGGGTGCAATCACGAGCAGAAAATAGTATAAAACAACCAGAATTTTCCAAATTATGGGGGTGACTCATAATGATAACAGATTTACATTTTTGTTATGCTTGACTAATTAGCTTTGTCACGGTTAACTTAGACCTCTGGGCTTTGAAGATTTGGCCGCTCACACTCACACACACACACACACACACACACACACACACACACACACACTCACACACACAGATAGAGAGAGAGGATGCTGCGTTACGCATTTTGAGAAACTAAAAATACCCCCCACTCAACACAGAAGGACACCGAGAGGAATATTTCAGGGTCGGGGGCCAATTCCAATCAGTGGGTTTCGATTGAATTTCTGTACTTTTCTCTTCTGTTATTTAAGTCTGGCTTTGAAGTTGAAATAGTCGGATTTCTTCGTAATAGAAACATTTCAAAACACGTCAGTTCCAGCAATTGTCTAAACAGCCAAGAAATTCCAACACGCACAGTCGAACAAGCCTCACGCACACAACGCATTGTCACACATGGCGCTGACACGCTGCTTTTTATTTTGGGGCTTTAAAAAGAAAAGTAAACCAAACCTTAGCATGCGCTTGTTTTTTGGTTCATCTCCAAGTTATACACATGCAGGGTAAAGTTTACCAAAAGCCGCTGCCGCAATTAGAACTTCTGCTTTTGTAGACGTCACAGAATGTGTTCCTGTTGTCATAACCTTTTTTGGATAATGGCACATAAAACTATTAGTCATGTTCTGACACACTGGGCCAGAGAGACGTCACTGGCCGGTTGCTCGGCTGCCAGAGACAACAGACTGCCTGTGCTTGTTGAAGGAGAACGCAGGTCGTGCTGCCCCCCCCCCCCTCCTCCGTGTTTGTTTATGTATGTGGAATAAAGATGATATAAAGAAAATCCAGCTAAAGTTTTAAAAGGAGAAGTGCATCTTTTCTTGCAACTTCCTAAAATTATATTTTGAACATTGAACATGCACAAAGGGAATTTTAAAAGTTGCCTCAGTTTAACACAGAGAGCTAACAGGACAAGCTATGAGGTTTCTGTTGAGGTCATTTTTTTAAAATTATTAAAGTATTGCTTTAATTGTTCATAATTAACCGAGAAAGATCAAAAAAGAGTCCTTGTTTCGTACATATTGACAGAAAATGATTATAAAAGTCAGGTTGAGTGAGTAGCTGGTCCATCCAGGCAACAAGTTGAGTAATATATCATGTCCTATTCCTTTTGGCGCCACACCAAAAAGTGTTGTGATGCTGGTCACTCGCTCGTAGCGCCATCTGCCATCTCTGAGCAGCTGACGATACACACGATGCAAAACTGACAGCATGAAAAAAAAGGTCTGCCGAGCCAGAAATCAGTTGATCGGGAAACAATTTTCTTTCCTTTAGAGAGTAAAATAGCATCTCAGGTGACGAAGGTAAGTCGAGGAAATGTTACACGCAGTTTCACAATCACCATTTGAAGCGTGTCAATTCAATTCTCACTAAATCTTTTACAAAAACAACCCAATCTTGCGAAGTGAAAATGCATTAGGAGGCTTGACGATAATTTGCACAGAGAAATTTTGAAAGAAGATGGTCCTGACAGCTTTGATAAATGTTACATGAAAGTAACAGTAGTGTTTTATTGATCGTGTACCTGTCAGTGACTGAATTGCAAATGATGCAGGAAGCTGTGGAACAACAGAGAATTGCCTGAGATCTATGACAAGGAAGCAGAAGTCATAAATGATCCATGGGAGGAGTACAAGGCATCGCTGATTCTCCACACACAGACTAGAAATAGACACAGAATTTGAACATGATGGCATCTGCTGGTATCTTAGAAATAAAAACATATCTTTCTCAGTAGTGAGGAATGCATGGACAGCTGTTTTTCAGGTTTAATACAAAGTTAATTTGATTAAAATAATTAATATTATAATTTACACTGATTTGCACACATACAATACTCCAACACCTCAGACAGATACATATTATTCAGTCGAGCTCTGGCTCGACTTAATTGATACCATATGATGGATTCAGAGTTGTTTACGAGTTGGCCAGCAGAAAATGTACCATATCCTGTTTGTTACCCTCCACCAGGAATAAATCTCCAACAGTGGCCTGTCCGCCCCAGTAATGACTTGGAACGTGTAGCTCAAACACCCTCTCTTTATAGGTTTGTATGAGTGTGTGTGTGTGTGTGTGGTAGCAGAGGAGAGAAATTTACAATGTGATAATGAAATATGCATTTTATTTTCCAAGATCTATCTATGTTTTACAAGGAGGAAGGTGGTAAAAAAACAGCTATAAATCTGGGACTCTAACAGAAAAGCTTAAGCATATTTTGGTCAACCTTTTCTTTCAAGCTGACACAGGCACCCGGCCTAAAACAGGCTCGTGCTTGATCTCATCAGACCAGACTTGGAAAAACAACCAAACCAGACAGTCGCTGCTGGTCAAACCAGAAAGATTCTCTTTACTGGGCAGCATTGCGTCAGCGGCATGATAAGCTATGTCTGCTAACCCTTCAGGAATCTGTGGACTGTTATCAGAGATGTGATAGCGGCCTTAATGTGTGTGTGTGTGTGTGTGTGTGTGTGTGTGTGTGTGTGTGTGTGTGTGTGTGTGTGTGTGTGTGTGTGTGTGTGTGGTCTGCTTTTAGCTTAACTGCTTGAAGGACAAACAATGCAAAATGTACAGAATCAAGAGAAACAAAAACAGAAACAATTATATTTAAGGGAATGATTAAAAATTGGAAATACACGATTATTATAGCATTAATACAGTGCTATGCATAAGTTTAGGCACCCCATGCTAAAGTTGACTAAAAAGAGGAATAAAAATCATCTTTTGTGAATTGATCTTAATGCCTTAATTAAACAAACGAGGAAAAATCCTACCTTTTAGGACACCAATTTTCTTTGTGAATGAATAATGTATCATAATGAATGTTCTTCATTAAAATACAGGGTGCATAAGTATGGGCACCCCTATGTTAAACTCCCATAGAGGCAGGCAGATTTTTATTTTTAAAGGCCAGTTATTACATGGATCCGGGATACTATGCATTCTGATAAAGTCACCTGGGCCTTTGGAGTTAAAATAAAATCCAAATCCTCACATACTCTTCACAAACCTGGCATGGCGCTTTTCAGATATAGCCTAGCATGCTAGTTAGCCAAATGATTTCTCAATGCAAATCAAACCTAGGCTAACTGAAAAGCACCATGATTTTATTTTAACTCCAAAGGCCCAGGTGACTTTATCAGAATGCATAGTATCCCGGATCCATGTAATAACTGGCCTTTAAAAATAAAAATCTGCCTGCCTCTATGGGAGTTTAACATAGGGGTGCCCATACTTATGCACCCTGTATTTTAATGAAGAACATTCATTATGATACATTATTCATTCACAAAGAAAATTGGTGTCCTAAAAGGTAGGATTTTTCCTCGTTTGTTTAATTAAGGCATTAAGATCAATTCACAAAAGATGATTTTTATTCCTCTTTTTAGTCAACTTTAGCATGGGTTGCCTAAACTTATGCATAGCACTGTATTACCCTAGTATTTCAGGTTTTAAGACATCTTGCAAAGGAGGGGGGCTTGGCGTGGAAATCCCTGATCTCTTGGATTACAGGTGACGTGGTAAGTATTTATCTGCTCCTTTATTTGTATGCGTGGTATTGTATGATACCATGAGACCAGGAAAAAGAAAGGAGTTATCAGGTGTACCTGTGCTTCACCGCTGGTCTCAGTCCAATCTCTCTGCACACGGCCCCTCCCCCCTCCTTCTGGTGCGTCTCCCTCTCACATCCGCCACCTCTGACTGACCCTCTCCACATGTGTGTTTGTCCAGCTTTTCTACAAATCGCTACGATCCGCTGGGATAACACACACTAACACACGCGTGGACATGTACACGGAGCGCCGCTACTCATCCCACTGCGCTTCGCAAATCCCACTTCAGCAGAACAAATACAAGGTCGGACCAGGTGCGACAGTATTAGCGGCGCGAGACGAGGAGACGTGAGGTGTGGCTGCCTCCAGAAAATACCAATGAATTATAAAGTAAGGCCTGATGTTATGAATATTTAACAGCCTGTCGCCTTATATGTTAGCGACAAGCTCTGACTACTGATGCGATACGATAAGGCGGCTGAACAGTTTCTACAGTTATGTAGCGTTAGGCCCCAACGTTATGTTTCCATCCAAATATGTTGAGTTCGGGTCAGTGTGATGTCATCAAGTAGTCCTAGTGGATTAGCCTTTGGACCAATTTTGGGGGGATTATTGGGAGCAGCAGAAACAAGTCAATATGGAGAATTTATTAGCCACATTAGCATTCATGTAAATGGTCCTCATTTATATAGCACTTTTATCCAAAGCGCTTTTACAGTAATGACTGACATTCACCCATTCATTCACACACCGACGGCGGAGTGAACCACGCAGGGCGACAGCCAGCTCGTCAGGAGCAATTAGGGTGAGGTGTCTTGCTCAGGGACACCAGGCACTCAGCTAGGAGGAGCCGGGGATCGAACCGGCAATCTTGCGGTTGCCAGCCAACCCGCTCTACCTCCTGGGCTAAACCCACCCGTTCTTAATACGATATTCACTCCGCTCGTTGCTCTGATTTTAGCTGTTAAGACTCCGCTAGTCCCACCAGCTGGTCTCCACCTGTATGTGTCTGCTGTTTAATGCTGAGCGTGCAGCGTCGCTTTAATGTGGTGTTTTTTACTGATGAGAGGGAACCAAATCAGTAAGATTGCAAAACAATTAGCTGAAATACACCATAAATATCTTGAGAGCTGAGGCGAATATGGAAATACAAGTTTGATGACATAATCATTTGATTCTATTAGAAGAAACACGCGGGAAAAAAATACTTGAACAGAGACACTGTGCATCAAATCTGTAAAGGCTCAGGACGTGTGCATGCATTGTGCTTTTGCGTGTGCACATATGCAGATAGCGGTTCATGTGTTCACCTCACAGTGAACAGAATGATGGAAGAGAAACTGACTGTTTCCCATTCTTCCATCTGATTAGACCGAGCAGTCCAACGCGCTCTGGGTCATTTTCAAGCTACAAAACACATGTTTTTGTCCACTTGTAAATCATACAAAGATGCACCTAAGCACACGCACACACACACACACACACACACACACACACACACACACACACACACCTCCTCTCCCATCGCATTTATATGTTCATGAAAACGTTTGCATAGAACATGCTTCTATGTGGCCTAACTAGTGGGCTTGTGTGTTTAAATGTGTCCAGGGGCTTCTTGTAATACACAAATATCCCGTCTAGCGTGGGTTGTTCCGTGCTTTTGAACCTTATGCTAATAGTCTATTTATACCTGTTTGCTATTCATTATCATCTTTTTTTCCATCGTTTCTGCCACTACGGCATATGTCGCATGGACGTGGGCAGCTGATTGAATAATTGTCATCACTTACCTAATGATGTGATTTCGCAATTCTCAAGAGTATTACTCAAGCTCCCCTTTTCTTGCCAAACTACGAATCTCATTGAAACACGCAACAATGCCTTAAAAGGACAAAACACACACACAAAAATAGGTCAATTAAATAATGTGATTCTCGACTATATTATCATTGAGCTTTCAAACCTGTGCAAACTTAATATTTGCTTATCTTCACCCACAAATGATGACAATTAAAGGAACAGTTAGACATGTTGGCAGATTGTCTTGTGGAGAGTTAGTGCATGCAGGATACTTCTCCTGCATGTCTCTCCATGTCAGTACAGATTCTGTGTTGGCAGATTACCAATCACTGCAATGTCAAACCTTGCATTCCTGAGGCTAAAGTGCCTCCCCGATGGTGTGATTAGCATGCAGCGTTTTGTTCTTGCAATAGCAGGACGGACTGTAGCAACTTCTTGCTGGTCATGTACCAGCCTGAACATCGATTTTTTTTTAAATTGCCAAATTGAATTTGATATATTTTTGTTTTGCCTATTGTGTTCGACACAGTGTAAGACGGAAGCTTGAAGAGCCATGTGAACCTTTAACCCGTCTGCATAGAGCCACTGAGTGACAGGAAAAAGGGTGCAAGAGAGTCAAGGAGAGCGAGCCCGGGGGGGCGGTGAGGTTAATGTAACTGTGCCAAGCTTGATTAACATCAAACCTCCTTTACATAGAGCACTCACACACATGAACGCAAGCTGGATACACAGAATTACCACCGCTTTCGGGTTTTCATAGATTTTGCAACATAAGAGGGCGCCTCATTAGCAACACATCCCCATTGCACTGTCTATTCCCAACAGCAGAACTGGGGCAAGTGGATGGTAATATAATCTAAGTACCAATGGGTAATTTGACTAGTTCTGAAAAGCAACATATTAGCCATAGAATTAGTTTCCCCTCATATTTCTCCTTAAAGCGATATCATCAACAAGCCGTGGAAATCTCTCCTTAAAACACAATCGTCATAATGTGATGCCGCCAAAGTTCTGAAGAATGCTAAAATGAAAAATGCTAAAATGGAGGTACACAGGGAAAGATACTTGCATGCATGGTTGCACAACCAAAGACACACAGATGTGAACGCAGAAGAAAACACACACGCAAAAGAAAAAAAAAAGCATTCATACCAACGGCTTCTGCTGATTTTACTGTTAGTGACAGAACCAGTCCGTTTAGCATGATCTTCCCTTCTTCACAGCCTACCCTCCCTTTTTGCCGTCCCTGGTTGAACTCTGGTCAGTCCAGATCAGGAGTCCAAGCCTTCATGTCTTCCTTTATAATCCAGGCCTTCCCCTGTCCTCACAGCCTCGCTGACTTCCTCTGTTACCCCCTGGTGTCCTCCCACCCATAGCTCTTACAGCACTCTTATATCACACGGACACACACTCATCCATATGCTTGTCACTTCACAAACATACGACACTAAATGCAGGAAAACTAACATCAAATAGCTCAAGGAAAGGCTATTAATACTAATTCCCATAACCCATCCCACTGCAAGCTTTAGTAGGACCCAGGACTGGAATCCTGAATGGCAGCCGCAATACAAAAATGCAATCATGACTGCACACCCAATCCCTCTGTAAATACAGAGGTTGAGGTATGTGATAAGCCTCCCAGGAAAAATCTATTTGCCACTATATCAGCTAGTGTTTTGTATGGATTGCACCAACTCCAGTACATGGAGTTCAGAGTGTCACTTCCACAGACAAAAGCAAGGGGATTTGACTGTTTTACCATTAAGTAAGCTTGAAAATATAATAATATACATTTATTTTCTTTACAGTTTCACTATTGCTTTGAAAATGACACGTACATGTTGGATGGAGTGACATTTAGCACTAATTCAATTAACACTCCAACAGGACTTGGGATGCAATGCAGGATCAATGTGTAGCTGAACAAACTGTTCATGATTAGTCAGTATTAATATGTCATATATCGCTTACTGCAATGTACCAAATCATTTGTGTATTCTGCTGTAAGCATTCCAATCAAGGAAAAGCAAGACGATCAAAGCTTAGCAGCCAGGAGGATTTGCCAAGCAGGTTCGCTCTGGGAGAAAATATTCCCGTCTCTCTCCTCCAAACCTCCTCCAATCACCTCATCCATATCCATTGGCAGACAGCGTACTTACACTGAAATAGAAACCATTCCTGTGGGACGGTGTGGTGGCTAAGCTTCTGCAGCACTTTCTATTCTGGACTGCTTCCAATGACACTGCTGGTGCAGCCGGCCTTTTAAGTGAGTTGATTTCCAGACGAAAGCGTGAAATGCTGCCACAGCGCCAGTACGGCATTTTGCTGTGAACGACTCTTTGGTAGCGAGCAGGCTTTGATCGTCAACAACGGCGACAATCTGGAGTGTGATTTTCTGGCCCAGTCGGGTACTGTTTGGATGTTGCAGGAAACAGGAGTCAGTTTTTCGTCTTCTGTGTCGATTCATCTCTTCCGCTTTATTGAATTTGTTTGTCACATTACCTCACATCCCCCCCCCCCCCTCCCCCTCATGAGAGCTTTGAAATGTATATGTGTGGAGGACTGAATTCCATCATGCAGCGAGTCCTTTATTGCAGTCATTTGTTATACCCTGACATCCTGTACTAGAAGAACGGAAGAAGCATAATTCTGCTTTAATATACCACATTTATCTTTTATTGGTCATAATATGGAACTGCTCTCTACAGAACATGTCACCTTTGTTGCAAAATACATTTTATTCGCACTCTAAATGCACTAAAATGCACTAAAATGCACTAAAATGCACTCAAATCCCGAATCTCAGATTCCAAATGAGTGATGCGGACTCCATCCGACCCACGGACTGAGACCGAGTACTCTGCATTGAGTCAAGTAAAGGTCAAGGTTGCTATCAGGATTTAGAAAGGACCTTATCCCTTCTCTTGTGTATGATCTCTCCTATGTAGTTTGGTGACATAAGGGTGACTTCATGCCTCCTACGGTATTGGACTAAGATAAAGACAGCTCCAGCAAGTCTCAAATGAAAAGACAGTGACGTGGAGGACTTCAGGGTCTTGGAAACTTAACGGGGGCTTCAACGGGGGCTTTGTTTGATGGTTGAACAGCTTCGGAACCCCCCCACACCTATCCGACAACAAATGTTGTGACAAGAATCACCAATTAAACGCAGTGGCTACATCATTGCCGGGTAGTGACCAAAAGAACGAGCGCGTGGATACAAACAGCCCTGCAACCCTGCAGGGAAATCTCAGTTGGGCTGTTTGTGTTCTTCAGGCAATTGACAAAGAGGCTTCCCCCGGGACTCCTCCCTGGGGATACAGTGTGACCAATTGAGAGGAAATACAGGACAACATTTACTCAATCTCCCAGCTTTCCTGGCAATACCGTACAAAGTTTATCTGGGGCTTTCTAAAGACACAAACATTTGAAGAGTTTTGTTCACGTATGCATATCCATATATGCACACACATCCGGGCATAGCAGCACTAAGCCAGAGAGAGAGCAAGTAAGTGGAGGGGAGGCAAAAGGAAAAGCCTGGTCCATTTAGCCATCATCCTTATGGGCTTATTGCCCAGCAAGAGAGCCATTACCGTCCATTGTACCAGTGTCACACTGGCTCACGCAGCATGCATTACCGGAAGCACATGTAATTGGCCTTATTTGTAAAGCCATAAACCCAGCGGTGGGCATCCAGAGAGGTGAGGGGAAAGACCCTTGAAAGTAATTTTGAAGGAGAGTGATCATTTTGTGATGGTTTGTATTATTCCATCTTGTGGCTGTAACAAATGTGAATTTATCATCATTAATTAAAAAAAAGGAAGAAAACAATCTAACAAGTTATAATAATGCAACACTATGCACAGAATGCAATGCTCTATAATGTGAAAAGTAGGAGATGGAGGTAGACTTGTAGGCCCCTAAGGTTGTTGGTTTGACTCCTAAGAACAGCATCATGAAAAGCTTTAGAGAGCAAATGAGCAACACTCACGGCTATTGTCACAATGACTGAATGGTAAAAGAAACTGGTGATGTCATTACCTCATACTGTATGCTTCTTCCTGTTGGACTCTCTTTTCATGCAAGTCCCAGGAGAACGCATGTCAAAGTGCACCACCTGGTGATCTGGCTTAAAACACTATTCGATAAATGCACTTGCAGTATATTTAGAAATGTATCCTGATATGTGCATCATATGTCTGTGTGCATGTGTACACTACCAAACAGCCATACACACATCTGGGAATCCTAAACAGGAAAGAGAATAAAGCACTAGAAACAGCTGTGTATAAGTATATAAGGCCCCACTCCCCCACTCTCTTCCTGCCTCTCCTGACTTTCCAGACCATTTCTTATCGTCCCAACACCTTCCCATAGGAGCTGTGGGCTTACAGAACGGAGAGCGGGAGGGAGGGTGAGAAAGCAAGAAAGAAAGTACATGGAAATGCAGATTTATGTAGTAAAATCCCAGAGGTCTTTTCTAAAAGGGGGGTATTTTTCCCCCCCCGTAACAATCACATCAGCTTGTGAAAACGAGTGCCTGTGGAAAATTCACATCATTATTCGACATATTGAAGTCGGTCTGGACTAAATGTGCATTGTTTTTACGAGTGTGAGTGCAGCCAGATGGCCAATGTGCAATTTGTTCCCAACACTTAAAATATGGTGTGTATTAGAAAAATGTTTTTTTCTCCCCTAATGCATTATTGATATGATGAGGCGTGTTTCTCATCTAGAGTGTGTGTGATTCACAGGGCACGCAGACATAAGTGGCATAAGTGCTTTCAAACTCCGTAAATGCAAGTATATTGAATGCGCTCACACTTCGTACGGCTCGCCTCGTCCGTCTCACGTCCGCACAAAGAAACGGCCAACTCGTCATCGTCACTTCAACAATGTGGGAACATAACGTTGACGGGCCCCCTCTGATTAGCCACATCCCGGCCTCACTCTCACTCGGCACCTCCCCTCTTGAGAAGAATGGCTGGTTCACAACAGCCTGTTGTGACGTCGGTGATTTCCCACAATCCTCAGAGGTATTCCTATCCAAAGCTTGAGAAGCTCTCATCGCTATTTCCTGAGTGTGTATCGCACTGTCTTGGAATAGCTGATAAGGTTGTTTTGAAACCATGATGAACGCACACAATTATAATAATGACGCATACTATTATCAAGTAAATGTGGATGGATTTGTGGCATATGGAGGCCACTTAATCCAGCAGCTTTACGCTCCTTCAGCCAACTGGCTTGCTGTTGGTTTTGCTGGTAAAACGTATTGCATGCAGACCGAGCATGAAGCATCAGCACACTTTGACAATGCAGCTTGTTCATGACTCAAATCGTAGTCACAGCTATGCCGGCTGTTACGCAACACATCCAAAAAGGTTGCGTTTGAAAATGTTGGCCTAATGTGCTTGGAACGTCACCTTGGCTGCAGCTGGATTCTTGTGATATTACAAGATCACACGAGAACCGCAAGATCACAGATCGCGTGGGAATCCGTCTCGTCAGGCTTCGAGTAATACGTCTGTGCTCTGGCTTGTAGGCGGTAAACCAGCACACGGACTAATCAGCATGGTGGAGGAGCTACAGGCGTGGATTAGCTGCTCACTAGACAATACGGAGGCGGCTGTTCCAAGCAACAACCTCTGGGAGAGGTAATAGATGCCGCAGTAGCAACAGATATATCACGACCGGAGAGTATTTCTTCATTGAAAGAAGAGCAAAGCTGAGCTCTGAAGGCTTTTCTTGATGAAATGCTTCCATCCAATCACCTGCCACATATTTTTTTTTTCCAGTGGCGGCTTCTCAGGTGACTTGGAATGACCGAACAAAAAAATAAAAGATGAATATTTCAGTGTGCCAGCCTTAGAAGAGGAGCACATAATGAAAAACGAACTTGTTCAGTGCATCTGCACATTTGGTTACGTATGTGAAGTGCCTTCCAAAATAAGACAACCCAGAGGGTGAATACAGCTATTCAGATAGACAGGATCAGAAAAATAATGTGTTTTTGAACAATAAAGCAGGTATATACATTCTAATAGAAACCCCAAATAGTGCTTCATCACTCTTCACCCAGGCCAGAATCATGTTAGTGTGTGTTTGCATGCCTTTTCTGTGTCACTGTCAGTACTCCAGTGACTGACACCTTACTGCTCCCTACATAATAGGCAGGATTTTAAAGTCATTACAAGTTGTCGGTGATATCATCTCCTCAAAAGTGGCCTGCGATCAATAAAAGCTCATTCAAAAGGTGTGTGTACTTGTGAATGGGATACATCTCCCTATATCCTTCCATCTGGGATCAATACAGTTGGACAATTAGCCAGCTAGCACACAGTACGTACTATAAACACACTGTGTGTACATCAATATTCATGAATGATGCATGCACACACGTTCATGTCTGCCCATTGGTGCTGCGTACTGACTTGCGTACATAAATGTGTCAGGGGTCATCGTGCCTTTCCACTAAAACTATAATTGGAAAAAAAAAATGCATGTTATCCTGCTACTGAGCAAAACATAACTACAAATAATATTTTATACGGTTGCTAATGCTCTGATGTATTGTATTGTAACAACATATCAGCATAATGACCTTCCACTAATATTCTGTTCTGCTTTGTTCTAGATTAGTATCATAATTGTGGAATATGGATGTATGAGCAGCAGCTGGGCAGTGTGACTCAATGTGTGTGTGTGTGTGTGTGTGTGTGTGTGTGTGTGTGTGTGTGTGTGTGTGTGTGTGTGTGTGTGAGTGTTTTGCATGCACAAACTTTGTCATAATGAATGTTTTGTTGTACACAACATTAAATTACACTGAAGCCTTCCAATGTGGATCCGTGTGATTTCTTATTATTATTAAACGTGCAGTAGTTTATTAAAAAGGTCACATGATCGTTACAAATCATTTTGTAGTTTACATTAATTATTATTCAATGGCAGAATCCACCACTAATAATAAAAAAATACTATAACGTGAGGTCAGCAAAGAATGTAGAAAATGCTGACCATAATTAGGATCCAAAATTGTGTTTCATACCATGAGAATATTAAGGACTATAACTAAATATCACTATTTAAGCAATTAGTCAACAATGTCTATTACTTTTCACCAACCGTACACTACTTCCCTATATTTATTTGTAGAGACGTTTTGCATATGTCCAAATATTAAGGTTCTGCCTGTTATGTTGAAACAAAAGGACATCTCATTATGCTTAACCCTACATGAATTCATATGCAAAACAGTTGCATATGAATGTGTTTTGTATGGATGCTTTTTTATATGAGGGATTTGACCGAGAACAGAGCAGACGTGTCGTTGTTTTGCAGGAATCACCATCTGTACATGTTTTTCAAGCTTTGTGCGTCTATGCTCTGTATGTACACACGAGTGCAAAATACCACAACACTACAGCGGAGAGAGTGTGTGTGGGTTGTGTTTCCGTCTCGCTGATGACGGGAGTATCACTGTATGCTCACGCCGTCTGTCTACTCGTTGGAAAGCTCCCTCATGCAGGCAACTCTCATCCCATGCCAGCATTGATGTCATAAGTGGCCCCATTTCTCTGCCTCCTATTGGTCCATCCCGGTGTGACACCGCTCTGCTGTTTGACGTACAGTTAACAAATTCACGTCACTGTAGTAAGTGGTCCAATCTCTCTCCCTCTCTCTCACACCTTCAGCATTTCTTCCCTTTTTTTCAGTCATTTGTCTCTGCCCTGCTCTGCCTGACTCCCACTGCAGTAAAAAGGAAACACCCAGTGAGCCATTTGCTGATTGGCTCAGACAAACCAGCCAGTGATGCGTGTAGCTGTCAGAAACAGGAATAGACCTCGATGCAGCGGGACCTCGTGTGTTTGCATGCCCGTATTCAGAATTTGTTTATATCACGGTTCTCATTATACGTGCATACATCAGACCTTTGAATGTGTGTACCTGTGTGGTTATGGCTGCTTCCCCTCTTGGACGATTCATCACTATTGCATCTTAGATTCTATGTCCACCAGAACAATATCTGCTTTAGTATTAAGTTTACTGCAAAGGTTAAGTGGACCTTTAGATTCTTGTCCTGTGAGGGGCCTTCGATGAGACAGCAGCACGACGGTCAACAACATAATAAAGCTGGGTTTACGGCGAAACCAATGCTATCAGACAACCTGTCCTCCTTGGGTTATTTATAATAACAACAAAGGCCTTACAAGCATCAGACATGATCCAGTGATGAGATTAAATCCGAATGAGTAAAAAAAAAGAGAGTATCCATACAACGGATTAAAGCTCCCAAACAATAATTGGACTTAAAAAAAAGGTACTGATCTGGGAGATTATTAAATCCGTCATCCTTCGCTTGGCTCAGTTTAATGCACTGTAAAACGTTAAACTTCTTTCTACGTTAAATTCAAACTACATATTCAAGAAATCTATATCAGCACTTGAGTTTTCCCTCGTGTCTCCTGAATGGCCAACGGTCCAGTTGACAACGAGCAAACGGGAGGCAAATATCGATCACGGCGTTCAGACCGTGTGCGACAAAGCGAGTGGTGTTCTCAAGAAACACGGCCCCTTGATAAAAGGGGAGTCCCATTTGAATGGCACAGGACATCTTAACATTATCACTTATGCAATGCTTTGCCTTAAAGTGTTTCCATATGTAAAGTGCAGTAATGCACAGTTGCATCTGATGGTCTTTAGCAGCATTCTAATGTCAGCGGTCCATATCACATGGTCTGACTCAATGTCCTATTTTGTTCAAACTGTGATGATTTTTTTTTTTTTTTTTTGCTTCATTGAATTTCCACATGGCTTAGCACAGATATTGAGCAGGTGCGTAGAGGCGGGTGCTGGTGCATTTGCGTGTGCGAATGTTGGAAGTTACACGAGAGGTGCATTGCATGTGGGCCTATTTTAGCATTCATGCATATGTGAGTAAATGTTTTCATGGCACAAGATGAGACCATGCATGAGGGAGCACTTGCCTGCAAACTGTAGCCTCGATGTAAATTAGGGATGGTGACTTTATTTTTCTTTCCTTCTTCTTATCTTATTTTTTTTACGGATCAAGTAATCTCAATATATACTGAATTTCATATCGATTACTCACATGAGGAAGAATACTGTGACTTTTTAGAATGCTGTGATTCAAACACTAGTTGTATAGAAAATGCCTGCATACATAAATAATAGTAATCTTAAAAATAATTCATGAGTAAATAATACATCAACTATTAGTTAACAGTGAGTTGGTATAATTCCCCATATCGATGTCTGGCAAACTTGCTCTTCTGCTCCTTTTGAACTCAATGACCCAGCAACGTAAATGCTCTGCATGTATTTATAAAATGAATTCATTATAAGTCACATGTTAACCTTTGTTTGTATTTCATATGTACTCCGTACATATGAAATGCTCTTTGGTGTTGGTTAAAAGCTGGTGGGTGCTGTTTTCCTCTGTAGATGCCCTAACTACATACAAAACCACAAAGATACAAGTCATGTCAGAGTAAAGTGCTTCAACACTGGCCACAGGATGGCGCTATTGTCCATCAATGTACAAGTATGAATGAATAACAATAAAAACAAAACAAAGAGGAATTATACAGTGTGCTGAATTAAATCTCCTTCATGCATTGGTAAACACACTCTGGTCTATTTGTTCTCTTCATTTCTTTGTTTTCAGCTCACATCCAGTTGCTCTCCCAGCCACAGAAACGAGCTGCCCAAAGGTACTCACTGTAGGAGGGAAAGGATGACGCGTCCCCAGGAAACACAAAGAGAAAGGAAGTATTCTATATCTAATAAAAAGTGTAGTACTTAAACACATAATGGTTTGTCAATTTTAAATTATTTGTACGTATACACCTTTAAAATGAAATAAACCATAGAACAGATATGCCACTTTATATAACTCATGTATATATTTAGTTTTGTGTTTTCCATATTAATGGTTCTTGGCATTAAAAAGTCATAGCCATGATAAATTACAAACTATAAAACAGTGTCACAATAACTGGCTGCTCTCATTGTGCTAATCCCTAATTTGATTAATCTATTTTCAACACCATTCATATTTAATAACTCACTATCAGAAATAAACAGAAGCATTGAGCTGCAAGGACAATATTATCCACTAGATGGTGCTACAGGGCAAAACAGTCAGTAAGTGCAGTCAACAATCCTGCTATCATAATACTCCCTCTGCTTTTATTTTTAATTTCATAAATTAATCCGTGCTAAAGACAAAACTAGGCTAAAGTTTCCCCTAAACCTTTCAAGTAGAGTGGAGATGCACACATAATGAAGAGCTACTGTATCTTCATATTTACTTTGAGGTCAATTATTTCACAGATTGTAACCATACTTCGGGGTATTTACTTGGAGGTAGACCGAAACATCCAGACTCAGACACTGGGATAAGGAGGTATGCAGCTTAAATATAATCATCACAGAAATGAAGGAAAATAAAAGCAATCTTCACTGTGTTTGTGTACACGTAGAAATGTGTATATTTTTTAGTCTTTTCGTCATTAATCAAACTGTCGTCATAGTAACACATAGGTAATCGTTCCATTTCACACAGTTAATTCTCTTTGCGTCTGTGTCATCAAAGTGTATCAATAAGTGGCCTCTTTGCCGTCACCCTTCCCCCAGTTGCAGACAGCAGTTACAGTTGTACACACACACACTCACACACACACACACACACACACACACCTACATAGATGGCTTAAATAGCCGTCATAATTACACGGCAATCTTGGTCCTTTCATTTGCCACAGCTGAGGCAGGTGGCAGAGACCCTGCGTGTCTAATTGCTTGTTTGGCTGCAGATGGGCTCGTCCCTGGAGTCCCTCAGTGGTCCCCACCTGCTCTGTCTGCTGCCCAGGGACACTAATGAAGTTACGCCACCCCTCATTCAGGCTCTTAAAAGCTCCAGCAGCCGCCCTGATGGCAGGCCAAAGTGCTCCCTATTGCTTTCCCTTTGCCCTCTGTTGCCTCAGTAAACAGCCTGTCGTTTCACATCAACACATCGCTGCTACCGTGTTCACCTCAACCGCGTGGTCATGGACTTCCTGCCAGTTTCTGTTGTCTCCGCGTCGTCCTACTGTCCCTCTCTTCCTGCTTCAGTAAATGCAGTTCTATTCTATACAGCTGGGAGATCTGCATGGCTGCTTGAGTTACACTAGGAGATGGCTGTTGGTCAAAGGTCAGCTCTATTGTTTCATGTAACATATTTGTCTTTTCTCCGCTGTACTGTATGTAAACCAACATGTCTCAAAAAGTTTCACTTTAGAGCACTTTTAGGAGATGATTCATCACTATGAACCGTCACCTGACTGGCTCCATGCAAGAAAGGGCTACAGTTCTAGGTTCTGTTAATGCACTACAGGCAAATCAGCTATTTAACATGGAAATGAGTGGTTGGCTGAATAACAAGGAACCAGATAAAACAGTAATTCAGCCTGCAGTAGCTTGTGTTCGACACTTGTTCCTACTGGGTATTTATTCTTTTCTCTGGTATCCACTAATGAAGAAGTTGAACATGTAACTCTACACATCACTTCTGTATATTTATACCACAAAGAAAACACAGAATCTGAATCCACGTTGCTCCCCATACCAACTAAACATTGTGATGTTTTTGCTGACAGCAGGCCTCAGAAAGCCTGCTAATGGATGTCCGTTTAGTGAGTCCATTAGTTTTTACAAGCCATGGCCCATACTATACCTATCCATCTTCCTAATTATGGAGCCCTTATCACGGCGTTCAGAGACGCTGCAGGAGAGAGGATATCAGGGCTGCCCATGGCAGCTCTTAGTGAGCCGTAACCTCTTTCCAGTTCATTACCTTGACCTTTGTGGCACTATATAACCAGGGGTTTGATTCAGCATCAAGCCAGTTAGAAGGCTTGTTTTCAAGACAGAGCTGTTGAAGAAATGGCTTTTTTGTCTTTGTTAGATACCATTGAATGAATGAAACAAACAAGGAACAAAAAAAATAAAGACTTCTTATCTGTGCACAAAGATCACACTCATCTCATGTGGCATTTCACTCTCGATTAGATCAGTGTCTGCCCCGCCGAGTGTAGCGGTAATGATGCTGCGCTGTACGCAGGCTTTCAAGATAACCTCATGCAAAACCAATTTAACATTTACTGTATCACACGTCATATAACGTCATACACCATCTGGGTGGAATGTGAGGCGATAAAAGACATTTTTTGGTATGTATTTGTCTATTTCACAAACGCATACAATATTAATTGCACACATTGTTGTAGTCACAAAGCGGTGACCTTTAAATCTGCCATTTTAGCTCTTCAGAAAAAGCTTTATTTTTCAGAACTAATTAGCACAGTTTATAAGGTCCACCCTGATAAATAAGTGCATGCATTTGTTTGGATCTCAGTACACAGCAAGCTACAGCATATTCATTAACAGTAGTTCCTGTGTTACATCAAGTCTTTGGGATCCATGAATATCGGTTTTATAGCAGGTGTCATTATGGTGGCAATATGTAGGGTGCCCAGGACTATGCCTGTTAATTTAGACCAATGTTCTCTCCATGACCTGTGAGCTTGGTGTTTCTGTTATGCACACGCGATTTGTGCAATTGCATTCAGTCAATGCAAAGACGCGAATAGACGCAGCACAAATGAGGTCAATACGCAAACTTTGCGTAAGTGGGAGATTGTTGTCCTGTCATCTTGACGTTGGTGAATCAGAAATGGAGACATTGGGCCCTAGTTTCGTAGACCAGGCGCAGTCAGCTTTCAGCGCACCTGCGCCGCGCCGACGGGGTGTGTCCGCCTGGACTTTGCAAGTTTCGTGCACCGCGCAGGCTCGCGCAGGCACACCTCCCGTCTCGCCCACCGGCGCAAGTGGGAAAGAGGAGGCTCGTTCGACTTGATGTAGCCGCCTGCAGCGCGCCACCTAACGTGATGTATTGTGGGTTGAAAGCGATGCATGATGGCTAGAATTTGTGTCCGACTTAGCAGCCGACTGCAAAGACGTCACAGGGTCGCGACCATATCACGTGACCCAAAACATCGCGAGAACAAGTTTTTGAGAGCCGCTTCTCGCGGCGCTTGGCAGCGCGGTGAACGGTGGCTGCAACCGGCTTGTCCACACCTCCGCTACAGTGGAATGGTTCTCATTGGTTAAAAGTTGAATGACGTGTGTTCAGGTCCGCACTCGGCGGCCACCTTGTGGTGAAATGATACTTTTTATTTTGGTCGCATTGATCTCATGGCTTGATCTAAAGTTCCGTGCATTGTGTTGTGAGTCTATTTATATGTGAGGTCTGGTTAATACAAACATAGAATGATAATACAAATATACTGGAAAAAATAATGCCTTCCACATGTTGCCTTGCGTGTGTGTGTGTGTGTGTGTGTGTATGTATGTATTTATGTATATATGTATGTGTGTGTGTGTGTGTGTGTAATATATATGTTTTATATATATATAAAACATATCCTCTTTGGTTTGCTGCTGTGTTCTATCGCTTGAGCACCAGGCTCGTTCGGGATGGGCTTGGCTTGACTTGACTTGACTTATCACGCCGACGAGAGCTGCAGGTGTCTGAGGGGGCGGGCTCTAAAAGAGACGGCAGGCAAACGCCGTCAAGTCGGACAACAAAGTCAACGTGACTTTAATGCGTTAGGGGAGGTTCAGTGCAAGTTCCGTCACTTGACAACCCGATGACATAAGCAGCGCCGCTGCTCCCACCACGCGCATCACGCGCTGTGCGCGCGTATCATAATAATAACAATGCCCATATTATAAAAAACAGGAGAGAGATTATAAAAAACGCGTGCAATCCGCCTTTGATCTGACGTCAGATGTGACGGGACAATCTATATAGATATAAATTCACGTGTTGATTCAATTAGTTGCATTAAATAGTGTTTGTTGTGATTATTTATTGCATTTAAATGTGCCTGGAACTGTGGAAACCTGCCTGTGAGGTCTCGGTGATGTGTACGCACTGCGCGCCGGTCCGCCAAACTTCCACTCCGCCAGCTGTGATTCGCCTTGAATGAATGGACTTTATTTACGCCTTGCGCCGAAAGTAGACCAGGTCGGAGCTGGCGAGCTTTCAGCGCAGTCTCGGCGAGGCTTTTTGCCACGAAACTTCCGCTACGCCAAGCTGAATCTGTGACGCCTCCCCCTGCTGCGCCGCCACACCCATCTTGGCGCAGGCGATCCACCAAACTGCCAAACTGACGGTGCGCAAGGCTGCGCGGGTCGAAACTTGCACTGCGCCGGCTCCGCCACCCTGCACCGCCCTGCGCTGGTCTACGAAACTAGGGCCCAAAGTGTTAACAGAGCAGCTATAGTGTTAGCATAGCCGACCTCCGATCGATCCAAAGTCCATTCAGAAAACTAGCACTTTAAAGTTATTTGGTGGTAATCTTGCACACAGATCAAACAAACTATGACTCCAGACTTTTTACAAGTCGTCATCATTATGTAGTTATTTTGGCATCCTTTTTAATCAGTATATTGCAATTAAATGACCGCAAAATTGTTTATTTTGTGTTTATACCGCTGCAGTAAACCAGCCGATGTGTAGCTTTTTTCCACCATGAATACAGGTCAGAGATATTCAGCGAGCTCCTCTGGGTGATGTCATGAACTCAGGTGGGATGGTGTTTGGTGTCCCAGTGTATCTGGGACTTTCACAAAACCTTCCACTAAGGAGTTTAAGTTATTAGCAATTGATGAAATGTTGTTCAACGTGTATTAATATGATCACTCAATCCTGTAACAAAGAAATAAAACGTACAATACGCTGAGAGAAATAGGGTGACAAGGCACTCATTACCACACTGCTCTCTTTTCTTAACATTTAAACATTTGTCAACAAGCTCTTTATAAATGTTTTCCCAACTTTGTGCTTGCTGTATGCTTTCATTCCCTCTATTATGGCATCATTGTTTGTTCTCTCATGACAGATCCCATAGTGTACCTTTCAAATGGAATGATTAGAAAATTCCTATACAAGCTTACTCTGCATGTGGGCGGCGACGTGTTTACTCCACTTGAAACGATAAGAAAATGGGGACTAATATTGAGCTCCCACTAACATAGACCAGGACTTTCATTTTGACTTTATCTTTGCCTGTTAAACAAACAAAGAGAACACTTACTGTCCTAACCAATGGCACAAGGCCAACTAAAGCAGCGGTGTGCAAATTTGCCTTTTTTTACACACACATGTGTATATATATATATAAATAAAAACACTGGGTGGCAAATGTGACAGTTGTTTGTAGCTCTTAATTATTCATAGCTGTATTCTTGAATAGCTTCCCTGCACATAAAGAAGATCAGACTCATTGTGAATATTTAGTGCATCTGCAACACGCTTCACTTTCAGAGCATCTCGGTCAAACGGGAACACAAACCGACACATGGTGTCCATCTATCCATCTGTGTCACACACAAAGGCTGGCCTGATTTCAACCAAACCACGATGTGTAATTTGTCCCGGACAGCGTTTTCCAAAATTACACCAAAGTAGGCAGCAGGGTTCTGCTGTAAACACCCTCTGCAGGATACTTGCTTGTCTACATGCAATAGTGGATGCAGCATCACATGCTTTGAGTTACTGATTCTGTATCATATATGGCGTCACATATGGAGGGATTATCTTCTTTGGGCATGTGGTCTGTTTACATGTGAGAACTGCAGTGAGCATATCTCTACTTCTCAGAAATCCACAGTATTTATCCGTAAAATAAACCACTTTATTATTACAACGAGCACTTCATTCCCACATTGTGGTATGCGTGATCTTTGTGTGTTTATGCACAGCTTACAAAAGGCTAACGTTTTAATGGGTGCTTAGTAATATAAACAGTGTGTGTAAAACAGAACTGAGAGGCACAGACATAATTTGCATTGTAGAGATCCCAGGAAATATTGTGTACTAAGGCAGGAGGCCAAAAAGGGACCTTAAGGTGAATGTGAAGCCATGTGAGAAAAGCAAACACACCTCTGTGACAGGTGCTATCATTTTCTGGCATAAATGTGAAATGCTGACAAAAAGGTGCAGAGAAGAGAAGAGTTTAAAGTTGTGTGATACTAAAACACAAGTGCAAATTTGTGTGCAGGAAGACGGTTCAGTGTTCACCGTATGCATGCACAAAATAAAGAACATAGATTGTGCAGTAGTGGCAAGTACGGTAAAACTATATTTACACAAGTACTGTACATCCGTTAAATGCAGCTTTATACTGTGATTCCACTTAAGAGAGTTAATTGTACTTGTACCCTTATTCTGCTGCCTAATGAGTATTTAAAGTACGCAGCTTTTCATGTGTCTCCTGGAGTATTTTTCACATTTTACGTACATTTTACGTATTTAATACTTGAGAATATGATGCTAAGATTCAGAAAAAAGTTTTCTCTACAATTAATCTACTAAGCAGTTAATTTTCTTTGCTGAAATATATCACTTGCAAATAGAAAAAAAGAATGAATCCCCATGTTATGAAGTAATGGCCAAGGGGTCAAAGGTTTTATATCTTTCAAAAAAATTAAAATATGGGGAAAGTCATGTGACCTTATGTTCAGTTGTTATTGCTAGTTCATGTGTTCTCACACTCTAAAAGGACATACGCCATATATATAAGGGTTGTTGTTGTTTAGTATTAAGGCAGCCCCGTGTAGTAAGACCTGTCACTAGAGATAAATTCAGACCACCAACTTTTCTCTGCTGTGAATTGGGTCAACACTGTTTTCTTTTTTTTTCTGCTCTTCCAGTGGTCGTAAAGTGGCTTTTACCGTTATCTTTCATTACCGCTGCATTGTAGGGACGGGATGGGTTTGTGAGGATCTATTGTTGTCTGAGACTCTGCTAAAGGCCATTTTCTATGTGCATTTATTCCCTCATGTTGGAACTTCCTTCCTGCCACCAACCGTTGATGTCATTGGTGCTATTTCAAGAGCAGATCACAAATTGTCACCATTGTGTGTTGGAGGGAGGGGTCAAAACGGCAAAACACAATAAACAATTAAAGAAATGAAAACATGATCTATTTTTTCACGGCAGCCTTTGGGACATTTTTGAATAAGTGAAAGGTATGTGAGCACAAAGAACATCTCAGCCCCTCTTTGTTCTGTGTTCTAACTATTGCTGGAAGGCTACGTATGCTTTTATCGTGCCCTTTATTCACCTTCAGCGTCTGCTGCATGCTGCTATCTGGGCACTGTGTTTGCACATGTAGCAGGACACCATCAGATCTTTAAATGACAGCTTTCATGCATGTGTGACAGGGCGTGATCTAGTTAATGTTTGGGATTTTAAAAGGGTCAAGGTCTGAGGGCCATGAGCATGACTAAGACGTTGAATTTATTAGTCAGAGCTAAATACAATCAAAATAATAAATGTGAAAATGTCAATTCTAACTCAAGGCATAATCTGTACAAAGAGCATATTTTCTCTAATTCTCTTCTTGACTGAAATAACTCTTTCAACAGAAAGCACCCAAACCTTCTACCTTTGGGAGGGAGAAATAATGATTTTCACTCTAAAATATATGAGGCATGGAGGCATATTCCAGCAGTGTGCAGAGCCATATAATGCCCCGAGCATTCAGCGACAACAACTGTAAATAACGCTCGTGTGACGTATAATGTTTAGCCAGCAGGATTTCAACACAGCTGGTGTGCAAATGTGATTTACTGCCCACAATGATCATATAACCGGTGGATTTGACGTGGGAAAGAAGAAGGCTGCGTGTTGGGCGAATCTGAAAGAAAACCCCGCCGCTCGTGTCATCCGAGCTCCGGCGAAGGTTCAGCGGGTTTAATTAATGATAATGTGCAGTGACTTCCCCCTCGCTGGAGTCTGAGGAAGACTGACCGTTAACCCCCGCTGACTGACTGATCCATAGAAATCTCACAGGTTCATACGTCTCCCTGCAGCAGCAGCAGCAGCAGCCAGGTGAAGGCTTTTTAATTAGGTGGAGAGTGATGCGACGTGTGTGTGTGTGTGTGTGTGTGTGTGTGTGTGTGTGTGTGTGTGTGTGTGTGTGTGTGTGTGTGTGTGGCTGTGGGACTGAGTGGCATGTAATCTGAGTTTGCTAGAGAACACACGCTGTAGCTTGGATACTTCAATTACATTTCTGAATGCATTAGAGAGGAACACAAATGTTTCCATTCAGCATCAAATAAGTCAAATACGGTCTCCGGTTTACTGGAATATTCTCAACATTAAAACATGTACGCAAATCACGCTAGCAATGCAATGAGCTGCTCAAATGACTTTGACTTGGCTGTAAAGTTTACCTTCAATAATGGAAGCTAAGTTCGTTTCACACCAGAAGCCAGATCGAACCACATGCAGTCAGGTTGCCACGGCGACTGCTTGCGTTGGCCAGATCCACCCGTTGCTCCAAATGGTAAATGGTCCTCATTTATATAGTGCTTTTATCCAAAGCGCTTTACAGTAATGACTGACATTCAAAAATTTGACAACAATCCAAAAGGCACACATGGCCGCACGGCTATGTAATCAAAGCAAGGAGTGGCTCTGATTACAACACACACAGAGGGAGCTCTGGATATCAAGCACCTTTAAGTCTGCCTCGGGCTGAGTTGACATAGTGGACTCTTTCTAAGCAGCTCTGCAACTTTCCTCTAGCAGCAACACCGTTGACTCGTAAAGCATCTAATTGAGTAAACTGCAGGAACAGAGGCCTCTGATTGTCATGTACTTTTAACTTACCTAAATAATACACACCTTATTGATAAAGTTACAAAGCAATCATGTGCTGCAGGGTTTTATGGTGCTTTGCTGGTACAAAAAGAGGCCCAAACCCATGACGCTGCTGTTTTGTGTTGTTCTGAGATCGCTGGTTTCCAGATATGGAATGACGTAAAGATATCCGCTTAACTTGAAACTCAGATATCATCTAACAATTCCTCCAGTAATGTATATTGTCTGCAGAATATAGCAGCAGATTCAGGTAACCTTTAGCAGAGTTGCTGATCCCGCATGCCCTTCTTCACTGTCAGACTCCTTCAGCCGGCATCCTGTAGCAGAGGGCTCATGTTCTGTTGACTGTACATTCGGCGCTGGCACAAAGAGAACACACACACACACACACACACACACACACACACACACACACACACACACACACACATGTACAAACACATGTAAACGGTACCCTGCAACCTCAAAGGGAACCTGCTCAGCTATGCAGCTCAAAGAGAGTGACCATCCGTGAAAAAAGGCGAACAAAGCAGCTTGGATTTACCGGGGTGCCTCGGCTGTAATTGGATGAGGTCCCGCATAAACACACTGAACAGGATTGGCTTTCATTTTGTTAATTGCATGTTGCAGTGACAAAAGGGAGATTTAATGAACAATGTACGCCCCGTGTTTATTATCGTTGATTTGATCTCAACTTCAGCCTTTTCCGTCGGAGTACATCATTATCAGAGCATGCGTTACACCTGAGAGGTGCTACGATGCTCCACTATGGGATTAGTGAGGTCACTGCATGTTTTAGCTGACTTTCCAGTGTCAGGTACAGGTGGCTCCCTTTAAAGCAAGGTAGATCACCATGACAACGTGCATGCTGACCCCCTCACTAATCAGCTTCCTGGGGAGAAAAACCATGGCAGCGCCACTCATAGAGGATCACATGGGCTTGATTTAGGTAACCTTCAATGGAAGGCATAAAGTCATGTGGAAACCAGACAAAATGTGCTGAAAGAATGAGTCCAACTATACGATCATCTCCAGAGGGGAAGTAACAGATATGTCTAGTGTTTAGACAGAGCTCTGCAGGCCTGGGTAAAAACATCTGAACACAGTCAGTGTCAAGGTGTTATTGTATCAACAACACATCTATAAACACATGAAATGTCAATAAACACGTCTCACTGTGCTTTGTGTTGGGGCACTCATAACCCCATTAGAAGCTCTAGTGTTGTCCACTACGGTGGCATCTAGCGGTGAGCGAGAACAAACCACACTCCCCCATGTGCCAAGCCTGAAAACTATGGCGGCGATGCCAAAACGAAAATGCAAATAGCCGGACCTAGAGCCAGGGTTTGGTTTGTCCATTCAGGGCTACTGTATACACATTACATCACTTTTTCAGGTGAGCAAAAGTTCAGCATATATTCATAGACGGTTATGATATAACACAATGAAGCTCTTCTTGCATGAAGGATCTCTGAGTGAATAGCTGACAGCCGATACGATGTCAAGAGTACTGATTGCATTTTAAATGTTTCTTATCCCCAAGCCATATTTCCTGTTATTCCATGAAGCTTTGTTGCATACACTAGACAGTGTAGGCTAAACAAATTGCTGCCTCGCAACATCAGACCCGTCCCGACATGGGATTGTAAATCATCCATCGACTGACAGCTCTGTTGCAGGTGTTCTTCTGTACTTCGTGTTCTGTACCGTTGGAACCTCGAGGTCACAGTGAAAACATAAACTGGCCCTTTCACACACTTGGAAACACTGGTAATGGAAATTAAATACCCTCTGCAGTTCAACCCAGTGGCATTCTTATTTATGTGATTTTCTGAATGTCACATGTGGAAATCATTACAATGCAAATACTAAAGTTACCGGGGAACTCAAATTTAAATAAAAGTATGGATTACAGTGCAGATTATGCATTTAACCCTAAAATTGTCACGGCTTCCAAGAGTCTATGGCGGGGGGGAAATGTTTTGTCAGTAACTTCCTCTGAGGGTCCAGCGGTGTGAAATGACACCATCCTCATCAGCCTACTCCCACTTTCTGATTTCTTCGTCAAGACACCCAATTCTGCTGTGAGTTGGAACATATTTTGACTTGCTCTCCTTTCACTAAAAAGCTGGGCCAACAAGCCTGCTTTAGCAGACATGTGATATTTTATGAGCTCATACAGTTCCCAGAAACGTCCCTGCTGTTGGGTTTGGGATTTCTGATTTCAACCAGCCAATTAACATATCTAAATACTTTTGACCGTTGCTGAAATAAAAATGCAAATGCTTAATTATGCTTGATAACCGCTGTGCTTTCCTCACAATCGAATGTGGCCTGATGGTTATAAAACAGAAAAGAGCACGGGAACAGCCAGGACTTGCTAAACTCCATCTAATCTCTTTTCCAAGAGGCAACTCACTCGTCTCCGCTGAGATGAAGGTCAAGAGGCAAAAAAAAGCAGTCGTGGCACATTTGCATAATTCTGCATACTTTCTGTCCCATTCATTTGTACCACCTCAACAGTCTGTCTCTCTTACTTACTGCGTCTATTATCTCATTCTGTTTTAGTGTAAGCCGCCCCCCTTCTTTAACTTTCCGCCTCATCATCTCTTAAAAGTTCCTTAATCAACAGCGGAGAAGAAGTCTCAGGTTAGACTTCCTGTTGACGAGCTTTATAATTAGAACATGGCATAAGGGGTTGGTGGCTTATTGCAGTTGAAAGGCTGTTTATGAGACAGACTACTGATGATAAACACCTGGGCCAACCCTCACTTGTACATCAAAACTGATGTCTCATGTGTTTTTTTTACAAGACCTGATTGTACTTGTATCTTGATAGCTCCGTGAGCTTCTAGGTTGTATGCCTCAGCTGAAGGGGTATTCGTGAAGTCACAGGAAGTTTAAATGGGGCAGGAAGGCCGCGACTTAGGATGTGGTCATGTATTGACGTGCATAAAGGTGGTTATGCAGCATTGTGGCTGTACGGGCTGTTCCTGATGTAAAAAAACATCTCGTTAGCTATATTTTTATTTTCTTCATGGCGCTTATGGAGGACAATGTTTAACCCGGAAATCCACGTGATTTATTGATGTTATGAAATCAAGTGTAGATTTGTGTTTCTGCTCTTCCACCATTCCTCAGACTGCTTGCCATCAAACATCCACCCGGAGAAGTGGACACATCTGTTTGATCGTGGGTATGAGTCAGACAACAGTAGACCTACGTCAGAGTAAGGGTTCAGGGGAAGGACATGTACTACAACACCACGGAAATAGATGTTATTGTTTGGAAAAAGTTAAAGCCGACCCAAACACGGCTACAGAGGTTGAGTTAGGGGAGGTGACTAACATTTGGGAGATGTTGGCGTACGGTGTTTAGACTATAGGTTGACCCCTTAAACAATCAAACATAAGTCAAGAGAAAAGGGGAAAAAAACACATCTGTGCCAAAGAGTTGCTCCCGTGAGTAACAGCAATCATCTTGAAGCGGCGACACAGTCACTGTTTGCTTTGATGTTAAAGGTTGCCTCTGCGCCATGGTGACCGGGCAAGTGGGCGGAGCCTGCAGGAGGAGGACGACGACGACACAGTGAGACCAAACCGCAGCAGAGCAGTCTCCATGCTTATTATGGGGTTTGACTTAATAATCTCAGATTAAAATCGACTGATAGGCCTCCTTAATGACCACAGCTGCTTTCCATCCCCACCAAGAAGGCAACTAGATTTCAAATGTGGAGGAGGGATATTTGGTTGGGCCCACAAATTAGATCTAAACACATAAAATGGGTCATGAGGCGGAGTACTCTCCATCTTCTTCTCCTCCTGGGGTTCAATGTCATCTTCACTCCCTTTTTTCCTGTTACTTTCAACACAGATAATAATGTAATCTTAATTTGAGACGTTACAGTAAAACAATTCCATTGTTCTGTTGGCTTCTTTATTGTACCTCCTCTGCCACAGCAAGGATATAATATGTACATTTCAGCAGAATCGCAGCCAGAACACTTGGTTCATTAAATATCTAGTGAGAGAAACTGCATCCTCGATGCTACGGCTTCATGTTGGCCCAGGATTTTTCCTATTGTGTCAGCACTCCTGGGGAAAACCTCCAGATTCTGTTTGTCAAGGCACGTCTGATTCCCAATGGTGTGAGTGTGTGTGTGTGTGTGTGTGTGTGTGTGTGTGTGTGTGTGTGTGTGTGTGTGTGTTTGTCAGCCTGTCCTGTAGATTTGCATTAATTTAAGAATCTGCTGAAGTAAAATGAAAACAAAAACTCGACTGAAAGATATGCAGGTGTTATCTGTGTGTCTCTCCCTCTTGGCGACAACATTCTCAGAATATCAAATACTGACAGAATTGAGGACTGTGTTTTCTACAAAGTGTTCACTGTTACAGGAAATGTGGATGAACCTCCTTGAAAGTATTTGAGTGACCAACATGACAAACCTCTATCATCTCCACCATCCATTTGTCCTACAAATCAATATTCTTATGCTTCTTCAGTTATCAATAGACCTAAAGATGAGGGTCAGGGTCTTCAAACACAGGAGGGCAGTGGATGCCAACCTCTGAAACCCTTTGACCGGGATATAACCTCCAAAATCTACACTACCCGCTCGGTCCATGCCTTATCTTATCGAGGCGCTTCTAAAAGGTCCCAAAGTTCAAGTTGACCTATTGACCTTTTTCTTCCTCATCTCCTCCCATTATTTCGAAATGCCATGTAAATCATTCTATTCTGCATATTTCTTTGACGTACATTTGGCTGTGCTCCATCATGAATGCCTGCCTTTTATTTTTCTTCACAAATGCATTATTTTGCAAAAAATCTTACGAATTAGATCAGTGGGTTAGGATATTATACTGCAGTCGGTATGGGTGACACATTTTACTTTAAGTTTCTAAGATCCATGATTTAAAAAAAATTGCTTGCAAGAAATATACTCTCACATTTCTATACAGCACATGAAAGACAGGTGTCAAGACTAAGCGATCTCTCCTACGAATCTGTTCTGGGAGACATATGGTAAATCCCTTTAAACAAATGTGTGACTTGTGCACTCAGCCCTCAATAGACAGAATGTACATCAGAGAAGTGGCCTTGATCAGAACAAGATCATCCATAATGTATTTTGGAGACTTCTTTGAATGATTCCCCCAAATAATACAATCATGGATCAGTTTTACTGCGAAAACACAGTATGATTTAAACAAATTGCTAAAATGTGTGCTCCCCTTGGTGACTTTCATTCATTCATCTCTAGCTTCGGCTAAAATGCGATCATGTCACGGCCAATATGACTATCCATAAAAGAGAAAATCCAGATCCACCTCAGACCAACTGCAGTCTCTGAAAAACATCTGACCATCATACAAGAGGAACAGGTATGAAAAAAAAAGTTAATTTCATGTTTAGTTTGGAGGGCATTTCATCAACGGTGCCCAAATAACATTTCTAGGAATTAAGTGACGACATCGTATTAAAGTGAATGATCACATTGTTTTAATGGACCACCACAGAGCTTCTGAAATGACATTACAGCGAGGGACTATTCAATTACACCTGGGATGGTTAACATGCACAAATGTGAAGTCTCTCTCAGAGCAGTATCTCTGTCGCCCCCGTAAGTGTCTCTGAGGTGATGCCGAGATCCTTCCAGACACTCGTTATTCTCTGCTTGGCATTTCTTTTTTTTTATTTTCCATTAACTAATCAACAGGAATGATGATGCATTGGAAAATTGGAACGTCACACAGTGACACCGTCATGGATTTATGTTCAGCGGGCCGTGGCGCTTTGCAATGCTGCAGTCGCTTAAACGAGCCCAAAACAATATGTTCCACAAAAACAGATGGCACAACAAGCTCTTTCCATGAAATCCATCAGCCTTACAAGTAGCAGCACCGAAGTGTGTTTGTCACTGATTAAGGTGTCCATTAAATATCCTGTGGGTCTTTGAGTGGACCATAACAACCGGGGCTTCAACCTGTGAACAGTTGTGGTGCCTTAGAATATGAAGCAGGTTTCAATAAAGTGATTAAAAGTAGGGAAATGTAACATGTTATGTTTTACACATAACTCCTATGATAATCTCTCTATCGGTCCTTTATCCTCCAGCATATCTGATTTACAATAAATAAAACTCTCCTTCTCTCAAGTGTCTTGTCTTCATTAGTGGGCTCACTGCAACACAAAACAGAGACACTGAACGTTGTAACACAGCAGAGAGCTGCCGAACCGGTTACATTAGTTTACATGGATCCTTACCAAAGAAGCCATGGGTTATAGATCACTTCTTTATTATTGGTGTTCTCTCTCCAATTACAGGTCACAGCATGCACATTATTGCCTAATTTCTGGAGGAATTCACTCTAACACTCGCACACCTCGCGCACACACACACACACACACACACACACACACACACACACACACACACACACACACACACAGACTGTCAGTCTTCTGCAGAGTGAGTAAACGAGAAGCAGAGAGAGATGGGAAGAGATTCAGAGACAGTTTTCAGTCTAACTCTAAACGTCCTCCTTGTACCGGGTGTGTGTTGGAAGTAATGTTATTGGATGTCTATTACAGAGATGATCGCGGTGTACCTGCTCACCCTGAGGGGGGCTGGACATGATGGGGGGCGTCTCCAGTACCAGCGCGTCGCGTCGCTGCCAGCTGTTGGGGATTGAGCGCAGTCCTGCACACGAACCGGCTCGCGAATGGATGCCGGAAACACGGACGGTGTCTCCTCGTTCGCTTTTTTAAAAAGTGGGGTTTGGAAAAGCTGCGCAACTGAGACGGCGCGCCTGCAGAGCCGAGAGACGGGTGCGCCTTGGCACCGAGGGGGATCGCCAAACTTCACGGACGTGCTGAGCATCAATTTAGATCAGACGCGCGCACCCCCGAGGACGAGTATGTTTCCGGCGACTGTTTTCTGCATTGTGCATCAATAATCCCCAACTTAAGGTCCGGAACAAGCCGCGTGGCGCGTCTGAGTTGTGCTCGTTTCGCTCCCAACAACCGCGCCAATGCTGGAATGGCTGGTGGCTCTTTGCATTGTGGTCCTGGTGGGCTTCTTCTGGCCCCGCTCCAAGTGTTTTGGCACCGACAGCCAGTCGGACGCCGGACTGGCGATGTCACAGCAGGCGGGGAAGGACCGGAGCGGGAGGTGCGTGTCGGAGCGAGCGGGGAGCGACGCTCCCCCGGCGGCCTGCGACGAGGCGGCACGCGCCGAGGCAGCACGCGCCGTGGCGCTGATATGCAAACCGTCCGCGCTGGCCAACTACCTCCTCAAACACTGCAGGACTTTCAGCGATTACTCGCCGTGCGTCGGCTGGACGTGGCGGGCCAGCGCCTTCCTGCAGAGCGTGTACGAGGCGTGCTGGCCCTACGACAGCCCGGTCCAGTTCGTGCGGGACAACCTGCAGCTGAGCGATGAGGGGCTGGTGGCCTTGGACTGGGCAGTGCCCTCCTACCAGAGACGACGCAGGACCTCCAGCCACTCCACCAGTCCCGTCCTGCTCATCATCCCCAACTCTTTTGGGAAGATCACTAGAAATGTGTTAAAGGTGCGTTCTTCTCTCGCAGACTACATGTATCAAACAACTATAGGACTTGAATAACCATTTAGCCTATTTAAAAAATCATAATAAATCATAGAAAACATATGTTCATAATAAAAAAATATAGAACATAATGCCAAAGAAATAAACTCAATATATTCCACCAACCTGTAAAAGGATGGAAATAGCAGTTTCCATGTCTACGTATCAGGCTCATACTGCTGTTTCTGAATAACCCATTTGTATCCGTTACATTGGAAAGGTCAGGATGCATCTCACATAGTGTCATGAACTTTGTAGCCGCTCTTTGTCTCTAATCTGTCTCTCATGAATCAACATGTTGAAAATGCAGCCACGTGACTGTGATGGGTCCATTTATTCATGTATAGTTTATCAGTAGCATTTCCACACTTAAAAGCAGAAGTGAGCATTTTCATAGATAAAATACAAAAATGTTTAAACAAGAGCAAATCCTTTGCAATTTCAGAATCGTGCAAGAACAAGTATTTAAAGAGCCGTTGAAAGAGAAGAAGAATTGAGTTTAAAAGAGAACGGGAGATGCAAATCAAAGTGACTAGGCATTCACATGAGCTCCAGTCATGGCAGGCTGATTTGTGGGGGATAAAACGAGCAGATGCAGAGGCAGCCCCAGTCTTTCGACTGCTCGTCCAATACACTGACTGAGGTAATTGAGTGAGGGATTACAAAGCATCGCTTGACTTGCGGGGCCTGGGGAAGTGTGGCTCCACATGACTGCCTGTTGGCTCTCGCGCCACTCCGGGCACCTGGCGTCGTGCTAGCTCATTTCATTTCATACTGCTGGGTCTGTGCGCAATTCCCGTCGCGGGTTTACTGTCAGCCCCATGTCAGAAATAACAACTGTGCAAGAACTCAACACTCACAAAAGCAAATGTGTTTGACATCAATCTAGAGCCAGTGACGTCTTGTGTAGGAAAAAAAGGATAGAGGACGACAGAAGAGAGGAGAAGAATTAAGGAATAGAAGGAACATAGATATATGGCTTTACCCCGGGACGAAGCAAAATGATGGAGAGATGAAAAATAATTGTCAAATTCAAATAGGGGGTGGGGTCACATGTGTTTATCTGTGACACAGAAGAAACAGATGAAATGTGGATTATTTTTGGACTTGTGGTCCCTCGTTCCCCGTCTCTTTTACTCACCAACTCGTGAATTTATGAATGAGCTATCACTTCTTAAATCATTCATATTTTTATGCTCCCTGTTTTTCGTCTGCTCCTTTGATTCATGTGGTCTGGTGTGACTCATACATATTTACATGATGGCAAAATTAAACATTAATATGATAGTAGCGATAGTCTTTTTCAGCGGCTTCAATGTTTGAGAATGTGAAGCTGTTTAACTTAGCTTAGCATAACGACCAGAAACAGCTAGCTTGACTCCGTCCAAAGGACAATAAATCCACCTTCCAGCACCTTGGAAGCTCATCATTTAGGTTAATATAACTTCTTCATCAAAGTGTAAAAATAACAGATTGTGATTTTACATGTGCATGTCCAGCAAATAACCCCCTCCCTCTTTGTGCTAAGCTAGCTAAGCTAACCAGCTGCAGTAGCTTCGTGTTTACAGTGAGACTGTGAGAGCGAGATCCGCTGCGCCTCCATAAAACTCTTCTGATCCCGACCATCAACCTAATTTGTTTTCATCCTCAACTTCAAAAAGAGTACAGGCCAAGAGGCCCGCTTGTAAAGACGCGTAGGAATGAGCCTGTCATTCGGTGGCCGTGTTAAGAGCAACGTGGCAATAAAACGTTGCTGGAGGCAGAAAGTCAGCTGTTGCAGCCGCCTTGCCTCGTGTGATTTACACGCGTCACACCTTCCCTACGGAGCACGCGACATCATTTTGACCTAGTTAAGTGTTTCATTCAGTGTGCCTTTGCCACTCATTTTCATATCAAGTATTTTTCATTCCGTATACATATATGAGGTATTAAATCATCTTGACGTGTAACCGTACACTTAGATAATTGTTGTTCTTTTTCTTGTTGCTCAGAGAAGCAGCTTTGGAATGTTCCAACTTCCTTGTGGGATGAGATAATAGCTCCGCACTCATGCAGTGAAAGTGAAAAAGGTGTTTACCATTAGCAGTCTTGATTAGATCAGTGAGAGAGGTAACGGTAGCATTACTTCTTAAACAGTCCGAGATGGAAATGTCTCGATCACAGAAACATTACCAGCATACAAACCACATGACCAGATACATGTTGTATAATGCTGACATTAGTAGGCTGAGAAGCAAATTGGGCGTTATGCCTCTCATTCATGTCCCCTCTTTGTGAATTTTACTGTTGACATACTGCTGTTTTTTCTTTGCCAAAATTGCAAGGTGTTCCATATTTTACCAACCAATAAAGTAGTAGATGCTCAATTACTTTCCAATCTAGAGAGGAAACAGCACTAATGTGTTTAAACATCACAATAAGACCAATGCAACAAGCCCTCTAGGCAAAATCTATTCTTATGTTGGAGCTTGATACTTTTACTGTGGAAGGCATTCTCAAAAACCGATACTCCGACACTTATCACTTTGAAATTTAGTTTAGAGAACGACAACTGCAACATATATTTTTAATGTCCATCATGTTCCTTTAAAACTTCACAACACGCTACATATGGATATAACCACTCTTCTCCGGCAGTCTCTCTGCTTTTTGTTCAAGCGGTAACAGAATCGGAGTCTGCTTCCTTTAGCTAAGGTTCACACAATTATTTGGTCAGAACTATAGATTTTCATCCATTGTTTGAACCGTCAGCAGTTTGTCACACCTGCAGAGCAGTACCACTGTTGGCAGAGATCTACCTGCACGCTGGGTGAGCTTTTACAGGAGTATACACTATAGCTTATTTCTTAAACGTTGCCATGCTCTCCTGCACACGTCCAACGCAGAGGAGCAAATCTGTTCCCTGGACATGTATCACAGGCCTGAGTATTTAGGGAAACTATTGACCTGAACATTGTAGAGAGACGCTTCATTGCCTCTAAAAGGCTTCTAATCAAATAACATTCCTAATTTAACTTGATTTGGGGCAACATGTCGCGATGAAGCAGCTGAAGGTTGTTTAGCACTAGATGTGGTCCAACAGAAATAGATCACCTCTTTCAACAGGCTTTGTGGGGAATATTGTTTGAGCCATCTTGTGTTTGTCATTGTTTCTGTACAGGGGGGGTGGAGAATAAAGGGTTTGTGTGTGGGTGTACGTGTGTGTGTGTGTGTGTGTGTGTGTGTGTGTGTGTGTGTGTGTGTGTGTGTGTGGTGTGTACAGAAGGCTGGCATGTTGTCCAGTCGCTGCTGAAGGAATTTGTCACCGGGCTGACAGTTTATCAGCTCTGGCAGAAAACTGCTGGAGCAGCCGCTGTTCTTTTTTTTTTTTTTTTAATGCTCCTGCAATGCTGAAATGTCTAAAAATGACAAATTCATACATTTACTGTGAAAGTATAACCAGAAAATTAATTTGTACAAATATGATCTAGAATAAAAACGTGAAACTTAATGTAATAAATAGTCACATTGAGGAAGTTCTCAGGACAAATGTTCCCTCGGAGCTGGCGATATTATTTATAGTGCAAAAATAGCTTCCAGATAAAAAGTAGGTTTTGCGATATCTTTGCATTTATTAAATTCTTCCATTCATTTAATTTGCCATCCTCAAGGTGTGTTTAGATGTATTGTGTACAGTTCATTCTTCACTGTGTCTGTTTTAGTGGGTGAATCTCAGATCAGGACAGGCAGGATGACATTTCACACTCAGTTCACCTCATTTCATCTCAGCAACATTCATCACTCCGGCCCTCATATGCAGTTTGAATTGTGAAACATCTAACCGCGTCTCTCAATATCTTTGGGAACTAAACTGAACTCAAGTGAGTCATATTGATTTGAAATTGCTCTTCTCCTCGTCTCATGATTCAAAATATGGAATGAGTTGGCTGAGAGGCTAATGAATGAGTGATGATCCGGTGTATTGGCTCTGCTCGGCGAGCTCTCCTCACACTGCCAGTGCTGCATCTGGCCCAGTAAATCCTCTTTTCATATAGACAACCAGAAAAAAAATCCTCCTGCAGTCTTTCTAAATATTTAATGCAGCAAGTCTGCAGCTCTCCCAGCATCCCACTGGGATTTCTGCAGATTTAAAAGCAGAATTTAACTCACTTGAAATCCGACACTGTTGTTTCTGACCACAAATGTCTGTATGAGAAACCAGAAAACTCAACTTTACTCCGTTTATGTTGAGGACAAGACATCCTCTCCTTGTGTTGACACTGTGTTGGATTCAATCATTTATTCTAAAGATAATATTCAGAGCCTTGACTGGAATAATCTTCTTTTCAGTCCTTCTCTGCATGGAGAACTTTTCAGTGTAATTTAGATATTTAATTGGCATTTCTGCTCTGCTCCTAATCAAATCTTCCCAGAATTATCTTTCCCACATCATGTAGTCTGACGATGTTTCAGAAGTTTGTTTTTCTGCTCTTTGGAACAATAGAATTTGTCATGTGAGAATGTCACAGACACGTACCAACATCATTACCAAGATTAAGGGTTTCGCAAGTTAAGTGATGCTTATAATTAGCTTTTCTGCAGCCAAGGCTACAAGAAGAAGTTACACATTTACTCGGCTTTCATTCCTGAACACCCTTCAGGCTTGTAATGTTTCTAGTAAACAACGGTTTACTGTAAATATGCAGAGAGAGAGAGAAACACCAGCAGAACCATTCGATTTGGAGAGCCTTATGCTAAACATTTGTGCCTGAGCCTTGTTATGCAGATAATAATAATTTAAAAAAAAAGGATTTTGGCTGAGCAGAATAGCAGATTTGCAAGACTTATATTCATTTCTACCTGCTTTATGAAACTGGCTTATGAAACTTCCTGCCAGAGACATGAGATCACAGGTTTCAGTACTCGAGCCCTTTCGGTTCTCATGTGCCAATTTTGTTCCGAGCCCAGTTCAAGTAGGCCGTCTGAGCTGTGAATGTGTCTGGATGGAAACCATTGCAGCTATGAGATAGCATGTGCATCGTATCGGCCTTGACCAAGACCTCCACGCTGTCTGACGACGGCCTCGAAGGCAACTTGTTCGCTTATTTAGTCCCACGTGGGGAAGGCAGCGTCTCAGGACGCCGAAGTAAATGTTCATTTGTGCCAAACTGAAAAGGCTGCATGGTCATCGGTGTCGCGAGAGTCGTTGTTCAACTGCTTGAAATCATAAGCGAAGCATGTGATGAGAAAATATTGACTGTTCTTTGTCAGCTGAACCTATCCTGTAGTATTACGATGTAGAGTGGTAACGCAGCGAGACCTAATCCTGCAGTTTTACTGCGGACTTCCCTCGGCAACTACTCATTTCTTTTTCCCTACAATAAAAAGTAGGATCGTGCCATTTTCAGGTGTTACAACCGCAAAGACATTTAGTGGAAAGGGATTTCTAAAAGGAGGCTTTGTTTAATTCTGTGGCATTATAATAACCAAGAGACCAGACCACAGTCATCAGAGCATGTGGCCGGTTTAGGGACAACAATTCATCTTCTACAACCCTTTCATGTGCTTTCTCTGTTTTTTGAAGACACACCAACAGCCATTTATACATTTCCTCCACCTCATCTCTCTACAGTTGTGCGACGCTGCACTGTCCCACGGCTACCTTCCAGCCATCTTCAACCGCCGCAGCCACAACGGCACCCCGCTCACCACCCTCAAGCTGCAGCAGTTCGGGGACCCTGCAGACCTGCGCGAGGCCGTGCGCTACATCCGCCACCGGCAGCCTGCAGGGAGACTGTACGCAGTCAGCGAGAGCACCGGCTCAGGCCTCCTCCTCTCTTACCTCGGGGAGTGCGGATCGTCCAGCTACGTGACGGCAGCCGTCTGCCTGTCGCCCGTGTTCCGCTGCCAGAGCTGGTTCGAGACCGGGCTGTGCTGGCCCCTGCAGTGGGCGTTGGTGCTCTACCAGAAGATCTGTCTCAGCAGGTAGGAGGGAAAACACGCTGGCAGGGTACTGAGGGATGTTTGGGCAAACAGCGATGATACCTGGCAACAAAATATCGAGGTGAGGTGAACAGAAAGACGAAACTGAGCATGACTCTGTAGGCTTTCAAGGGAGGAGAACGTGTAATATTTTCATAGTTTCAGCCTTTTTTTCTATTGGTTGTGATGACGTTGTACTCACTGAAGTAACTGCTGAAATCTGAAAGCGTGGCGACATCGCCCCAAGAATACCTGTCGTTTAAAAAGCAGAAAAGGATTTTGTAAAAATGTTTTGTCGGCTTTAGCAAGATCAGAAAAGCAAAGAACGAACGTAAAAACAAATGTCAGCAACAATCCCTCCTTACACAGGAGAAATATGTGCACAACTAAGGCAGATAGGGCAGGTCAGAGTTGAACCACAAACCTGAGTGTGTTGAAAACGTGCCTGTTCGTCTGAGGGTTTTTTTTTTTTCTTCTTTTAACTGAGGTTGCCGCATTCCCACATGTCAGCAATTACTTTTGAGTACTTAGCAATTAAAGAACAGTGGCCAGAGCTATGAAATGTCATTATAGCATAACATGTGATATTTAGAAAGGTCTACAGTAGACGTCTAGGTGCAGGTATGCAGTACGTGCAAAACCTAGCCTTTTGGAACACGGTGCATTACTTTAAGTGAGCATAATGAGTTTTTTGGATGACAGAACGAGGTCAACAGCTCCTTCTCTTCTTTCAGTTTACTAAAGGGAATATATCACAGTGTCAAGAAGATAAGGGGGAAAAAAACAGACAGCTTCATGAAATGGCTCCATGACGCATACCGTGTTAAAATGTCAGACGAAACACACAGAGACGGGGATGGTTATGAATTTTCAGTCAGGCAAACGTGATGCGCGTTATTAACAAGGGGATTGTTAGAAAAACAGATGCAAGTAATCACTAACCATTTACTGGAAAGGCACAGACAATTAAGGAGACAATCAAGTTACTGTAGCAACAGATGGCCTGCTCAGTGTAAAGTCATTGATTCTGAGCAGAAGCAGCTTGTCCTTAGAGACCGAGGAGGTTTCTCCTCATCTATTAATCTTCAAATCTTAGTATCGTATATAATATATTCAGAAAAAGTCCATCATTGAAATTCAGATTAAAATGCTTCAATAGTGACACTTGGTAGGAGGCAGAGGAGGACGGGCTTCACTCTGCTCACCTGGGACTGAACCGCAGGTACGGGCAGATGAAAATGCCAATGCAAAACTCATATAGCCCCCATTATATGAAACAGATTAGGAACATATATCTCATTTAAGCACATATCAAGAAGCGCTGAGCCATTACATTAAATGGAGGTGCAGCTGCAACATAACATAAAAGACCATTACGCTATGTGTTGATCACCAGCTGCCACCGATTCTGAGAGGCATCGTGACTCAGGTAAAGATTCTCGAATCAATGCGGAATAATAAGGGAATACAAGACCTGTGCACGTCTTCAAAATGTATTTCCTCTGTTTGTCCCTGTTTATTGATCTGTGTGTGTGTGTGTGTGTGTGTGTGTGTGTGTGTGTGTGTGTGTATGTGTGTGTGTGTGTGTGTGTGTGTGTGTATATGTGTGTGTGTGTGTGTGTGTGTGTGTGTGTGTGTGTGTGTGTGTGTGTGTGTGTATGTGTGTGTGTGTGTGTGTGTGTGTATATGTGTGTGTGTGTGTGTGTATGTGTGTGTGTGTGTGTGTGTGTGTGTGTCATGTACAGGTACAAGACGGTGTTGGGTGAGACCATCCACACAGACACGCTGTTCTCCAGCTGTTCCTTGCGAGGCCTGGAGGAGGCGCTGTTCTGTCAGACTGGACATGTAGGCTCAGGACCAGCAGCACCAGCAGGGACCAGCAACACTTCCTGGGATGCTTACTGGGAACGCAATGAACCCTTGAGAGACGTGGATGAAGTGGCCATCCCCGTCCTGAGCGTGTGCGCTCGGGACGACCCGGTCCGCGGCGACGCTCCGTCCACGCTGCCCTTGGAACTCTTTGAGACAAACCCACATTTTTTCCTCCTCCTTACTGACCGTGGAAGCCACTGTGGTTTCTCCACCCAGTCGGAGGGGAGGGGACGCCCCGCTTCCGCGGCTGCACCAAACGGCGGGATGGGGAGCCACCGGACCAGCTGGAGCCACAGAGCTCTGCTGGAATTCTTCAGGGCCACCACGGACTTCTTCGCCGCGGAGGAGAGAGCAAAGCAGCTCGCTGCGAGGAGGAGGGGGCTGGGGGGAGGCGCGGGAGGGAGGGTGTTTCGCCACCGCAGTGTCAGCACATGTAAACGAGTACCAGCGTGTTCCCATAATATCCACGCCATTTACAACTGGCAGAGGTCCTATACACGATGAGGAGCTTCATGGGGCTTAATGGACTACACTGATGTGGTGTTCTGTAGATGTGAAGGACGCTCCGCTACAAAGTGCTAAGATATCCCAAACTAGAGAGAGTGCAGACGTTGGACAGCACTGAGGTCATGGAGTATTTTTTGAGTGCGCGTCATTCTCACACACTTGATGTTAGCCATAAAACACTCGGACAGGAGCGGGGACAGGCCGCGCCGTTCCTACGTTTAACTGCTTAACCGTTTGGGCTAAACTCCCAAGATGTGTGGCGTTATATTTTTCTACAGATGGATACAAATGTTGTCACTGCCAGCTTTTACACGGGATGTTTGAAACACTTACTGTAGTAGATTACTGTTATTTGTCTTTTTTTAAATCACTGAAAGGGTATTTATCAGAGAGCAAAGGTGTAGAAAGTTCATTTAGTAGAAAGGTGTGGGAAAAAATCCTGTGAAAACTTTAAATTTGTTTGAGCTATGTCAGACTTTAATGAACTAATCCAATGTATGGAACACGTTAAAGCGAGTTTACTCTGTATATTATTGAATTTTCTCTTCTGTAGGAGGAAATGCCCTGAGCCTCCCAGAATAGAGGAACTTATGTGTGAGGTTATGATGTTTTAATGAGCCGGGCGGCTGGAAGCACTTAGTGAGTTTTCCTGTCTCATCATTTAGGTTTTCCTCCGCTGCTCAGGATCTTAAGGCGAGGCTCTGAGATGGTGGCTGGTTTCACACGGAGATATTTCTTTAAAATACTTTTCTCTAGTCTCCGGAAATTGTGTTGTGGTTCATTTTTGCGCCTTAAGGTAATACATTCTACAAATTAAAATGATATGAAGTAACAAATATTGTGTTGAAAGTGTTCAGAAACACATCAAAGGGCAGCTCATCGGTATGATAAGCAGTAAAAAAGGTTCAGAGTAGTAGAAAGCACTAGGACACAAAACTACCAAGCACTTGTTTGTCCGCTGATTTTTGTCTTCTGTTTTTTTATAAACATGTGCCTGTTAAATGTGTTTTATTATTTGATGGAATTTAAAAATACAATAAACTAACCAAGATGCCCAACTGGGACGGGATACACTCTTTTCGGCAATACATCCTGGAAAAAAAGCATTTTTCGTTCCACTGCAGGTAAGAAAATGTAGTTTCTACCAGTATGTTGCATAATAGATGTTGTTCTCACATTCTCATTATTTTCCTTCACGCAGTTGGGATCTATGATCTTGTCAAAACCCTGCTGAGTAAATGCTCACAGACACTCCCTGTTATAGCACAGTCCCCACAGCTGTGTGTGTGTGTGTGTGTGTGTGTGTGTGTGTGTGTGTGTGTGTGTGTGTGTGTGTGTGTGTGTGTGTGTGTGTGTGTGTGTGTGTGTGTGTGTGTGTGAGAGAGAGAGAGACATTCACTGCAGTGTCCACCCACTGAGCCTTATCCACTCAGACAGCTGGAATACAGCAGTGTACACACAGACACACACAAAATGTGTGCTGGCAGACACACTGTCAATACACACACACACACACACACACACACACACACACACACAGTCATGATATTACTTTCTCACGTCTTAGCTAAATACAATAACACCGTCATCAATCCAATCATGCTGACTTTACCCATGACTGCAACAGAAACAAACTCTAGTGGACTTCTTAAACTAAAGGTTTTCACATCAGCAGGATCATGACAGTTAAGATTAGGTGCCGTTCCCTCCTTGAGTTGAGTCAAAGGTCTTTCTTTGACAGAACAAAGCCGGTTGCTCAGAGAATTGGAGAGAAGTGTATCAGTGAGACCGAAGCAATTGGGTGGCTACCATTAGCTAAAGCAGCTGCAGCGCTACGTTAGCACACCTGCAGCCAGTGTCTAAGAAATCTAAACCCTGAATAGACGGCAAAACTAAGTGAAGCTAAGTGAACTAAGGGCTCAGGCTCCAGCCATCCACTACCCGGAAAGTTATCATTTCACCTAAGAAAAACTAGCAGAACGAGGATGAGGACGATTTGAGAATATGTGGACTAGTGACAAAACATCAAACCTATGGTTGAGTGGCAGGGGGGGAAGAGGGGACAAATGTGTTCCTAAATGACCACCTAACGAAAAAAAATGCAGATACTGGCAGGCGAGAATCCTAAAAAAGCAAAATAAGATACAAGCTACGTGGACAAGGAACTGTAAGTATGGATGAAGACAAACGGATCACCCGAAGAAGCAAAAGTCATCGTGGCAAAGGAGCTCAAAGTCCTGGACAAATACAGATGAACAGTTTGCTGAAGCCATGGATCACTGTGTGGAACTTTGAATGACATGCGAGGACAAGGTATGGATTACTCCCTACCATTTAGAGACATGCATGATGATGACTTTGGAGAAACACGACTATTGGAACATACAGGCAGCAGCCTTCATGCATGTTCAATTTGAAGAGCTGAACATGAAAACATTTGACTACACAGAACATAAAACACATGACATTGATCCTGAGAACCATCTCTACAACAATAACAACTGTAACTGTGAGTTCTATAGAGAAGATCAATTTAAAAGTAATGTTATTATGGAGGGAACATCGTCATTAATACACTTTAACAGCAGAAGTCTCTACAACAATTTTACAAAAATCAAGGACTACCTGAGACAATATGACATGTTAACTGTAATCTCTGTATCTGAAACCTGGCTTAATGATGAGAAGGGGAAGGATGTGGAGTTAGAGGGTTACAGACTATTCACCAATAGAAAAAACAAAAGGGGAGGATGGATTGCACTTTACGTAAATAATGATTTCAATTGCACAATTGTATATAGAGTTAAAATAGTTTAACTTCCCATTTGGCATTTACAATAGAGGGACCCAAGCCATGATGATGCAGCTGTGGAGGGAAGAGCAGTGTCTTTTTCTCTTCCTGTCCACCTTTTCAGTCTACGGACGAAAGTGAATTATTAACCAACTTGTCTCTTTTTGTTATCTACTCTTTTTTTTAAAGGCGAGTCCACACCGGACCGAAAATCGGTGTCTTTGAGAGAGTCGGCGTCCGTGACATGAGTCTACTTGGTGTGGTCGCTCGAATCGGCCCACGTCGGCGTTCATTTCAGCCGATTCAAATGTGTAATCCGCCATTCGAGTCAGTCATTCTTTTACCATTCTGATTGGTGGAGGCTAGCAGCTTGACTAGCGAATCAGTGAAGCCCGGAAGTGACGATGGTAAACATACCATTTAAACAGTGGTATCGGGTTACATTTTACATTTGAGACTTTTCCAGAGAGTAATCACAACTACAGTCTACAACCTCACTCTGCTGACAACAGTGACTGGTGAGGACAGCGTGCTCTGTGTTATGGTCTAGAGAGGACCGGCTACTTCCGGTTTTCGTGTTTTTTGGCCCACAATAGAGATTAGCGCCGCCTGTTGTTTTGGAGACATTACATCTCGCGCAAGCGCGGAACGTATGGCGTCGGCTGTGATTCCGTAGGTGTGAACCGCCCATGTCGTTGTTCGAGTCGGCCATATTAAGTAGCCCGACTTCATTTACCGACGCGAGTCGGGCAGTTCTTCCGGTGTGGACTCGCCTTAAGGAAAATGCAAGACTAACCCAATGAAGAGGCTTTAAAATGTTGCACACAGAGAGAGAGACTGTCGTCAAATATACTGTAAGCTGACTACAAGCATGTATCAGAGCCACAGATGGGTGAAATGGCAAAATACGCCAACAGATGGATGCATATCTGTCTTATTATGTAAGTGAACATGCAGACATGACAGTTTTATTACAGCCTTATGTTAGTGTGCTTTATAATGCATTTCATCTTCAAATGTTATCGGCTTGAATACAGTACTGTTCTGTTTAAAACAGGAACCCCAACATGTCTGTGTCAACATACAGTAATTAAACATGCTCACAGCACCACAAATATCTTCATGATTTCAAGAAATAAAGCAATCTCTTGGTCACTCGCGGAGTTTAAGTTTAAGGTTTTTTCCACTCCAAGAAAGTTATTTAACTCTTATTTTGAAATGACCAGAACAAGCAGTAAACTTGTGGGTCTGTGGTTCTTTATTACTGGAATAAAATCTGGCCAGCACATGCTGAACAACAGCATATGTGACAGCAGGGGTACCATCCCGTCTTATTTTATTGTTGACATTAAGCATCATTATGTATTACTAAAAGTAGACACTGTTTCCCTTGCAATAAACGCTGGCTTTCATTGGCCTCGAGCAAATTAAGCCATTAAGATCGAATTGCCCTTTCCCACTTTGCTTATTCAATTCAGACCCAATAGTCTGCCCCAGTGATCGGAGACTGATTTAATTAAAGTGATTGATATTTAATTAAGAAAGAGCTCGACATTCCCATCACTTTGATTACGCTTAATCAGAGGTTCTCTAAATTGAGGCTCACACTCTGTTGGGCGAAAACACGTTTATGTCATCTCTCTCTCTCTCTCTCTCTCTCTCTCTCTCTCTCTCTCTCTCACACACACACACACACACACACACACACACACACACACACAGATTACATCATTATCTTAATGGTATTAAGAGTTGAAAATGAGGAGAGAGAATGCATTTGTATAGTAAACTGTGGGAAATGATTTGCATTTAGGCATGAATCCAACAACAAGATTAAAGGAAAACACCACCGCATTTCCATACTGAACTATGTTCTGCTCTGATGTTAGACGAGGTGATACATACCTCCCTCTCCTCTGTGCGTGCACTAAATGGCTCTTGAGCGCACTCCGCGCAGCGCTAATTTGCTAGCATGTAGCTTGTCCTTAGGATCCAAAGGGGGGTGAAGTTAGAAGCGACCAAGCACTTCCACGTTGTCCCTATTTAAATACGGTTACGTGAGTAGTTACACGACCCAAGTTTGGTTACACAAAATGAAACATGCCAGTTTTTCTAAGCGGATAACAAGGATAACTATATAGTATGGCGGAATAACAACTGGAAGCACTTCGACGTTGGCGCAGTAATATCATCACTCCGCTCCCCCTCTTACTTCCGTCAATAGAACCTACGTGACCTGCACGCCGTCGCCTGCACCAGCTGTAGTAGTTTGTGCACAGATGAGGAAGCATCAGGTTGTAGTAAGATAGTTTGTGAACAATCAAACATCATGGTTATAACGTGTATCGTACAGGGTTGTGAAAACAAGCAGAAGGTATATAGTCCCGTCATGTTTTGAGTGATGATATTACTGCGCCGACGTCGAAGTGCTTCCAGTTGTTATTCCGCCATACTATATAGTTATCCTCGTTATCCGCTTAGAAAAATTGGCATGTTTCATTTTGTGTAACCAAACTTGGGTCGTGTAACTACTCACGTAACCGTATTTAAATAGGGACAACGTGGAAGTGCTTGGTCGCTTCTAACTTCACCCCCCTTTGGATCCTAAGGACAAGCTACATGCTAGCAAATTAGCGCTGCGCGGAGTGCGCGCAAGAGCCATTTAGTGCACGCACAGAGGAGAGGTAGGTATGTATCACCTCATCTAACATCAGAGCAGAACATAGTTCAGTATGGAAATGCGGTGGTGTTTTCCTTTAAGAATTACTGTGTATGTGTGTGTGTGTGTGTGTGTGTGTGTGTGTGTGTGTGTGTGTGTGTGTGTGTGTGTGTGTGTGTGTGTGTGTGTGTGTTAAAGCAAGACTGTCATTTTTGAAAGAAGATATAACTCATTCTGCATCTTGCAAATGAAAAGCAGAGTTCATAGGCAATAAAACAAACTTTTTCTCAGTTCAGTAAAACACTATTTGTATTGTAGATCATCATTGGTCTCTACATAGAGTATCAACAGAACGATAACCTCTGAAGGCGCCGGCTCCACTGACTGTTTTTATACAGTCTATGATGAGAAGTGACTCACCGAACAACCCTCCCAAAAATCAACAATAGATCAACAAACAGCGTCCGCTGTGATTATCACAACCAACTCCTCAGCTGTTTGTTGATCCTTGTGTTTCCTTCACGACTAAAGACGATCTAATAGCTGATGTGGGCAAAGCTTTAACTTAGCAGTAAAGTTTTGACCACTTTAGAGCAGAGGTCTTCAACAGGGGGTCCGGGAACGCCTAGAGGTTCCTCAGAGTTACTGCAGGGGATCCCCGAAATTATTTGATCCCAAGCTTTATTTCTTCCAAAACTTTAATTATGTCCAATAATCCAACTTAACATGAATACAACCTATAATAACAATATCAATGTTTGTTTAATATTATGAAATAAATTGTGATGTAGAAATGCCAAAATAGAATTAAAATATGAATCTGTCAACAATTATTATTTAAAGCGCATTAATTAGCATTGTATACATACATCTTTACGTTATATTATTGGCCGGTTTAATAAGCAACACATTTTTATATGATATGTAATGGGGGGTCCCTCCACCGGGTCTCTATAGGCCTGGGGGGTCCTTGGCCTGAAAACTTTGAGCCATTTACCTAAAAGCCTTGCGTTTTCAGAGTCAAGACAATTAAATGTGATCTGAGAGGCCAACAAATAAATACTAGACAGATGTTTGGGTTCGGGTCACTGACAATCTACGTAATCGTACTTGGCTTTGATGGTAATCAACAAGTGAGGAATAAGAGTGTTTTGGCGTTTCTTTGCTCTCCCCGTGTCTCTGTAAGTACCCAGAAGTCAAGCTGTGATTACAGTGGAGGACTTCTCTTCTCCCTGGTGTTTACATGCGTGTACAACTTCAATAAACACCAGAGATAGTGTTGTGGACAGACCAGAGAGAGAGAAACCTTTGGCTCCAGGTTTTTTCCCTCAGGTTTCTGTTTATTGTATCTCAGAGTCCAATGTTTGTTCCAGTGTTGCGGTTAATTCTGTGTGATGTGTTGGCTTTAAAGTTCAGCACAAAAACGTAAGGAGGATGTCAGAGACACAGAGGGGAGCATCGAACACACACACACGAAAGAAAAAAGGAATAAATGGAAGCATTTTACTTTTAAACCTTTTTTTTACGACTCAGGAGTCATTTACTAAGTTGCTTGCAGTATCAATTCTTAATGAAATGTGAGGCTGTAAAATATTTACAACACACCTGCAGTTTGTCTAATGCAGTATTTACTACAACACGACGCCATTCAGTGGGATTATCCAGGGAATGTCCCATCAGGTTTCATTGTTACAGCCTGAATGACCCACTAAGCTGCACAGTCGTATCAGGAGAAATGGTGAGCTTTTATATAGCTATATCTGAGACATCTCAAAGCGCCCAACGCTACTCTAAACACATTCTCACACAATGCAGTTCAGGGTTCAGTATGCAGCTGGAGATCGAACCGCTGAGCTTCTGATGAGAGGACAAGCCACGATCTCTGAGCCACAGCCTCCCCATTTCTAAGCCCCGATTACAACGCTCTCATTTCCATTTAACGTGACAAAAAACATGGCTTCCTGTTGGGATTCATATTCAGGTTTTGGTTAGGCATCATTCTTGATGGCCTTTTGATCTATTGTGCTGTTGGAGAAATCCCACAGAAAATGACTTTGATCAGGGCGCCATCTTGTGGACATTATTGGGAAAATGCTGGATCCTTTTAGTCCCAATAGCAGTAATTTAAAGAGGGTTTGTATGTTCAATTCACAATTAAATTATAATCCTTATTTTTTTAAATATATATATATATATATATATATATATTTCAATGGATTTGTCCAAATTTGGAATTCATTTCACATATTGTTGAGTTATTTAAGTATAGATCATGTACAGTATTACAAGAAGTACAAGATTGTGGTATGTTTGGGTCCAAGAGAAACTACAGTGATATTATTATTATTAATATTATCATTAAATAATTTCTTTATTAGTCATTTTTATGACAGCCATTTAGAAAAAAAAAGTTTAACTCAGAAAAAAATGTGGTTCCCAATATACATTTTGCTTCCAAGAGTTAAAGTGGCATTGGGAGCAAAAGTAAAAGTACACCAAGCAAAGCAAACGCAGCGTGTTAGCAATGAGGACAGAAAACCCCATTATTCTGATCACATCATTATTCAGAGCGGCTTTACGTCCAGAACCCTTTACACACCGTCTGCTTCCCTGTGACCTGCTTTTACAATCATGTCTTTATCAAGATCACTCGACCTACTTGCCCACCCAAACTATCCAGCCATGTGATCTGACGTTGCCATGGAAACCACCTGTTCCACTGCCGTGGCCAGCAGATGGCGACGACAAGGCTTGGTCCTCCCTCAGAGACTCCAGGGGTTGACTCTTGCTCTGACGGACACAATGACGCAGCGCTCTCTCTGCTTTTGGCTCGGAAACTGCCTGTATATATTAAGGGCCTTGTTTAAAATTAGAGCTCGCCACATGGGGAATATATTAAGCTGGCAGTTTAAATAGATATGTGTCGAGTCACACAAACTGGACTGAGCACACATACAGCATGTTCACACTGTGTAGATGTGGTGAGGGAGATCAACATTCTGGGGGGAACTGATTTTTTTTTTTTCTGTACTTTTGAGGAAAAGGCGGAACATTTTCCATAGAAATTTGGCATTCATGAAATGTGTGTCAAAGGTTACTTCCTCAAACTGAATGTTCATACTGATGAGTCATGAGTACGTGCATGAATACAAGTCACATAATTAAATTGATTGCAGGCAGATATATTTAACTTTTCATACATTCCTGCTTGGTAATTATTTCCACTGTACCGCGGGGGAAGACACAAACAATACAAAAAACAGCAATGTGCACGAGAACTTGCGAAAAAATTATTCAACCTTACCTCTAAAATTGCTTTGGATCTCATCGATTTTATTTTATTTTTTAAGATTTGTTTTCAATGTTCAGTATTTTTTGCGTTTTCATTTCAGACCGTCTGCTGCTGAATACTGATACTGAAATGTAAGTCGTAATGTTCTTTGCGTACTCGTCTGGCAGTAGATCAAGTGTTTGCCATGTGTTAGCATGAACAGCTCACGTGAACAGTGTACCTTGGAGCTCATTGGCATATTAGTGAACCATGAGGCTGAAGCCTGAGCAACTGTGTGGGTGCTCACCTTGGATCGCGGCCCGTCTGATAGTGACATTACATCCTGCTTAACTATTTAATGCTGCAACAAAGCAACTCAGCAAATCAAATTAAATAACCCTAAAACATAATCATGTGTTTAATGGAGCTTGTGCAGTTAATGGTTAAAGAAACAAACTGTTATCCGAAAGCCCAGAAAGACTTTTTGACGCAGATTGCTTGTTTTGTTGATCGCTGACAATGAGCTACATGTGGCGTGTCCGTGCATGCAGGACTGACATTCTGCAGGATCTGAAAATGCAAGATTGGATCAATAAGAATCTAAAAAGCTCCATAACAAAAACTAAATAATGCAATCCACTGATTTGGCAATTTGGGGATGAATAATATCTAATAAACAGCAGCATAATAAAAATAGTACTGCAAAACTAAGTCAGATCAGTAGTCTACCCTGCCACTTTTGTAAATCTAAGAAATGTACCACATTGTTAAATTCCATACCAACAATGATAAATCCGATGTAGTGCATTCCAAATGTCTTTTGTCTGCTGTGTGCCACGCTTCAACAGGAGCAGGTTGGTAAGCTTTCAGCTTTAGTAGATTTAGTAGATTAAATGTTAAGTGTAAATCTGAGCTGATCAACTGGTTAATTCCAAGGTCATCAGAAAGTGTGAGGAAACATGTTCTCCACCAATGATGGGATGAAGCAAAAGCAGATGTCTCAGTTGCCCCCAAACCACAGACTTCACTGGATACAGTATTGTGCAGTTTCATACTAAACCTTTTTGATCATTTGATATCATGTGCATTCTTGTGTTGTGGAACCGTGTGTGTCATCGGAAAACTCATGTTACTAAATGTGAACCTGAGACGAGAGACAGAAGACATTGTGTAATATTACCACTAATGATTAGACCAGCTGACAATGCACGTAGTCTACATTTCCTAGCTCTTGATTCTGCATAGAGTATTTGTATTTTCTGATGTTTATGGACTCCCGGTTATGTGGCTCAGTGGGTGTTGAGTCGAGGGCAAAAAATTCAGCACCTTAAGATACAGAATCTTACAAATTAATTTTAAATGATGGATTGATGATTTGTAATCATAAAAAATGAATATCTATATTATAAAGAATGCAATGCAATTTGGGGGATTCAAATCTTACAATTCAATTAAGAGTTTTAGAAGGTTTCCCCCCCATTAACAAACAAGCATTTCAACAATGCCGTACACTCATTTAAGCACCTGCAAAAGAAAAAGAAAATGGAGCCAACATGCTGAAAACTGTTTTCACTAAGCCCGACTCCCACTCGCACAATTACACCACAAGTGACGTGCAAGTATCTCCGACTCAAGCTGAAAGTATTTGTGGCTAGCCTTCAGCAAATTCCTTAACTGTCACATTACATGGGTTTTACAGGGCGTGGCCATTCCCTGCTGGCGAGGAGCGGTTAAGCTAAAGTGTGGTAGTTTCATTCTTGTTGGGTGTGTGAAAGGGAACCGGTGCTCATCACAGTATGTGCATCTCGGGCTGCACGTGTTGCATGTGTACGCATGTCCTTGTATGATGAGGTTGCTAGTAGGTAACCACCTCTCCTTCGGGCTAAATTGGAGTCGGCAAACACTGGGAGAGCTAATGCAACATGACAGTTAGCCTGGTCCGTCTCTGCACACAGTCCAAACAGCCCTGGCAGCTCAAATCGAAGCCTCTCTCAAGACCAGAGCGGAGGAGAGTCACTAAAGAGTCGCCTGCATGCTGGAGCAATCCTGGTTTATTTTGTCTCGGTTTAATCAAGTCAGGGAAATAAAACAAAGAGGCTTTTGTGACATTATCTCTGAAATATCCGTCATATGCACACGTTGACACCGTTTTTCCTCCTTAAGAATATTAAATGAGCTGAACTGGGCGATAGTATACTGTGTACCTGTGGCCCAGTTGCAAATGAACCCCACCTAATTAGAATAACTTGTTTTAAATGCAAAAGACTGCTGTATTACAACTCAGTAGTCGGAAGAGATTGCAGAAAGGTCAAGATAAATCTTAAGCAAAAAAACAAGTTTCCCCAGACGGCAGCTTTAAATTTACAGGCCAGAATTTAAAGGGCTCCGATTATTTTTCATTTATATTCTCACACTCATTCTCTCCGCCTGTAACGTGATCTTGTTGTTGCTCTTTCTCCGTCCCCCTCCATGTGAAAGCCATGGAGTCTTGTGCTGTATGACAGAGCAGCAGCAGATAAGGGCCAGAGAGCAGCAGGTGGGCTACCAGGGCGCAGCAGGGCTCATCTTTCCCCTCATCTGCAGCGCACCAGTCCTGTGCAGTACGACCCTACAGTACATTCATCTCCAGAGGACTCGGCCTCCCCTTCTTTCTCCATCTCTTGTTTCCTTCGTCTGTCTCCTGGATGTACGGACAGAGAAACACACGCCTGACAGTGCAGCGGTGAGGGCAGGGCCTTTGTCCCGGCCAGCCAGTTTGTTCTTGTTCTGCTGGGTTTTACAGTGGAGGCTTACATAAGCAAACAGCCAACGAGCAGCTGCTTTCAAAATGGACTCCAGGATGAATACTCTTCCACATGCAAGCACATACTGTACATACATAATGCCACCGCATCCGTCTCAAGGTCCTCATATACCTCATGCACACAAAAAAAAAAACGAGTTTCTCCCAGACAGTTTGAAGTCTATAGACGCTGTCATATCAACGCGTGCGATAGCGAGGCGTCTCCGCAGGATGTTTCCCTGCCCTTGGTGCCTGTCTGGGCTCGACGGCTCTGACGAGGGCCCCAGATGGGGACTGAAGGGAAGGTGGGGAGGAGAGACAGAGATGGGGAGGGAGGGAGAGAAGGAGAGTAGGAAGAGGCGAGGGAAATGAAAGTGGAGACAAGACGGAGGGGCAAAAGTAGAAATGAGGAACGGGGAAGGAACCCGATGAAAAAGGAGGAGAGAGAAGCACAAGCAAGAAAGACAGTGAGATATAAATAATAGGATTAATGGGAGAATAGAGTAAGTGTAAGGGTGGGCAGGGAGACAGAGATGAGTCGAGTGTGTGTGTGTGTGTGTCTGCAGCGTTTGTGTATGCATGCACGTGCAGAGCAAGCCTCCCTGGAAAAATACCAGCCTTCCTTCACTGATGTCTGTATCACAGTCCATTTGGATGTTCCGCTGCACACCCACCACAAGCACCACCACCACCACCACCACACCCCGGTGGTGGCACCCTGCCCTTCCCCTCTGCCCCCGGGTCCTTAATTCCTCTCATTCTTCTTCTCCCTCCAGGTCCGCTGGTTTCTTTCAAGCTACAGCCATTAGAGTGTAAGAAAGTAGCGAGGCCTCAAGATGTCACTGTGCTTAACTTGCTTCCATGGCTGTGAATGTGAACCCGGAATACTACTTGGGAATTCAGCCTGATATTTACAGAAATTGGAGTGCTTTTGAGAGCTTATAACATATTTAGCGGGGAAGGGAGATGTATGAATTCTAGGTTTAAAAGTAACAAACAACCTTTGACCTATGGATGGTGGAGAAATAACTATAAACAACACAGAGTTCATGTGTTTCCTTCAGACTGAAGAAAATGTTCATATAACATTTTCAAACTTGGCATTCGACGTTGACCGGGGTGATAAAAAGATCTGATTCAATTTGAGTGTCGTATCGAGGAAGTACAAACCACTCCTTTCCGTTTCATAAGAGAGAAACAAGCCATGGACCGATATTACGGTTTGTAGAAAACAAGAATAAAAGAGATGGTTCTGTACAACGATTGGTACCGGTTGTTGAAGCTGAATAACTGGCTATTTATAGAAGCAGGAAGCGAGCTTGTGATGAGTCACTGCTGCTTCCTAAAGAACTAACTGCAAGCCCAGTGCAATTCACAGTCTAATTACCCACATAATTTACACGAGCACATGACTGAGAGGCAAAATAAATACACAATTCAATTAAACACAGACTCAGAGTAACGGTATGTCTTCGTCAACCCGGTCTCTGAATGTAGTGAGTAGTTTTTTTTTATTTTAATCTTTTAGGCCACAGCATGCAGTGTACATGATATGTGGGAATTGAGTGGAAGTGAACTTAACTGTGATCGTTCATCAGTATCAAATATCAAGAATTGTTTGTTAACTTTGGGTACAGGACTAGTCATGATCGGGCGGGGAAACGCCTCGACTGGCTTGTTTGGTTGAACTCCCTTCTCGGAACGATCGAGGCTGCAGGACGGACGCTCGTCACTCAGCTGCTGGGGGGTAAACTGATCCGTCAGGAATACTCACAACATTCAGATGCACTTGTGTGGAGGAAGTTTTAGTGAAACAAACACTTAAATAGGACACCTGCGGTGACTTAATCAGCTTACTGTAATGCGAAGTCAGACAGGTTAATGTGGCAGGAAACCAGAACGGGGTTCACCTCACTCGAGCTCGCTTTCATACTGTAATGCTGTCTGATTGCTCGCTGTAAGAACATCACGGAAATGTGCGGTGCAGTGTGCAATCTGCTGCATCTGCTGTACGCCTGCGTGATCTCCATTCTCTCCCCAAGGCACAACAAGCTTATGTTGTGTATGGAAACACTAGTTAGTCAGCTGAGCGGCAGCACCTACATCAAAGCCTCCGAAAACCGGACAAACGGCCGACGACTCCATCTCTGCTGGGCAACTTAATTGAACAATGCAATGAATTACTCATGGAAAAAAGCAACAGCATTAGTGTACTAATTACTAAGCAAGAGCAGCAAAAGCAATTAGCAACATGAGGGGTTATTAACGTTTGTTACCCAGCGGTAACGCCTGCAGAAACAGAAAGCAAACAAGAGACACGGCATTTCAACCACAAGCTCTTAACCCGAGCAACAATCTGGAGGAGCCCTCGCATCCCTTAACATCGTTCTTACAAAACCCATCCCACGTATCATCATACGATGTCGGGTATTTCCCAGGTTCTGAATCATCATGAGATAATACACAAATGCGATGAGCTTCCCATTCGTCATGAGTACTTTGATTAATCAGCCTGGTCTCCTAAATATTCTGTTCCCACACCACAAAACGCCATCCCGAGGGACGCATCACAAATTAGCTTTAAACAAGTCTGTGGCTCATGGAGGGGGGGCGGGGCAGTCACGCCCTGAAGGATACTCTGCTTTATCGTCTCGTTTACTCTAAATGAGACCATAATTTACAAAAGCGACAAAATGTTGGTTTGAAGAAGACTTGAAACTAGTGATTGAGACCATAAACTCGTGTACAATGTTTACTGAGATAATAAATCAAGTGAGAAGTGATTTTCTCATAGAACTGCATGCAATCTGACTTATTTTGGGTACCAGAGGAGTCACCCCCTGATGGCCAGTAGAGATAATGCAGGTTTTAAAGGCACTTCTTCATTGGCTTCACTTTCAGAACCGGAGGATAAATTCCCAGTAAAATAAAAGTTGACTCATTAAATTGTCATAATGGATCATTACTGGGATAACTAACGCAAATATGAAATAAACAAATTTCAAATTTGAATCTCTCATGGCCATAAACATTACTGAGAAAAGGCAATTGAATTACCGTCACATGTCCCAAAGTAATGTGTTGCTGCACAACACTGATTATTAGCTAGCTAGAGAGGGAGAGAGCATCAAGCCATAACACTGTCTCGGTCTGCAATACCATACAAAGTCAAACATTTTTCCATGACCACCCCTGTTATGTCATTTGTCCGAGTAAAAGCTACTGCTCAGCCATCAGCTATTCCCCGTGTGTGTCATTCACTCTGTCTGGGTGCATGTCTGGGCACGTCGCAGAAAGGCCTGACCCACCCAAGTGTGGATACGACTGCCTACATGACTGCTTTCCTAACGGGTGTGAAGGGGTTGAGAGGGGTTTGGGCTGAAGGAGGGACATGTTAGGAAGAGGGGAGGGGAGGGAGGGAATCTCATGAAGAAGGGAAAATGTGGGTCAACACAGTCAAAGCCCTGTCACATGTTCCAGTCAGCTGGAATCTGGCCTCCAGTCCAAACCAGAATGTTATGTAAGAGGTTATTGATCCGTGAGAGTGCATGTCGGAAAATGGAGTGCCAGTCGGGGGGCTGAGGCATGTTGCTGGTGTGTCCGCCGCAGTGCTGTCACATGGTGTCGCAGCGTGAAAGCAGGCATGTCAAGAGTATCGCTGGAGGTACTCGCCGACTAGGGCAAACTAATCCGAGGAGTGTGAGATTTTGAGGCAAAATGAAAACAATAAATTTGGACCGCATTAATATTTATCCCGCTGGTGTGAAAAAGCAAGACCTGGCACTTTGATACTGAGAAAAAGCGAGTGTATGAGAGTGGCCTGTCAGCTCTAATAGCTACCACTTGTCACAAACACGTCTTCTCTCAAAGTCTCCCTATCGCGGTGATGTCATCCCTTTCACCGGCCACAGGGCTGCCAGCCTGTCTCCATCCATTATCTTCAACAGTCACATCAAATTATTATTATTTGTTTTATTTTCTTTTAGTAAGAGAGAGGTGCATTTCAGTTGCTATCATCATTATTTGTTCAAAGCATCAGACAAATAAGGGTGTTGGAGAGAATGGAGGTTGGATCAGACTGTCTGAGGATAATGTGTTCCTTTTCCAGCAGCAAGGCTAATCATATCAGTAAGTAGGCCTTGGCCCTGCATGTGGCAACCAAGATAAACCTTATGGAAATGCTGTTCTCCAGGAATTCAGGCACGAGTGCACATTGTCATGGCCTCCTTGTTCTTACAAGGGATCCGAGTTCCCAGTCGGCTGTGGGGAATAGTGGATAATGAGTAGATTGATATAACAGGCCATAAAAAAAACCCCTTTAAAATGAAAAATTATGCTAATGTCAGCTGTGATTATGCATAAATATAGCCTCTCTATTTAATCCAGGTTGCGATTACATGAATGAGCACGGTCGATATCGCAGCGAGCTTATGAAACAGCTGGCTGTGGATCACATGAAGCCACGGCGGGGAAACACCCTTTCCTGGCCCGAGCCGTGAAGAAAAGTAGGTGACTTCTTCTTCAAGGGTTCAGGGTTCGAGTGAGCACATTTGACTGGAACAAACAAACTCGACGTGGAGAGGTGACGGAGACCGAGGGCAGTGGTTACAGTTCACTGACTGCAGCAGAGTAAAACCAGCAGGGAGAGCACGAGGAGGACAGCACTTTGGACCAATGTCTAATCCACGGGGAACAAGGATTGGTCCTTTATCTGCAGTTGTTGTGAGCGTTATGCAAAGGGTCTATACATTCACCTTGTAGCATGAACAGCAATAAATAGTGGTATTTAAATAGTCAGCTAAAAGTACATCTTAAGCCCGCAGGGTTAGTGATTTTGCATAGCTGACAATTCGGAACAGAATGTACTGAATCCTTGTAAATACCCTCCGCAATGTTCCAAATTAGGCCTCTTCTTGGTCGAGCGTCGCTCAGATTTTCGGGTTTGAATTGTCAGCATAAAAAGGAAAATTAACATTGTTAATGACCCTTGACCGACTCAAGGGAGATGCATATGACCCTCATAGTGTATGTGCAATACAAAGCTACAGTAGACAGAAAACAAGGGGCACAAGGGGGAAACTGGTTGCCCTCTTTATGCTAAGCTAAGCTAAACTAAGCTAAGCGTCTCATGGCTCAAGCTTTATATTGAACAGACAAATAGCAGTGTTGAAATGTCCATCTAAGTATGGTAAGCACAGTGTCCTCTCAGACACCCCTGTGGTAGATAAAACATGGCCAGGTGTCCTCTAGGTCACCCTACCAGTGGACAAACCATGATTAAGTGCACAAATGAGTCCCCTTAAATGGAGTAAACATGACGCAGTGCCATATAAGCTGCCCTACATAATTCCACGCTGCCTTTTGTATTTTTTACGCCCCTGCCTCCTCAGACAGCCCCAGTGTGCCACAGTGAAGTTGTGAACTACGTCTTTAAGAGGCCCCTTCTCCTCTTGCAGTGGTAGCTGAGATGCCGGAGATGGCTGACTGAATTACTGCTAGCCATAGGAGATATGTAGAGAGATATATAGGCGTGCTGTGCTATGCTGACTGTTGCAGGGCTGACCAGAACAATGGTCAGGAGTATACGTCTCCTGTGGCCCGATGGAAGTTTCCACTGCTGCTCACAGACTCCACTTCCTCATAATGCTGCTCGACTGCTCACGGTTACATTATAGAGAGAAACGGCGCCCGGCCAGATCATAATGTGGGTCATCCAACTCATTATGAAATGCAAACCTGTGTACTAGTGAGAGGATGACTCAGCCGGTCATGTTGAAGGAAACGGATCCTAAGAGAGGGGAGGGTGGAATCTGTGAGAAATGAAAACCATCTTTAGGGCGATATCCTCTACAGAGTGACTTTGAAAATCTGGTTTATCACATTTCGTGACAGAGTGTGTGTTCAGGGTAATCATTAATGCATGGTGTAGTAAACTGAAGTTAGCTGAAGCCCCATTCAATTCCTCACATGCACAGTGCCCCCCCCCCCCCCCGCTCGGATGGCTGCCCAAATATAATTTGTTGGGCAAATCGGATGTGAAAACACTTATTAAAGCATTATAGGAGCTGTTAGTCAAGGTGGACCATTCTACAACGAGCAAAACTATATTCCAATGACCGTGACTGAGTTTGACAGCGTCCCTTGAATGCAGAAAGATGGGTGTATCCCTCTAATGGCCTCTGCACGGCATTTACAGACAACCCTGCTGAACAACCGGGGCCACATACTTTCGTGATCCGCACAAGAGGGGAGGGAGTGAACACTTGGCCTGATTTTGAAAGTGCATTTTTCAGCTTCCTTCAGAGCACTGCAAGCCGGCAGGCTGGCCCTTTAAATCGCTGCAAAGTGTCATCTCACACGCACCCAACTTTGCTGAGTCATTGGGTTCAGGCTGCTTTTGTAACCTCCACCCAGCGGGGCTTCTCATTGGCTTCGCTCTCCACAGCACTCCACGTGGTTGGCTGCCAGCACTACTAATCAGTTTCTTTTCACCAGAGGCATTTCTTAAAGTGACAGAGGTGCTGCCCTTCCTCCCCCGTGTCTGATGTATAGCTGACAGTCTGCGAGGGCCAGACCATAGTAGCATAGATGTGGGGATTTGGGAAAGAGACGAGCTGTATGAAGAAAAACAGAGTGTTGGAGCCGAGGGTCAGATGGACATTTAGGGCGGTTAAAATCAGAGACTGAAGAGGAGTCAGCATTCAGGAGTGAAGATGGCGACAGAAGAATAAGTGTATATGTGATCTCAGACATCGAACTCATGTCAACGACGTACACAGTACAAAGTGCACAGTGTAGTACATGGAATAGTACTAACAGAGGTAGATTAAGTACAGCCTCTCAGTCTTGTTTCCATACATAGGCCCACTGACTCTTACCTGCATAAAGAATCGCTCCCATACATACTCAAGCATTTAAATACATAGATCAGCAATATGTGATCGTTACCAGCATGCCAGTGGAGGAAAAGTAAAGCGACCCGAGCTCTTTACTAAACCCTCTTCATGATTGAACTGCACTTTCATGGACCATAATACCTTGCTCCCAAATGGCCAGGAAGGTTTTGGGTAATATCCTCTGCTGTCTGTCAGTGTTGAACCCTCTGACTTATGGCTGCAGGCTCTCAATTTCATGAGAGTCGGTCTCGCTCACTCGAAGCAGAAAGTCCCCCCCCCCCCCCCCCCCCCCCCCACCTGTTGTAGTGTGCGACTGTGTAATGTGTTCTCTCTGTTCGGCGTCGGAGAGCCATTACCTGGCTTGAATAGTTTCCAGATTGCTTCTTGCCTGGAAGAGGTGCCGATTGGAACCTGTTTAAGAGAGGGATTTATGTACTCTACGAGCAGGAGGGGGGGGGGGGGGGGGGGGGGGGCTCTAACTAACAGGTTGCACTGCTGCATTTAATAATCACAGCGCTGTTGTTGTAGGTCTGTGCCGTGCGGTGACGAGATACACAGGAAGTGGCAGCATTATGCTTCCACTGACAGACTAAACACGTCACATCTGAGGAACATTGTAAAGGCTGCTTGCTCTCTGATGCTTTGATGCATCATCGGCCTTTTCTAAAAAGGAAGAACGCTGCTCTCTTCATTGTTGCCAACAACCTGAATCATTTCATTTGTAAAATGCCAGCAGAGGTGTGCAACCTCAACCAGCTGGTACAATAATAGTAATTTGATATAGCTTAGCATCAGATGCTCTAAAGAAGCAGTTATCCTCTCAGCTACAGTAATTATCGTCTTTTACTGATTCACACATTATTCACATGCACTCTGTTACCCAATTATGTTTGACGTGATGGTTTTGAATGTATGGTCCTCTCATCCCCCTGAGATGGAGGGAGGTAAGTATAAGAGGTAACTATTCTAATAGATAATAGACACGTTAATCATCATTATTTAATTTGATATTAGCAATTCTGTTTTTAATCTTAAGCAAAACCCTTGAACTGAATTTAAGCCACTGGAAGCAAGAGCAGCCACCAAATGTGTTGGAGATGTGATGTAACTTAAAGGGCTGCTGATTACTACGATAAAGCAAGCAAGTCTCCAGTTAAGTCTGGACTCAGATACCGTTAAAAGTACATTTTGTGCACTGTCCTTCTGATTCCTTAATCAACTAATTCTCCCACTGGCATTCTGTGAAAGCAGAGACGCCTCTTATTACAATACAATAATTGAAATCAATATGTATGGCCAATTGTCATCAAGCTGAACAATTCCTAGATGCTTCTGCAAGGCCAAAGTTTGGGGGATTCATGTGGCAACTTTGTCTCAATTGTCCAATGCCATGAAAGAACAAACCAGCATTTAATACAAAGCAATACAACAACAACACAAGCCAAGGTCTCAACCATCATAGAGTTGAGACAAATCATCTGTGACTTGATGTCCTGGTTGCCAAGGTGACTTTAAGGATGGTTGAGTTCAGAAAAAGACAGCAGTCTGTTTGAAAAGTGGCAAATTGAAGAAAAATAGACAATGACAATGAAATTTCACCGACTCGAATGGAACCGCGCACCAGCATGATGCTTGTGTTCCCTTTGTGCTTAAATTCAAGCAATCAAAGTCATTACTGGTTCGGTTCGATTTCTCCCTTCTCCCCCGTCTGCTCAAATGACTCCTCGTCTGAGACCACAGAGACATTTTGCGGCTGGTCTATTATCAAATTTACTGTTTGCCGGAAATGTAATCTGATAATTTCCTGCGGTGCACAACCTGTGTTATATGTAGATATTAGAAAATCATTGCAGTCAATACTGAGGTTTAAAGATGTCTGCCTTCACAGAAGTGGTTCTCTGCACTGTGTGGGTGAAGATATGCCTGCATTTATATTGTAATGTTTGCATTTCACCTTAGTGAGGACTCCAATCTTTACATTACTCATGCTAATAGCCAAACAAAATGTTTCACTCATTTAAAATATTCCAAATGACATTAACGTGCAGAGCTAATACCTCAGGAATGTTGAGACTGAAGGACAAAAGAAAGGTACACATGATTGAAGATATCTGACGTAAAATAACTCAAAATACCATTCCTAATATGATAAACTATTCCTTCCAAAGAGGGCTCCGGCCTGACGAACCCACATCAACACACATACATCAGCTGTGACGCGGCTGGTATTTGAACGTGAGGGTCATCCATAGCAAACTAAACTAGCTTGCAGTTCCCTCAATGTGCATTTGCTTTAGACTCCAGGGACATTTTTATTAGTTCTGCAGCAAATATGTGTGTGTGCACGCACACTATCCCTGAGATATGAACTGAATGGTGCACACTGCCCAGATGGGTTTAAATCCACAGACACAAAGAAAAGTGTGTCGCAGCCGGCTCACGGTGTGGGTTAGAGCCATGCAAGAACACTGAGGGGGGGAAGGACTGGTTTCTTGAGTGATATGTGCCTGTGGCGCATTCCTGCCCATGCTTTGTGAATGCATCAACATAAATTGAAGCAAGGAATAAAAGCTGTGTCACCATGCTGAGGCGGCATTGTGTTACCGTCTGTTTAAAGTGTTAAAGGGTTGCCTTTGATCGGCGCTCTGCTCTGTGCCTCGGCTAAAAGAGCGGCTGGCGTGGTGACGTACCAGAATCATGGTTTTGATTCTGTCATACTACACGTGGACAGGTAAGCAGAACCAAATGAATGATCCTCACACTCAAAATCCATGCCAATACCACAATGTGCGCGTGCAACATGCATATCTGCTGCATTAAAAAGTCATGAGACAACTCACTCAAGGTTTGGTTCTTCTCATGCATGCACTGCAGTGGCTTCAGAAGACTTCAGGTATGTTCAATTATGCAGCACCGGGCACTGCTTGAAATAATCAAAGACTCGACACTCTCACATTCAGTCCCCAAACTCTGTTGCTGCGATATCACGCAGCCAGTCTTCTCAACAACGATCTGATCGTGTAAATTACATCACGTGCATTTTCATTTCACCTACAATCCTCAGGAGAGAGCTACTTACGCAAATGTTTCATTTCTTCAACGATCAAAAAAAAAAAAAAAGGGACAGCACACTCCACTCTCTTATCCAAATGTGGAAGTGTAGTGACTTCAACAAGCAAGACTCCAATTGAGGTTTCCATCCACGGGAAGAGCAATCGCTTATATGGGAGTAGAACCCGATTCTTACTCTACACTCCAAACCACAGGAATGCTGTGTTTGCTTTAAAAAACATGCAAAACTCGCTTAAACAACGCTTGAAAATGTGAAGGGGTTTTGGTTGTTCGGGCTCCACATGGAGACTTCCTCAGAGACTGCGGATGGAAAATGTATATAATGAAGAAGAGATGGGTGGGTGGGGTGAGACAACTTCCACTCTACTATGTCTCTCTGAGGTGGGCAATCATCACAGATCAAAAAAGGCATCTGCACCTCAGCTTTAAAATGTAATATATCTGGGGAGAAAAGCACCATTTTAGTGCCTCATTTGCTCGAGTGGTTAGAGACACTGCATCAGCATGGCAGTAAATGTCAAGCATAAAGTCTAATAAGTCCAAGGAGTAGCAGCTTTTAAATAAATAAAGTACCATAAATAATAACACTCTAAATGTAATGTAATTGTAATTTTTTCTTTCCACATGTGTTTGCATTTGTGGCCTGTTGCATAAACTAGTATAACTGCAAAGTGAATTTGCAAAACCTTTGTAGCTTAACTGATAAGAATATAATACTCCATTTATAGAGCCCTTTTCCAGCAGAAAGGGCTTTCCAGAGTCATTAAAATGTAAGGCAACGATAGGATATGAGCAGCTGTTTAAATGCAGCATTCAAACAGTTAAATGGGGTAGAGATTAGGTTTTCAGATGAGATTTAAGAGCTGAGACGGTGTTAGCCGACTGGATGCTGAATGGAGGGCCGTTTCAGAGGTGAAGCGCCGGTGTCTCAGAGGTTTGATCACCTCTGAGGAGCCGTTTACACGATTTCAACATAATGTGCAATTTTTTACGTTCTGGCCGTTCACACGACAACAGCGTTTTGGGGGGGCTGCAAACAAAAAACGTACTAACGTAGCCTTACTTTTTTTTTAAACCTGGGAACAGTTAAAAGACATAACCTGGAAGACCTAAAGGGGCCTCTAAGGACAACAACCTGCAGCACCATACCATGCAAGGCCTATTAAAATAGACAAACCAGGCATTTGCTAGGATAAAAGAGAAATGTGGAAGTTTTTCCTTATCAGATTAAGTGTCTAAAGATATATGATGGCACATAAATACACTTAATCCATCTGAAGCAAACTTGTGATTTTGGGCTATACAAATAAAATGTATTTTACTGAAAGAGAACTTGGTGTGCAGCTGAACAGTAGTTACCAGTTGACCTTATGAAGTGCTGACAGGTGATCTTATTACATTTTTTATATAGTTTAGACATTTTATTAACTCAACCATTTATTATTTTTAAATTTCACCACAGTCTATCCTAACAGTGTGTTATATCATCTGTAGCCTGCTGGTGTAGAAAAGTTCCCAACACTTCACACATAATACTTCCCAACACCTAATAGGTCAGAGGACAGAACGCCTCCCATGGGCGGAGGGACTCTCATTGGTCACAATCTCTAGCGCCCGCCTTATTTCACATAGAGAATCGCGCCGTCATTGGCCGACACACCTGCATCGTCATCGTGCGTACACGGTGGGCGTTGGCGCTCGCTTTTCCGGTTCGCGCCTGATTGGCCGGTTGCGGGCGTTGACGTCACGGCCCTGCCAGCTGATCGGAGTGAGAAGCCGGTTTGAAGAGAGGAGTTGGACCGGAGAGAGAGAGAGACCAGGGAGGGAGCCCCGAGGAGCAGCGAGCAGCGCGGCGGGGTGGGACCGACCAACCGGATACTCCGCTTGGACCGTTTATTAACGTTTCTTTTCCTTTTTCTTTCGAGGTTTAAACGTTTACACCGCAGCGCACGACGCGTTCAAAGCAGGCAGACCGCTCGGGGTGAACTTGTGGGCTTCGCGTCTCGTCGAAACCTCTGGAACTGTCAGAGAGGGGAAAAATTGATTGAGAGTTAAGGTGTGGCTGAGGGTTTTCTGTGAGGCTTCTGCACTGAGGGGGAAATAATGTAACAAAACCGACTGTTTCCACTCGGAGGGTCCAGTCAGTCGCTTCTATATATCAGCGGCTGTATATAGATTCTGTTCAGTCATTTTCATCTCGGGAGATATTACATAACAAATGTAATGACATCTTTATGTGCGCACCTTTTGGCTCACATCCCTCACAGTAGCCAGAGATTAATTGGACTATTACGCAGTTAAGAAGTAAGTCGAGTATTTTTTTTATAAATATATATATTTACCGCTTGGCAGGTCGTTTAGGTTTCATCAGTGAAACGTAACGGACGTGGCAACTTTACAGTAGCCCTGCTGAATGCCACAGGGCGTGTGGGGGGGTGGGGGGGGGGCGGTCCGACCAGAGCCCAACAAATCTCATCCGAGCTCGGCACAAAATGTGCGCACATTTGACACGACCCGACCGCGCTGACAAGTGCCTCGGTGGAGCCGGCGGATTTACCCCAACCGAAGTAAGTGCGACTGTCAAATTACATTTTACAAACTTTTTTTTTTTTTTTTTTTTTTTTAAAGCGGAGGTGACATTTAAAAGGCCTCAAGAGAGAGCCTGCTACGGTGTTAAACCCGCATTTTAACACATTGTATTATTATTCCGTTGATATCTAGCGTTTGTCTAAATAGAAGGGGAAAAGGTTTGGCAGTGATGACGGTGCGTCGCGGCCGAGGCCTATTTTAATTTAAAAATCTTTCTTTTCCGTATGACAGTGCGTGTGTATTGCTATAATGGGATGGGGGCGGGTGTGTCTTCACCGAGGCAAACGTTGGGCGGTGAGGGAATCCAAATCCAGCAGGGAAGGAGTTGGGTCTATAGGCTATTCCTAAGAATGTCAAAGAATACGGGGGAGTCATTCCTCACTTCATACCACGATAACTGCCATCATAATTGAGTGCACTGGCAGGATGACCCCTTGTAGTCTAATTAAGATAAGCTTTAAGTCGAGAGAAAAGCAGATAGATTGAATTCCTCAAGGCCACACCCTTTGTAGCGCAACATGGATGTGGAGAGTTGCCCCCCACCTCCACCGCCACCTCCCCCTCTCCTCCGCATCATTCATTTCCCCTTTTCAAGCTTGTCTTGTGCTGTTTCCCCCCCTCAGTGTCTCCAGGTGACTACAGTAGATCTTCTTGTCTTTTAACCAACTTTTAGATCATGGCATCGGGATCTACTTCCAGGAATCTACAGAGGCGTTGATTGGCGGAGGTAAGGCGGGGTTGTTTCTAGTCAACCTGTGGAATGCTATTGTATCTGTACAGAGCAAAAAGGTAGGCATACCTGTCTACTTCTCCAATGGCATCCAGGGAAGTGTATTTTTGTGAAGCTTTTAATTTTTTTCTTGCCTGTTTTGTTGTTCATTACCCCCACCCCACCCCACCTTTCTTTTTTTTTACCGGCACCCTGGTCATTGTGCTGTGTCCAACCTGTTGCAAGCCAGTCGATGCACTCTGTCCCCAATGTTCTATGAATTCTAGTGACAGGGATTGTGTAACCTTACAAGCAGTGTAATTGTAAGCCCGCGGACATTTGCAACATTAAGGAAGACAACAGGTTAAAATATAACAACTTATCTAAACTCAGGTTCCAAAGCTCAAATTTCCTGGTTTGGAAACTGCGTTGATTCTGGTTATGACTGCTGAGCTGTAACTCCCCGTTTCCGCATTCTGTTGAGCAACCGGTGGCCATTTCCACTTCCATCCCATCTACGTCAACCAAACGACAGCTCAGACCTTGTCGTCTCTGATCTTTGGCATCAAAGCTCCTGATGGATAACTTGACCTTGTGCAAATCACGGCCACTTCTGGTGGCCGATGACTTTGCTTTAATTGCTGCCTCCTTTCCAAAAGGTCTGCCCAGCACCGACGAGCTCTGCCGGTCAAATTGCAAAAGTAGCAATGTCTTTTTTATTCCCTGCTCTTTCATGTAATTCTACATGATGAGTCAAAGAAAATGTGCTTTTAGGTTGGAGGTGCTCTTGAAATTCTTGTTAGTCGCACCAAGCTCACTTTTGCTTCCCCCCACTGTCTTCCCTTTCCTCAAGAGTGCCCGGCCTGCTTTAATTATCCCCTCTGTGTGTAATAGTGAATTATACATGATGCTGCAGGCCGGTGAGAGTCCGGGCCACTGGACACATCTGGATTACCAGGATGCCACCGTTTGAATGCCCAGGCCCTGGGCTGTTTTTTAAGGTGGTTAATCTCGGTGGTAATAACGTCAGCAGCACATGTCCTACCCCACGCTCCATAGAGGAAGTGCTGTGTTGGGGACTCGGTTCACATACAGGAGCGCGATAATGTATTTACAAGGCCTTGTCCACCTTGGTTACAATGGCACACCACGGGTGTCAAAAGGCTTTATGCAAAAAGGATGTGGGGCTGTGAAATGCATGATATACGTACTGGGGTAAAAGTTTCCATCAATGTCACGTCAAGTTAAAAAAAAAAAAAGCAAAAATAAGGAACTGAATCTGCAGCCTCAGTAGCTGCATTCTTGCAAATTCAGTGGTAAATGCAGTTGATTTGTGAAGAATTGAATGGCTTCATAGAGTCAGTTTCTATTCAGATGACAACCTTGTTCACCATGACAGACATCCTGCTGCTGCTAGGTACTGTACACTATAGTGTACTCCCCCACTAGCTCTTCTCCATCTTCTCTCTCCCCTTCTCCCCTTTGCCATCTTGTTTGACCGTTTGCTTTGCTTGTTTGGCCACATTGAATTGATGTATGCATGTGTGTGTGTGTGTGTGTGTGTGTTAGTGGTAAGCCGACAGTCATTATCTCTGCGTGGCTAGATGTGATTAATACAGCCGTCCAGCAGTGACGTCGTCCATTGCACCACTCCCCAGACGCACACAGAAAGGGCATGCAAGAGGCGAGAAAGATTGCTATCTGGCATTCGTATCGGCAATTTTGAGTCCCTGTTCTTTGTAATCTAGAATTAAATGTCAAGTCATCCTGAAAGTTGTTAGTGTGAGTGCACGTGGATGTGTTTCCTTTTGTGCGCGTGTTTGACTATTTGTCATATCTCACGTGAACACGTGAATATGCGTGGGTCAGCGAATTGGGACGGACGGGCGTTTTCCTTAACTTGCCGAAATACCCGCAGAAAGATCTGGAGCCGATTTCCCCCGGCAGAGTTGCTGACATTGATCAGAACCATCCAATGTGCAGTTTGATGAGTCACTCCTCTGCTTACTTGGAATTTACGAATGACCAATCCATCATGTGACATTGATCGTTACCGATGGCCAATCGGAGAGCGTCGGCGGTGTAAATGCGGTAGCTGCAGTGAGGTTGCACATTTTTATGGCCACACCCAGAAAGCCTTAGAGAGTTAACTTTGACTAGCTTTTTTTTTTTACGCACCTTAGGATGAATAGAGCATTGTTCGTTGGATATTTAATGTTGCTTCTAATATCCGTGCAGAGGTTGACGAGTGTAGAAATTGTAAGCGGGTTAAAAAGGGCGTGTGTCTGCGTCTGGTTAACATACACAAAGCTGTGGATTCGTCTGCAGGAGAGATGTACTCTCCGACTGTGCCCACATGCACAGGACAAGGACGTGACGGTGTGCGCAGCATGGCAACGTCTGAGACGGAGTAGTAACAGTAATCCAACTGTGTCCCAGACTATATTGTACATGGCTCATATGGAGAGAGAGAGAGACTACCACCACTCCTCGGCGGGGCTGTGTGTGGTTTACCAGACCAACCCCATCCTCATATGTACAACACATGTTGCACTATGTGGGCCTGCCCACTGGAAAACTCTTGTAAAATGTAGAAATGTAAAACCAGAGGTAGTAGCCTGAGGGGACAGATATGCAGATAAAGAAGTTACAGCCTGTAAGAAAGTGAAGAGCCCTTAAAGGAAACATCATAGTCGGCTCAGGTTGGACCCTAATTAGTCCCACGTTTTAGTCCTAATCTCACAAACTGGGCTAAACTCAAATCTGCGTTAAGATTATTTTAGGCTGAAGCGATGCTGTAGCACACTCAGCTTTGGGCTGGTCTCTGCAGGGCCAGCGGTGAGGAGCGGTGGGCCTCTCTGCAGACCGGCTGGAATGTGGACCATATGTAGCAGGCATCCCAGGAATGTAACTCAGCCTCGCTGAACTGACCAACCTAAAGACACAGAGCGAGCCGAGCAGGATGAGAAGGAGGGAAAGGGATAAAATGAAGGGAGAGCAAGGAAGATGATAAATAATGGAGGAGCGGGCGAAGAAGGGGAGGGATGGATAGAAAGACCAGCTAAAAAGGAGAGAAAGTAGTAGAGACAGGTACATGCGTTGTCCAAAAAGTATAGTACGAATCATTTTTGTGGTCGGACTGAAGTTTAACCTATAAATAAAAAAAGTCACGTATTTGGTCAAATGAGAGGTTTTTCAGCTTTTCTCTGTTTTTACATAATTTTGAATTCAAAGTTTGAGATAAAATGAAAATCAAAGAACTTGTGATAGGGTCTTCATAATTCAGGCATGAATCAAAAAGCAACTGATGCAATTAGTTAGTGACCCGTTTAAAACACGGTCATCTAGGTGTGTTATGACTCCAACTACTAAAACGGAGGAGCAAAAAATATGAACTAGATGATGTGCTTCAACACACTGACACAGCTTTGTTTCATTATTTGACTCCTTTTAATTTGAACATCTTTGCACGGATAATTACTTCTTCACTTGACATGTAGAATTAGGGAGAATTAACCAAAGAACCAGGGAAATTAAAATGTTGAAAAACATTTTTTTATTAAAGCCTTAAAATGTCCCAACATGAGTAGCGTAATAATAAAAAGAGCATTTACACTCAAACTGGTTGAGTTTAATGGAGTGAATTCATCCTCAGTCATCTCAATCTAGTTCATCCAGTGAGGAAAGCAGTAACATGTCGTATCTAATGCAGTGTAGGATATGTAATAGGGCGTGGCTTCTGTGGATGAAATGTGGCCACAGTGTTATTCCAGCTCGCTCACTCGGGGTGAATGTCTCGGCCTTGTCTCTGTTAGCTTAGCACACTGTGCTCTCAGGCCATCTGGGTACAGCTGGGGCCAGAATGGCAGGAAACACACTCACTCACAGATACACACACTGATGCAAACATCCCCCCCCCCCCCCACCAACACACACACACACACACACACACACACACACACACACACACACACACACACACACACACACACACACACACACACACACACACACACACACACACACACACACACAGTGATGAGCCTGTGGTTGAATGGTAGTTGACCTCCACATGCCATGGTTTTTCATTGAGCAAGCTGACGGTCTTCATCTCCTCGTTTAGACCAGAGGTTCTTAAACCCGCTCCAATCTAATTAGAAATTTAGCTCATAAAACCAGGAACCGATAAAACAACACTCTCCATGTTGTGTAGGGACCCACCCACGTTAGCACGGTAGCCATTTATGGGCTCTGATCTGCTAAGGCAACAGGCATTTGAACTGAAATTAAAAGTTTGTCCTGATATAAATGTTAAAGTCGGAGGAGAAAAGGCAAAATCAACTTAGGATGGTTTGGTTGAGTAAATTAAAAGAGAAACTGCACTGTCCGGTGCAAAGACACATTTTCCTATTTTTACATGAAAAAAAAAAACAATATAGGACCTTTTAAAATAGTTACTTTAAAGATATATTTCCCATTGGAGTTAATGGAAACCAAAAATGGAGCAAAAAGCAGAGCGAATATTACACATCATTCATCACATGACAAGAAACAAGACTCAACAGAATGACAATGGTGCTTTGTATTAGCTGGATGTGTTACTAGGCAACTGTTTGCTAGCAAGTTATCAGCTGAAAAGGTGATATTATTTCCCCAAGTGGTGAAAATAATGAATCTACTGCAAGTTTAGAAAGAAATAAGAGCTGAGCTGCTATTTAACCGTCCATTTGAAGACCGAAATAAACGGTGAAACGGCAACGTCAGAGAGCAAACCTGAATTAAAAAGTCACGCCTCCGTTCATACCCTGGTCTAGGAGTCACTTTGACAAATGCACACTGATTGGTCCGTGCTCTGTCTTACCGAACACAAACGTGTTACCATGACGAGAAGGATTGTTGTGCGATATGCGATTTGACGATTCTCGTGTGACGCTGCCTGAATGATGGTTAGGCATGAATGGAAAACATGCTGAAAGGCCCTAATTGAGACACCAGCAAATTTCACATAATCATTAAATCAAAAGTGTCTTCCCTCTAAATCTGACCATCCGATCTGACAGTCGAGCAGTGGGTTGCATGTTAAAATCTACATTTTGATGAAGAAGACGATGCTGGTCAGTAAGGAGACGGTTTATGGCGTGCTTCAACCCTCCGTGTCTTTCACTCCTTCTCTCGAGGGAGGATGGGTTGACACTGAGGAGATTCTCGGGATTCGTACCACGCATGGGCAGCTGCCACTTCTTATTCATTTGCCCTACAGGCATTTCCTGTCTCTCAGCGTCCCAACTAAACTGCTAGTTAGAGGGGGAGCCTGACAAAGGATATACATACAGAAAGAGGGAGGGTGAATTCGCTGGGACCACAAGGGCACGTAGCCAGAGCGAGGGACGGACACAAACAGATACATAGAGAGAAACAATGTACTCTTTGACACACTTCTTCCCAGTGGTGGGAAGAGAGATGACAGCCGGATGAAGAACACAAATCTTTTCTTTATGTCGGGCCTCTTTACCCAGTGTTCACACCCCTACTTCCATCCCTCCGTCTCTGCCTCTCACTGTCTCGGGAGCTTTCTCTCCCCCTCCTGTTCAGCTATATTTTCCTAAGGATGACTTGATCCGTCTGTGCGTGGTTGTGCATGCGAGTACAAAATGTGACACTTGTCCTTCATGGGGCGCTTGCATCCGACACACGCACACTGTTTGAAAGTCATGCTGCGTCATTCCCTTATCTTCGCGTGGTGGGAGCGCCAGGACCAGGTTGTCAGATTCTCACTCCGTGACATCACTGATACCACCCGCCTCCCCCTTCACGCGCACATACAACATACTGTTCCCATGCATTCCTGGCTCCAGATGCTCAGTATAAAATCCTTATAAGACGTTCTGCAAAGACTTTACTGGAAGGGCCATTCCATTCCCTCGTCCTCTTTCCCACCTGCTGACTTCCTGACAGTTGAAATCACCTCTTCCTTAAGAAAATACCATCATCCACCGGCGGCACACTTTCACACTTGCGTGGTTAATGACATAAATGCTGTCAGGTTGTTGCATTTAAATGTGTATTTTTAGAGCAAAAAGCCTTGTTGAGATACGATGGTGTTTGTTTGTCTGGCTGAGTCACTTCTTTCCATGTTTCATGGGCCCCGCCCGTAGTACCATCTTTCTCCGCATCCTTCTCCTTTACCCCCCCAACCCTCCAGCTTCTCCTCAAAATTAGAAGAAAAGCTCTTATTACGTTACTTTGGGACATTACTGTGACTTTCCTAGCACGTGAACTCAACAAAACCTCCTTTGTGGAACACATTAGCCTTTTATGGGGCTTCAGTCTACTTTGAAAGAATTCCATTTGCATGTTCCTGTCTCCTACTTCTGCCACTTCCTACTGTAACTGGTTTCATTTTGAATCATTCATTCATACACAGATAAATGTGGCACAAATAGAGATTATACAATATAAATGCATGTGCAGTAATTAACACGCACCCCTTCATTTCTCAGCAGCGTCAAGTGGCATTTCATAATTCAGATGGCAGGAGAACACGCTAGCCGTGCTTCTAGAAAACGGGGCGTGGATTTGTCCCCACCACCTCCCCTCCCCCCATCTCCCCACGCATGCATACATGTGCTCGCTCACATACAGCGCCTCATGCAAATGCACACATGCTCACACCGAGCAGTTCCAGTCGCTTCCAGCATGCCTCCGCGATCTCGGTCGTTTTGAGAAGCCAGCAGTGTGAATGATGAAGCCAGTGTTAGCGTTTGCTTGCGTGTGTGTATAAGTCTCTTTAAAATCACGCCCTTCCTTCTCCCTAATCCTATTCAAGGCTGCAGGAGGAAAGCATTGATAGCAAATATATTGATCCGCTCTTGACTTGAAAGCAATTTGTCCTGGCCCGGGTAAAGGTTTGTGGGGGTTGGGTGTGCATGTATGACCTCGTGCAGCTGAGATTGGATTTATTAGTGGAAACATGATGCACATTCTTTTTTCCAAATAGTTTGGACTATGACTTGAAATATGCATCATTTAAACATTAAATGTGGCCATTAATAGGAGGATTATGGATCGTTGATCATAGTGAATGCAAATCATCAGCTGATTGAACAAGTTTGATTGCTTAACAAATAAATTCTTAAGTTCTGTGACATTCATTTATAGAATCTGCTTTACTGTTACAGTGGCGAGGGGACTCAACCCCTACAAATATAACAATCATATTATGTATTTGTGCGATTGTTCTGCTGGTAACTGATTACTCTGGGGTGTGCCATAGGGCTGCTGCAAAGCTAACATTAGCAGTTCTGTTCTGTGGCTTTCAAGGGAAAAATATTTTCGACTGAAATACCACGAAAGATGACGGCAGTGATGCTGCTTGTGAAATGCATATCGTTGGAGGACAGATAAGATGCTTGCCAAAATCTATTGCAAAGCTGCTCTCATCCTCAAAGCACAGCAAGCACACACGTAAGATTATCCTGCCTGTATAGAAAACAGCTACAGTACACTCCACTGGGATATTGCCCATACATTTACATGCAGCATTTAATCCCTGTTTCTAGTATCAGTAGTTGCAGCATTTAACTGACTTTACCACTGGAATTCTACAAATGTGACGATACAGACTGGATTTTTTTTTTTTTTTTTGCAATCAATTTTGGATAAGGAATGGCATTCCTGGAGTGATTCATAGGGCTTCACATTCTTTCCCGTTTGCCAAATCATTCCCTGCATGGCCCTCTGAGACATGTTGTTATTGGCAAACATTCATAGCGTTGATCCATTCTCCATCCTCTGGGTGTGTGTGTGGTTCCTAATCATACTTAAGACATCAGTCAAAAGTACTGAGAAAGATCAATACAGCTCAAACAAGTTAGGTTGCACTGGAAACCAATGAGGGTGTTTCCCATCCCCCAGAGAGAACGCTCTCTGTGTGAAGTCACTCTCTGTATGAGCGGTGGTGATACTTGGCTGTTTGGCAAAGTGTCAGCAGCTCGTAATTTATTTTCTACTTTAACGTTTTTCGTCCCTATCACCACTAAACACACATCTTGGCCTGGATTTGATCCAATTACAAGTGTGTGTTTCAGAGCTTAGTCTTTGCTTTTTGGGGCTTAATAGATATTTAGTCCATCTGTCTCCGAAGCAGTCACTGTTGCCTAAGGAAACGCTTACAACACCTAAAATACAAACACATAAGATGTTCCTCTGTGCATGTTTAATTAAGAACACTGACTCAATCTGGGGACAGTAGGCCTTGTTCTCCTCGATTTGAGTTATCACTTGCACACTGCCAACTGTGCTTGAATCACTCATACGAGCGTACGCTGTGTACTTCTTGTGTGTTTGCGTATTTGTGCGTACACACTCCCGGGGACCATTTTCAGCCTGTTGCTTAGGCTGGCTGTAATTGTCCTGGGAATCGTCAGCACTGAGTAATAAATCACTCCTATGGTACACTGTGTTCTCCGCTCCGGGATGGCTTCGGTGTGCGTGTTGTGTGCATGCTTAACATATCGTGAGCAGAGAAAGAACATAGTTAAGTATACACCATAATGGTGGATGAAAATGACATTTAGAGGGGGGATGCTGCTGCAGCTCACAACAGGCACGAGAGGCTCAACTTGCATGCATTTGGTGTATAATCAGGATGTAAATTAATATCATATAGTTGTTTTTCCCCACCTTTTGGTGCTCATTCGTTTGTGCCTTTGCATTTCCCCTGCAGCCTTACAAGTACAGACGGTAGAGAAAACAGGTTTTTCTGACTCTCTTTTTTAGCACAGATCAATTAGACGTTCCAGAAGAAGCTACGGCAGCAACATGTCAAAATGACTGCAGGTTGCATCAGGTTGATTATGTAATACAATTAAAGTGTTATATGCAGAAATAGGGATGACCTGGTCATGACATGACTTTCATCATCAGATATTTCTGCTGGCTTGGGTCAGCAAGCAGTTTGATTCTAAATATGAATTGCTTCTTGTTTTGGAGCTGAACAGACACAGATTGTGCCGTTTGGCCAGAGGGGAGGCTTGTCCTATCACCCTTCATCGTGTTGGGGTTATTACATGGTCACCAGTTTGTTTTATTGTAGCAGTGCTGACCTCTGACCTTGTTAGTGGTTGTTGTTCTCCTTTCATCATCCTTTTCTGTCTCTTATCAGTTTGTCTCTCCGTAAAACTGCAATCTTATTCCGTCAAGCACCATACAAACTCATCTCCTCATTGCTAACAAAGGCCAATGGATATCGGCTGCCTCTTTACAAATGTACTCAGAGAGTACAAAAGGAGGAACCTTTGGATCTCATCTCCAAATTTTACACACAATGGATCCCTCTGGATTCAGCACAAGATCAAGCCCATTCAGAACTTCTGTGGAAGAGGACCATGTGACAGAGAGGGAGCGAGAGCGAGGGTGTGTGTGCGTGTCTCTCCAGTCCAGAGCTTTCCACTGTTGCTCAGAGCAGCGTGGGGTTCATTGAGTTTCCGGGGGTTGCTGGGTTCACAGTGCTGCTGGGAGCTAGTTTGCCCAGAGTCCTGTCCTTGAACTGTGTAAGAATATGCTGCTAGGGAAAGGCTTTTCAGACTGAGTGACTGCAATAGTTGATGCCAGGCCAACTGAACTGAAGCCAGGCGAGACAAATCCTGGGCTACTTGCAAGTATTATACAGTGGCCAACGGAAAGGCGGCGTTAAAGTGGAACATCACATAAAGGGTTTTTCTGTCACTTTTCATTTCTAGCACGAGGTCATGGTTAAACTTTCAAAACGGGTTCATAGTAAAAACGATGATGGACCGAACTGGCCCTGCGTAGTCACTCTTAGGGCCTCATCCTTCAAACAAAATGTCTTAAACTGACATTCATCTGGATGGAAATGTGTGGGGATTTTTTTTTAAATAGGAGAAATAACAAAATACTTGACTTGTGTTGGTGAAGCAGTCACACACCCAAGGGACTGGAAGTGTCTGCACTGCAAGGAAAATTCCTTCATTGAGCCCCTATGGCTTCTGTAAACTGAACTGCCCCACAGGACAAGAGCTGTTTTCTATCAGGAGTTCCAGGCTGTAAGCAGAGGCCAAGCTATCGAGCTAGCAAAAAAAAAGCCTTCTGTGTTCAATTATAGCAATTGCAAGAGGGAAAGCTAAAACAGCAGGCTGGCATGTCTGATGCAGGCTAGCTCCACGCCGGAACGTGCATGCAGCGTGTTCGTTTAACATTGAAAAACACGCCATTAACCGCAGTATTCACAATTAAGAATAAAAGAATGTTATAACGTTTTTCCTCTCTGGTATCTTTGTCTCTACCGCCTCACCTCTCCTACAACCAGTTCCCTTTAAAGCCAGCCCAGAAAGAAGGTGTGTGTGTGTGTAAACACGCGCCAAGCAGTAACCAGCTTGGCCAAAAGCTGAAGCCAATGTGGTAGCGCCTTAACATGGAGCACAAGTAATGGTTGCTAGTTGCTGGCTCCAGAAAAATCTCCAACTGCATAGAATTCAATTGAAAAGGTCCCAAATTTTCTCTGGAAATATAAAGTAATTCATTTAGTTTTGTCAGAACACAGAGTGCCAACAGCTGATTTGTTCCTTGATGGTGATTTTAACCATTAATGTTTCATTAAGAGGATATTGAGACATTGGCAGGAATATGTTTAGGGGTGTGTTTGATTTATTGATCCGTGTCTCATCCCATTAGTCTCAGTAACAGAGGCCAGCAAACAGAAAATTGAATTCAGAATGTAACTTTGGTTAACTTTACTGATGTCATGCCCATATTTTTCTTCAGGTGATGGTGTGCATAAAGTGCCCGTTGGCTGACCTACAGCAGTTCTTCACTGGCAAGCTTTATGTCCTCATGTACCAGCTAAAGCTGCCAGCTGAAGAACTGTTGTGGTCGGCCCTTTCCTGCTGCGGAGACCCGTCCATCCTCAGGAGGGCCAAGAGGACAATGACCCAAATCCCATCCAGCCTCTTAAAGTCATACGAACCAGTAGAAACACCTGTTACTTATGCGGCACGTTCATGTGTTGAGATTCATACCATGACACCTGCTGTATCATGTAACAAAAGCATTGCATCATGGGACAGTACATCATCTCTGTCCTTCTGGGTTCGTTTTCATAATGATAGGTCATTATATTGTTGTTGCATGCGCACATTTGTAAGTTTCCCCTGGCTTGCGTCATCCCAAAAGAACACATTGTAGTCGAGCATCAGGAGTCACATTCAAGCCCCCCCCCCCTCTCAGTCAAGGTTTGGAATATGACTCCTCGTTAAGATTTAAAAAGCAGTGCCAACATCTGAAATGGATTTTTAGCTGTTCAAAAATGGGAGAAGTCCATCAGTGTTGAAACGCAATCCTCCCAAAGTTGAGTAGCTGTCCACTCACGCTGGGAGCTCAATAGTCACAGTCGAAGCTAATAAAGTTGAACACTTACAAAAAACATTGTGGTTACACTTGCTGTCTTGCTAGTGGTGACAGTGGACACGAGTCATGCTCTGTATTTGTGTGCTTTATGAATAATGAAGAAATAAACACTTAAATAAACAGCTGAAATCTGCTGTCAAGACGCCTCTGCTTTTACTCCTGTCATAAAAGGCATCATTATCAGTCATATTTCATGTTACTACTTGTGCCCTACTATTATATGCTCCTATTATTATTAGGAGTAGTCACCAATCTATTATTATAATTGTTATCATTCTATAATTATTGTCACTCTCATTATAAGGAGAAGTCACATTTACATTACTATTATTATTATTATTATTATTATTATTATTATATTATAATTATTGCTACTATTATAAGTAGTCATTTCTCTAAAGTCACTATATTGTGAATTAGTCCAGACCCACTCTGTATGAAAAGATAACCTGTTAATATTTGATGCTGTATAAATAAATTGAACTGAACATTTCTCCTCTGTAACAACCCTAATGTCATGCAGAAGAGCACATATAAACAGGCAGGCAGACAGGCAGGTAGACAGCCATCTTGCCTGTGACCCTCAGCAGTCATAAATCGAACTTCAAAAGCGAGGGCGATGCCCAGAGCAGGATATGAGAGCGAACGTGTCCCTTTAAAAGCTGCCAGCCAGAGTCCAACAGAGGAATGTTCTGGGGCCTTAACAAAACCAGATGCCCCGGCTTACTCTCCCTTTGCACACATGCTCTCTGTTGCCTACGCTCACTCCTCAAGCTCTTAACACCGCAGATGGAAGCAAGAACTGGGCAGCCTCCCTCCTCAGCCCGCCTCAAGTACATCGTCTTCTTTATCAACTGCCTCAACGTGGTCTGGCTCCTAGCTCCCTGTCTGTGTCCCAATCTCCTTATCTGCTTGTCTGTTCCTCTTTACCTCTCTGTCCTTGTGCTTAGCAGACCTTTTCCTCACCCTCCACACACACACACACACACACACGGGAAACGCCGACATGGGATTATTACACTCCTTCCTGTACATCCTCTTCAGGGAGAACTGCCAGTACCTGCATTAATGCGCCACACCAGTGCACAAAAGGGTCACGCCTTGACCTTGCGTGGGTTAGTTTCAGCCCAGTGACTCGCCTGCCTGATCCCCTCCTGGGGAATCTGCCCGTGAGTGCATTAAGAGATTGTGGAAGGAGGGATGCACCTGCAGTAAGAAGAATCCACCTGACGCCATGGGGTGGGACCACTTTGATTTCATGTATTTGAAGTCACGTGCGTCTGCGGCTATGCCTCTCTCGCTCACCCAGATGTGCCATACCTGAGCCACTAGCCCCGGTCGGCCTGTACCTGTGCCCGTGCCAGCTGCCGTGCCGGCTGTGCAGAGTGAGCAAGCAGAACAGGATCACAGAAAGAGACGAACAGACAGCTGCTGCAGCTGGAGAGACGGGAGGAGCATCATCAAAGGAGCGCTGAGTCACCCGTCACGCCATCAATCATGAGACTTATTATTAGCTTATTTTACAGCATAGAACTTATTTAGTTGAAAGTATTTAAAATTAGAATGAATGCCCTATTATTTGTACTGTGCAGCAGCCATACTAAGAAATGTCTTATATAATTTGTATAATTTGTTTGTAATATGCTGCTAACAAACTACAGCACATTAGTGTTGCAGGCTAATGGACTTAGCGAACACTTCCTGTTAGAGACATACATTTCACAGCCGGAGGGAACATAAACAATAATCTTCTTAAAAGGTGTGAGCAGTAATAGCAACCCCCCCCTCCACCCACTGAAGATGAATCACTGACAGGTACTGGTGGTGTTGTGTTGCAGGTATCTGCTCAGCCAGTTGGCACTCAAATCATCCTGATGGTTTTTGTTGAAAAATCATCTGCCAAAACCTGCACAGATCCTAAACTAACACAGTTCTCGATTCCCAGTGATAGCAGGTTCTCTACGTTGCAAACTTAAGGATACAGAAGAGCAGAGGTGAAACTAATAACATTGGCTCATTTAGGTGTCAAGGTGAGCTTTATCAGTGCCCTCCATGGGGATACAGCCATACTTCATGTTATTGATTGTGTCTTACATGCAATGACATGTTTAACTGCAGCTCAAAGTCCCACGGCTGTCGGTTTGTCGATCACTTTTAAATAAGAGTAAACTTTTCACTAATGCAGTCTTTTAATCAGCATCAGGGTTAGTGCACAAACAGCTCAGCAGACCATAATCTGTCTTAGAGGTTCTGCTTGAGCTCAGTGAGAGATAAGAAGCCTGAAGAAAAAGGAGATGCTAGGATTTGTTTCCCCACATCTGGAAAGAGAAACGTAAATAATAAAATAATAATTTAAAAGAAATAAGGCGCCAACAGTATGGCCATTGATCTTTTTTTTATTTTAAATGGCTATGACAGCATTATAGCATAAGCAACTCCAAAGTCAATTCAAGTGAGGATTGCACTTGTATTTCAGTCTTAAAGCAGCCAGTTTGGGCTTGTATTTCTTCAAACAAACATTTTAAATGTCAGCGGTGCCAATAACCAAAAGTCTGAGCTTTGCATGAACGCACAAGACTGACGGAGACAGTTTTTCCTCCTGGGATAAGGTTGCCGTTGCCCTTTGGAATATGTAATGCCCGTCACATCTTTGCACAGCATGTATAGTCATCAGGCCATTGACTTTGACCCATAGCTGTTAGTAGATTAACTTCATCTGTTCAAGTTCATCTGGCCCGCATAGAGAAGGTCACGGAGACTTCCTGCAGTCTTTTCAAGAAGATAAATCTAACCGTGCTCTTTATCTGCCGTAGACACATTCTCCATCTGGACATCTATACAAGATCGCTCCGTGTTCCTTATCGCTCCTCGTCTCAAAGCGGTGCTTTCGGTTTAATGGCTAATGGAGTGACGGAAAGTCAGAGAACAATGAGCTAATGGACAAGATGCATGTATCCTAGATTTTTAGGTAAATCGCGAGGGTGGACGTGTGTGTGAGGGTGGGTGTTCTTATTCTCTGGATCCTGTGTAGTGTCTGCTGCACAGCCCTAGTTCACCTCTTAAGTCAAAGCAGGAAGAAGGTCCAAGGCCAGGTCTGAAGAGGTTTACAACCTCTCCTAAATTCTTCCCTGTGGGTGAAATCATGTGAAAGCTGCTTAGGCAGATTATCCCTGCCTCGACGGCAGCTGGCAGTGAGATCTTTGGGAGTGCACCTGACTCGGTGGCGGTGACGCAACAGCAGCCTTCTTCGCTGCGTGCTCCCACAATCCTCCACGACCTTTAGCCTCCAGAGGGAAAAGTGCATCTTGTGGCCAAAAGCAAGCAAGAACAAAATCAGGAGATAGCCGACACACACACCTCAACATACAAGTGATCCGATTAGAAAAGAAATTAAACATTTTGAATATTTAGAAATTCTTGCATTATTAAATGTCCCAATCAGACGTATTATTTCCTATTTGGTTCTGGTTTACTGGTTGGTTGGTTTGGTTCTGGTTTTTTGACATTTGTTTACTTGTCAGAGATAAGATGATGATGGTTTCCTGAACTTCTTTCCATCATCGTCCTTTGTGTTTATTCCAATGATCTTTATCAAGAAGGAGACAGACATTCCCTGTCCGATAATAAGATATTACAACAACAAGAACTAAAAGAATAAATCATAAACAGTAAAATCATTTTTCAAAAGTGTCAACAACAACAACAAAAAATATCACATAAAAATGCAAATATCAAGGAAGGAGAAGGTGAATTCTATAAAGGGATGCTATATATGTCCAATTCATGCTCTCTGCCTGCTTCCAGGTGTAAGAATAGAACCTTTGTTGAGCTAACTGTCCTGTTTTTGTCCGTATTGTAGTCGGTTATAAGATATGACAAGTTTAGATTCATCTGTGGCAGCTGCTTTAGGCCATTTGAAATCTGGGGAAGTAGATTTTGTCTATGTTTGCTCAAACTTGTCACGCATGGGCAATTTACACGTAAATGAGGTCCATGCAAAGAATCCTCTCCTTCCAAGTATATTTTAATGAGGTCCCAGGTGCACTGTCACCCCATGTAAACACAATGCTCCAATAAAATCCATGACACTGAGGCAAGTTTAATTAAAAATCAAAACTTCACACAAGACCGTTGCTAGGTACAACCAGAGAAGAACATATCGGTGGTTTTCATCTGATGCAGAGGTAAACCATGATGCTTGGAGTTCATTACTGAAAAAAACCTTTTACACAACCCACAAAGCTTAATATACCAGACGCCATCTAGACGACAGTTGTGGATTTGATTTGAAAGCTGAGAAGAATATTGAAGTAAAAACTGACAAGTGCACAGATGAACGGTCTCATTACTGGCAGGCAAGATGAGTATACGTAATACAAGAGACGTGCCAAATAAGTGTTTTTGCAGACTGTCAAGGCATTCATTTTTGTCCATGTTTAGGACCATTTAAGTTGTCCTTAATCAAACTTTTTAGCAGAAACTCGGCAATAATTCCCACTTATCATTTTGTCAATTTAACAAAATATAAAGCTGGCAGGATTCCAAAATTCAAGAAAAGTGAGACAGGTGTGCATATCATTTACTAATCCATAGTGATAATCATTCAGTGATAAACTGTGTGGAACAGCTTAATGGTAAAAAATGTAATATTGTTTCACCATTTATATACACATTGAGCAGATGGATAAGAAAGATATAGATATGAAATAAACTGTAATACAGCAAGCAAAAGTGAAGTATGCCGTTGTAAATCACTATGTGAATAATTCACAACAATGATGTTATGGACTTCTGACAAATACAAAAAACCTCTGCTTGTCTCTGTAATAAATGACAGACTCCAGAGGGGGAAAAGAGCAAATACTTTCAAAATAACCACATTTAATTAACTAAATGAATGAGGAAGAAACATTATGTGTAACATGTAAATGTACACAAATATCAGCAACTCACTCACAGAACTGCAGAGTAATTGTTGGACTAATTACTGTATATTTGTAATGGCTGTCTTTCACCGAGGTCTTCTGTTTTGTCTCTGGCTGATTTATGGAGGGACTATCCAGCTTTGATAAATGAACAATGAATAAAGCAATATGATGAAACACTGAAGCTTTTTGTCATATTTAACTTTGAAAAGACCATAAATCAGAAGGACCTAGAGCACATTACTGGCACCCGTCTGCAGAAAATGCTCAGCCTTCACATAAACATACGGCACAGTAATTTTGTTAGATTTTTTCAAGACTGTTCGTGAAACTCATCCAAAGAAAGTAGAAGTCGGGTTGGATTTCCACCAAAAGTCTGATACTTAAATCTGCATATCAAATAAAAGAGTTCCCTAATGCTATATTTCAGATAGACATGTCATTAATTCTGCCACAAAAATGTTGATAATCTGATTTTAAACCAGTCAGGGATTGAAAGGTTATACAGAAGTAGCCTACAACCACCACTAACTACATTGTTTGAGCCAAAACGCATCCCATCTCTAAAGAGCCACTTCGACACATTGCAGCCGATACTTGGCCGGCACCGAGCTCCTAAAATAGACGGCAGCTCCAGATAGGTGGGCTTGGAGGCGAAAGAGAGGCAGTGCAGGATAGTGGCACACAAGTAAAAGACGATCGGTATTGTGGGTCTGAAATCTGCATCACATGCAGTGGAAATTAGGCACACGTGTGTGTGTGTGTGTGTGTGTGTGTGTGTGTGTGTGTGTGTGTGTGTGTGTGTGTGTGTGTGTGTGTGTGTGTGTGTGTGGTGACGTCAGAAAAAGGTGCTCTCTCTCTTCAGTGGAACCCTAGTATGTAATTCTTCAGAAAGTCTGAGCAGTAGTGGCAGGACAATCTTGTTAAAGGGCTGTGATGGGCCGTCACACAAACTGAAACGTGTAGATAATATCATCACGCAAGACTACAAATACAGCTCGAGTGAAACGAAAATCTGATGAATTCCTGGCGAGTTCACGCAATAAAGCAGAACACAGCGGCCCATACATGTGTATGAGCTGGAGTGGGCTGCAGAGAGTGTGGCTTACCAAACGCAGTTATAAATAACTTGGACGGCCTGCACCTTAAGACGGTTTTGTCTGCGTGGAGGGCGCTCAGAGTTCAATGTAACCTGACAACTTAATCCCTTGTAAGAGAGAAAGAGAGGCAGAGGGAGACTGATGAACGTGGGGCCGTCTAGGATTTCCAGGCTACTGTCGCTTATTAGCACTTGGAGAGGAACAGCAAGCATCGGCCCTTTTTTTGGATCTGGTTCAGCTTGTAATGTGCGTGTGCACATTCACTGAAACACAACACACAAACCATACTTTTCCACTCAGCCAAATTAGAGGGTTTTTTTTTTTTTCTCTGAAACTCTCCACAGTCACAGAAGGGATGAGTAGAAGTAGAAGGAGCGGCTTGTAATTAAAATGAAAAAAGCTGGTCCACCTTAAAAGGTCACTCCACCTTGAGTGAGCCTAGTCCCAAGTTGTTGCTAACTGCAGGGTCCTTCACTTCATGGGTCTCGGCGTGGTGGAGCATTTATCCGCCGACAAATAGCCTAAACTGTTACATTCACAGCGAGAACATTCAATCCAATTATATGCGTAGAATTCAAAATCACAAATTTATCTCAGAAGGCTTTAGAATCTGTACAACACACGACATCCTCCATCCAATGAGGAAAACCTCCGTCATTTAACAGGGGGAAGGCATTTAATTCCTCGATGACTCCTATGAGCCAAGTGAGGCCTAATCCAGAAGAGGTTTTTTTGTTTTCTAATGTATGGGGCGCCGTGGCGTTCGGTTTCACCGTTCTCCTCCAGTAGCAGGCTTACAGACCTCGCCGGGGTGGTGTGACTTCTCCTTCCAGCTTCCATTCCTGTACTGAACTGTCTGGACATTTTCATAGAAGGTGAATTCAGCATCAAGAAATGCCTTACCAGTTGTATAAAAACAAACTGTAAAAGGCAGGTTAGCACCAGTACGTGAAAAAAATCAATGGTTGAACATTTTGGGACATATGCTCGTTAGTTTTCTTGCATAAAAGCTATATGAGGAGATCTCTGCAAAAAAAGTGTCCATTTCACAAAATGTCCAACTATGACTTTCATAAATAAAAGCCATCAATAGAAGAATTCAATATTTTAAAAATATTGTTCTTTTAACTGTAAGTAGTGAATGTAGGCCGCCTCCAAGCTTCCTCTGAATTTACTGGAGTGAAAATGTGGAAGCTGAGCCCATCCTCTGGTATCATCCGTTTGGACGCGTGCCCACGGCCAGAGGCCGTTTTTGGAAGCGAGAGGGTTCAGCAACCAAGAACAGCTGGAACCAGTATTTTCTTTATTTTTCTTACAAGAAAGAAAGAAATATGGGGGGAAAAATAAGCATTTTTTTTTCTGTTTCCGTCTTCCCTCCGACAAGATGGATTTTTTCGTGTGATGTGTGATCCCACAATTCTGGCTTGATCTTGTGATACTGCAGTAGGAGATACGGGTAGTTCCCAAAATGTCAACCTTTCTGGTGACTAGAAAAGAAGATCCTATAGATGGCAACATAACATAATGCCGTGTCTTTAGGTGGTCATTGACCCACCACAGAGGCTGGATATTGAATACCCAGTTTACCTGTTAATAACCAACTGAAGGCCAAGATTAGTAGGTACAGTCTGAGCTGCTATATGTATGACTGCACTGCAGCAACCTCCCACTGAAGCTAATGTTAGCCATCCATTAGTATAGTAACAGTCATCATTTACCACACAGCGAAAATCCACATATTTCATCAAATCTCAGAGTGAAAGCGTTGCTTAGCTACACGACAGCTTTCCTTATTTCTCTCATATAAGACACTGAGATTCTTTCCCCCCAAAAGTGGGCACGGACTCGGACTGATGACACAATGCCGGCCTGCTCTGCACACGCGTGTCTGTTCACCACATGCAGCATCCATGTGTGAGCAGTCTGACCTTTGATTTTCGCTGCATGCGACATCCTCGCTAGCATGGAAAACGTGTGTGCACGCGTTTGTGCCAGAATCTGGGATTGTCCCTCTTCTGTGTGCAGCTCACGCATACTTGAGGAAATTGTCAATAGTTGCTCATGAAGACCAGGAACCAGCTCAGCCCTGTTCTGCCTTCTGAACGCACATGGTCCACATTAAAGCCATCTCACACGAGGGCGTGCCATCCGGTTCTTCCATCAAACGTCTGGTTATTCCCGCGGTCGTCCTTAGGTTAGGAAATGACATTGTATTTGAAAATCGGCCTTCTGAGAGGATAATCTTCCCTGGGAGTGTTAGCAGAGACTTCCAAGTTCACTGGGTTTGTGTTCAGTCATGCAGAGAGTAACAGTGGACTGTGATACTGTAAGGCTGATGCATTATTCACATAACTTGGTTCAGCTCCACAGCCTCGTCTCCTTTTAAAGGTGTATAGTGGGCCTCAAGGTGGTAGGTCTCTCCTCCATGTTCATCCATCGTGTCTCTGGAAATTTAGACGATTAAAATTAAACCCAAAACTGACAAACAAAAAGGGAGTAGTGGTGTACATTTTGTCTGGAACGAAGCAGCGTTGAGGCAAGCTGTGTTGTCATAATACCAAAAACTGACTTCTATATGATTCCCTGCCTAAATGTCTCGAAACCGATACTGAAACGATACCATGGCAAAAGTCTAGAACTAGACTAGAACTCAAAATGAGTTTTCCCTTTTAATTAAAAATGTTAAAAAGTCCAAATGTATTAATTAAAACACGTACATGGTATGCAGAGTTTGCAGCCAGATGTCACATTAAATAGCGTTTAATTAAACATATTTTGGTAAAAAAAAAAATAATAATTGAAAAAAAGCGGCACAACTGGCCAGCAACAGTTCAGGTGGAGAGTGGTACTGCAGCACGGGAGACAGGTTTCCAAAACAAAAACACACAAAATGAAATTTAAATTCAGGTGAAGTTCTGTGAGAGGTTGATGAGGCAAAGTTGCTAAAACCAGGAAGACACCTCAGTTACTGAGAAGCCTTTGGTGGATCATGTGGATTACAGGATGCTTGGACAGATTCAGGAAAGACAGCGAGTCTAATGCTATCAGTCCATTTGGTTGGTAATTAGAGCTGCGTTGTTATTCCTTGTATGGAATGGAGTCTTGTTGATAGAGCTTAATTTGTCGACTCCATCCTTCCAGTTAGTGCTAGCTAAGTCCCTGGATCTGTAGTATATGTTTGGACTGCTGCAAAGTTAAAACCGTCCTCTTGTGGATCCATTCAGTCCTCTAGCAGAGCGCTGCACACACATCACTGCCCTGCTGTCACACAACCACGCAACTCAGCAACCCTGACACACTTAAAGTAACAGTACTGATAAAATGGGGTATTGTACAGTATTTTAACAGCAGCGTATCCAATGCTTTTCTAATATCGGTATACTTTTTATGTAGTTTTTACTCTAACAGGTAGACCAGGTAACGTGTATTGAGGTCAGACAGGATGCGCGCTGAACAGCACGCATTTAATCTGTCGGCTGGACCAGGTCAAGGGATTAGACCAGCTTGTTTGGGGAAATACTCGGGTCGATCCTGTCGCTCCCTGTTGGCTGCACTTCAATCACATTCAATATCCGGCTTCCCCCCTCTCCGATCCCCATTGGCCAGGCAGGAAAGGTCAATACGACCCCGTCACATAGTCTGATCACAGCGCAGAACACAATGAGTAATGACAGAAGCACAGGCAGGATTTTGTAAGGAGGGTGACTTCATGGCATTTAGTACTGGAAATACCACAAAAGAACAGGCAGTACTGCGAGAGACGCAGTGAAAGCATAAGATGAAGCAGTTACCATTACAGCAATCAGACTTCTGCAGTAGGTCGGACAACAACTGCACACGCGTCATTTCACTAATCTTCATTTCAAATGTGACGTACCTGTGACACACCTGCTATTACTGGGTAGGCTACATATTAACTGTTAAATCGAGGGTAAAGTCATGAGAGATCACTGATGTTATTTCAAGATAGAAAATAAAAATCAGTGAAAGAAGTCAGGGTTTGCTACACCGTATGGATAGAATCCAGAATATCAGGTAAATTATACTCATAATCACGTCACACAGTGCTGCAAGGCCACGATTCTCCAAATCATTTTTGCTTTGGTACAAATTATAATAAATATATTTTCTATAATAAAGGTTTGTATCCTTTCGTTTGTCCTGCAGGTGGCAGAGAGAGAGATAGAGAGATCTGGATGTCTCAATGGTGGCATGAGCTCTTGTTGAAAGTAAATAGTAGAATTAGGTTTGTGCAGGTCTCTGTACAGGGCTGTTAGGTCAATTGGCTCCATTAGCTCGCAGCATGGGCACAGGAGGATTTGCCTGGTCTTTGTCAAGTGTCTCATCAAAACTATACTGCAATTACCACCGACACCACAGACACGTTACAGGAGTATGAGACGCCCCAGGGACAGATATGCATTCTCTAGATTAAAGTCAAGAGGTTAATGATGCCTAAACAGGATTGTTTTTGAGTGTTATGGAGTCTGTAGAAGAGGGAATGCTGATGAGTACTGCTGCACATTATTAGTTTACTGTGTTTCCTACACTTAGTTCTAAAGGGGTACTACAATATGTACTTTATTACTATGTATTTACATATAAGGGCATGCCCCATTCTATCCCAGAACCCACCTTTCTATTTCCGGTACATGGGACCTCAATATGAATTTCTGATGCATGTATTCCTATGGCGAGATCAAAATGATTTTCTGGTCCCGTTTGAATTGTGCCATGAATTTCACATGTTTGTGGTTTTTAAAGATATTTTTTCATGGAAAAAAAAACTACGATTACTGGCACAAGTTTGATAATGGAAGTTTTGTGTGAGGCCGCATGGTGAACTACAGCTCGTCGCTGCTCTCGACACAAATGATATATTGAGCCAGCGATTCCTCGTCTTCTCATCGGACGGATGACGTGAAATATTTTAATTTAAATCCACAAACAACATATTTCTAATTCGGGTTATATAACGACTGGGACCAGCAAATAATTATTTCAGCTGCATTGAGACCCATACATTTTTTACGATCCCAGAGGTCCAGTGGGAGTCTAGCGGAAGGGGCGGGACTTCACCAATCTATAAATTCCCTCCAAGTCTAGCATGCACGTCTATACCCTCTGTTGCACTTGTCCCACAGAGAACACCTTTGGCGTACGCTCATAAGAAACGGGGAGCCGGGCCTGCACCGCATGTGTGTCGCATGCATTTGCCATTTGTCCTGGCTGCTATGTGTTCTGGTATGTAGCTAAAGGTCGGGGCCAGGCGGAGAGCAGGGGCCCGGTGGGGGTGGGGGGTGGGGGGGTGCTGTGGCTGGGAGGAACCACAGAGCCAAAAGGGCCAGCAGCTCTGCTGAGAGTGGGGATTAGGACGGAGCCACGGATATCAGGGTAAAACAATGCAGATCCTTGTGTACAGGCTAAAAGAGTACGGGCTATAGAATGCAACAGGAAATAACCACTTGGAGCACTATGTCCATTTCATATCCCTCTTCAGACACCGCACCAGGCAAAGTGTGTGTAATTTAAGAGCAGCAACCGATGTACGCCTCAGGAATCTGAGTGTATGTGTCATTCCAGAAACTTCTCGCCTGACGTTACCCATTGCATGACTTCACAGTGCTCCGGTGCAGAACACACACACACACACACACACACACACACACACACACAATCCAGCAGTCCTCCTATTGGCCAGAAGAGGTACTGCAGGGTCAAAAGTCCTCTGCCTCAGTGGTTTAGAGATCAGAGACTCAAACCTCTGACCTTTCCTACTTAGGCTCGTGGCCAACAGTCTGCTTTGCACACGTCAGGCTAATTTTGCTACATGAATAGCCCGGATTTACGCAAGGAAGAGAGAATTAAGTAGTTGTCAATACATGGCCTAGATAGCATCCTTTTTTGGCAAGTTAAATGCGGAAACAAAACGCAAAAGGGTTAAATAGCAAATTTGTTCGGTTTGTTCCTGTATTTAATCGAGTCATGCTACAAGAATGATCGCTGTCTTGTTGACTCACAGCAGAACTTTGTAAGACATGTTTGGGAGGCTGCCATTTCTTATGCAATCTTTTCAGATCTGTGACCTTGTCCTGCAGGGCCTACGAGGGAATTCAAACTTTGAAATATGTGCCAGTGGAACATCACAAGGGTCTGAAACAATATCATGAACATGTGCATGTTCTCCTGATGAATACTGCACATATATCAAAGGAGCAGAATGCTCTTTTTTACCGGTAACTTTGCAGATACATCGGTTGGGAGCTTAGGCGGGTGATCGTTCAAATTCCACAGACATTTGTAACCTTTGAATGAAAGTTGTGTGCACAGCTTTCCTTCATCTTGGTCCCTTTGATAAATATGGTGCACACACACACAGTTTAAAAGGTTGAATAGAAAGTCCAAATATGAAATCCTGTGAGCCTGGAGGATTTGACTGACTTGATTGAACTGCTGCCATCCCGCTTATCCTTTTCAAATCTTTGGAGGAAATATGAGGGATGGACTGGAAATTGTCAACATTTCACTTCCTAATGTAGAGTGGAAGGGTAAAAAATGGCACGACTTTTTATTGTTTTCATCAATCAGCCTCAATATTTACTCATGCGACTGCAGAAGCAATGTTACATCAAAAATCTGGATTTTGGAATTGGAAGAAAAATATGTAAAAAATTAAATGATAACCATCATGTTTTGGATCATTTGATATTCCACATCTGTGCACCACATACTTGCATTGGCACAGTTAAAATAACAATTGCGGATCAATTTCTTTCATATGTTTTGCTGAGAGTTTAAATAAAATGTTTTATTCATTCATTTGATGTTGGATGACAGTGTTTCACCGACTTCTTCTTTTAAATAAAGAGCTGCATTATGCATTTTTAAATATATTACTTTATCCTCTATTCATGCAGGGAGACCTTATGATTTATGATTATCTTATTTAAGATCATTGAATTGTTGTCTCATCTGTGATGTAATACAAATATTTATTTCTAAAGTGTTTCCAGAATGTTTAAGTGCCATTTTAAGCATATTTTCAGCCAGGATAATCATGACGTGACATTTCAACACCGTCCCATGTCTATGGGATCTGTCTAAGTGCGTGCGTGGACAGATGACGTTGGAGTTGAAGTGAGTTTCTTCATTGTTCCTGAATGTCAAACTTTATTGATCACAATAGCAGCTGGTGTGAAAGAATTCCTACGCCTATTTGTTCCTCCCTGATGGGAGCAGCCGAAATGTACTAAGGAGAGGGTTAAGAAGAGAATAGTTTAAGCTTTTATTTCTAAAACCCAGCCTCACAAAGCAAACAGCTACGTCCAGTGACTCCCATTATTAGTAAACACTGTAGAGTTTCTCTCTGGACTGGGTCAAACTCCTTGAGATGACATCTGTCTCCAAGTATCTCCTTCTCCCAGACCGCCGAAGGATCCAAACAGTTCAAATTGATTCTATAAAAGATGAAGAAGAAAATATTTTCAAGCGTGATGTGTCATAATTTGCGTAGGGGAATGTTGGAAAGCATCTGTAGGTTGCTTTCCTTCCAAAGTCAGAACAGACGACACCTCCGGCTAAATGTCTCCACCGACGATGCTATACGCATTACTGATGTATGCTTGCATGAGGGAGTGTGTGTGTGTGTGTGAATATGTGTGTGTGATCTATACTTCCAGCTGAGGGTACAGCCTCTGGGCAGCACAGTGTGCACATGCCTGAGCCTCAGAGAGAGCACTCCCTCTCGGTCAGCACGTCCCTGGCGTGTGCGTTTGTGCTGCAGCAGGGCGTGGCTGAGAGCGAGATAAAATATCTGGGTTTTTGTCTTTGGCCCAGATAGTAGATGTGCACAGATTAACCACGTGACTCGCGTGTCTAATAATATGTGTGTGTGTCCGTCAGCGTCTCCATGGGAGCGGGACAGCCAGGCTGTGATTCACTGTGTAACTACACATATACAAACACAGAGGGGAAGGTCCTCCTAGCTATTCAAATGTGTACGTGTGTGTCAGCGTATAAGTATTTACTTCAGACCACAAGTATTAAAAAACGTAAGTCAAAATGTCCCTTGCAGCTGTATGTTGTGGTAAAGCTGTAAAGTAAAGCTGTATGTGAAAGGAGTGGAGACAAATCTTAAGGATATTATCATCTGATTCTGCATTCTACGGTGCGTTCGAGTTGGATTGGGTTTCATTTTGTTCTCACTGTAGGTTTTATTTCAAATAACTGTGACTCCAATTGCCAAATAAATGCAGTGGAGAATGTTTCTCAGCCTTGTTCCTTCTATATCTGCTAGGTCAGCGTTCCATGTCAACCTGAGAGGGAAGGATATTCTCTTCCTCTCACACATTCATCACCATTATGCTATGTGCGTATAGACTGTGCGTCATGGAAGCAGCCCTCCCCTGTGGGTAATGTATATGAATGAATGGCTCCTACACAGAGAATGGCTCCTCCCCAGGAAATCCACGACTGTACTTTCCAGAAATAGAGTATGACTTGCTTAAAGTGGAACTAATGCATCAGAGCTGAATATGATGGAGACCAGGGGTGTGCCTCCTGCTGGTCGCTTGAAGCTGAACCTGTTAGCTGCAGACGCTGGCACACTCGACTCCCTGTGCCACCATGTGCATGCTGCACACACACACACACACACACACACACGCACACACTCACACACACACACACACACACGCAGCCAGACACACACACACGCAGCCAGACACACACACACACACACACACACACACACAGCCAGACACACACACACGCAGCCAGACACACACACACACACACACGCAGCCAGACACACACACACACACGCGCACACACACACACACACACACACACACACACACACACACACACACACACACACACACACACACACACACACACACACACACACACACACACACACACACACACACGTATAGCAGAGCAGCAGAGATGGATGTGGGCGGTGTGACGCCAGCATTATGAGTCACTCTGACGAACAGCCGGAGTTACAACACACACCATTGTCATGGTACCTCTCCAACAGGTTGCATCGCTGCTCTCCCTCCACTCACCAGATGTGAGGACACAACATGGCAACTTGAAATCACCGAAACCTTATTCAGAGCAAACCTCTAATCACATCCTCTCAGGTTTATAATTAGGGGTTCAACAGTGATTAATCACACTTTCATTTATTTTTCTTTTAAACTCACAGATATGACAATTATGTAAAAGGCTGTAACTATAGCAACACAAACCTGTCATCCAAGGGAAGCAGCCAGCCATATGCCCAGCGTTTCCACAGAGAAGGATGGAGGAGCAAAAAAACAGGGAGACAATTTCACTGTTTTTATGTTCATCATATCATTAATATATATTATAATGATGAGGCTCACGAAGGCACCGCCTCATGCTGCTACCACCTCTGCGGGCGTTTGTGAACGATGCAAATTAATTATGAAGTCAAATTAAGTGTTTTTGTCAGCCAGTATTCCATATAAAAAGGTCTCGATATGAGCAAGAGTAGAAGAGCCAACTCCTGCTGCAGTACCGACATCAGCCACAAGAGAGCATAGAATCTGCTCACTGCCAAGTAGATACCAAACTGTTGCCTAATCCTGTTTGTCACATCAGTGGAAAAGAAAAAAAAAAGGCAAACTTGATAGTATGCTGCAGCACTTTCCAAGGACATAGAGGTCTTATTTGAATAGAGATAAGCCTGCAGCCTTGCCTGATAAAACGTGGTGAAATACGTTATTCCCTGCTCTACAGAGGAAACGCAAATCTGCAAAGTTATACAATTTGTGAGCACTGCCAAGGTGGAGTTATGGGGTTTTCTCTTTGCGCAATTAGTACAGAGTAAGGCATTAACACTGGGTAATGTTTTAGAATAATTGCCCCCTCAAACTGCTTGCAGACTTTGTTAGCAAACAACAGGAGCCTAGGATTTCTCTCTCTCTCTAACACACACACATGCACACACACACGCCGCCCAGATGGGAGACAGATGTTTAACAGACAAGGTCAAGGAGTCCATACAGTAATTGTCTGCTCAACCATTTCTCAGTACTCTCGGCATTGTTCAGATCACCACATCCACATAAATCCAGGAAATTTCCTCTGGAATGGAAATCATGTCCTACTCTCAGACCTATTTGTGTTTCTTGTCTTTCTTTATACTTTCTCTCTCACACTCGTTTTATTCTGGTCTAGTCGGGAGTTCAACAGGGTTGGGACTCATCGCCCACACCGAAATCAACGTCTACATCTAAGAAAACAAACCAATAAATGTATTTATCCACTTCTAAATCTCGTTCTGGTCCGTTCTGGATGTTTCTGGCGTCCGACAGAGAAAGTGCTGATGACGACCAATTCACAAAGCAGCAAAGAGATGATGAAACATGAGGAGAGGAAGAGAAGTTTCTAATCTCATTATCCCTACCTAAACTAATCCCCCTCCAAGTCATCCACACCCTTTACACATATACCCCACACGGACTTACTCCTGAGATAGATATGCATGCATGGTAATTTAAGGTAATCCATAACAAACCAGAAGATGTCGGATATGCAGGATACGATGTTGCTGGGCTTGGAGGGAATTAAAAAAACCATCCTGCATGGAGGCACCGGAGACATCCCAAAATTCATCACTGGGGCAAAGGTACTGTCGGCCTTCAGTTCTTTATTTGCATTTCCTGATACAAATGAATAGCTTTACTATCCCTTTTAGACCATTTACCAACTCAGCTCTCATCCATTACAGACTAAGAGGTGTGAGTACACAGCTATTTCACTATACGGTAAATTAATCCAACTTAAACACATTTCAGAATTATAGCAATGCTCCTTCTTTTGGATTAATGATTGGAATATTGCCTCACAAAGCTAGTTTTTCATGTTCTAAATCTACTTAAAGGTGCTAATGGAAAGTTAAGATATGCACTTCATAATCACTCCATGCACATAATCTTACAAGCATGCAGACAAGAGAGGAAACTTTTCTATTAAGGTTGCAAAGCAGGAACATTTTTTTACAGCCTTGACTCTGACCATCACGTCGACTTGTTTTAAACATGGCAGGTGTGTAGATGTGTTAAGTATCTACAAATGTGCTGGGCTTGTTGTGCCTTTTCTTAATATGCACAGGATTTGAAGGAGCAATAATATATTTGCCCATGGAAGCACCATGCTCTGTGATGGTTTGACGATACATTGCCTAATTACTTTAATTTATGGTTTGAATCCCCCTTTAAGCCCTTGCAACTGTAATGTACAGGGTGGGTGAGGGGAGGCATGTTCATGTTGTTGCAAACCTCCCTGGCGGCCAGTAGGGGTTGATAGAGAACATAGACCACCTTAAATGAGAAGAACATTTCCAGAGCTTAATCAATACACTTAAGGTTAACCTTTTTGACCTTTGAAATCATTTTGAATTTGAAAAAACAACAACCTGCTGCTTCACATTTCTTGGATGTTATACGAGACTGTACCTGCTACTTCTGTGTGTTCATGACGTACAGTACAGCTTATTGACTCTTTCTGACAGAGGACGTTTGATGGCTGATGAGTCACTAAAGGCACTCATCATTAAAATTGGACAACCATGCAACCTTGGCACGTCTGTCCTTCCTCCTGTCTGTCTGCCTGTAGAATTACTGTGTAGAGCTTGTAATGTGACAGTGTGTTTACTCCCCTATTTCAACATGCCACTTTTCATTTTTTGATATTTGATCATAAGAGAGGCCTTATAAGGCACTTCCAGGTTATTTCCCCCACTTTCTCTCCACACTATCGTTTTATCAAGTAAACATACTTCTTCTCTCTGTGGCCATCCTTATGTGTGTTTTTATTGTTTTATACTACAGGTGACGTTCCACTTCCGCACACAGCTGTGTGATGATGAGCGCACGGTCATCGATGACAGCAAAGTGGTGGGGACGCCCATGGAGATTGTGATCGGTAACATGTTTAAACTGGACATCTGGGAGACCCTGTTGTCTTCCTTGAGGATCGGAGAGGTGGCTGAATTCTGGTGCGACATCATTGTGAGTGCTAAAATAAAACCTAAAGTGCCAGCTGCTCTTTGTTTTACTGCGTTCGCGTGCCGCCTCGTTTTCCTCCATGCTTGTTTTAAAGCACAGTGCATCACGTTCAAGAACAAGCATATGGAACTGTATGTCCTGTATGCATACTCTCCCATTTAATAAATAGAAAATGAACAGTATCCAGATAATAAATATATCACCGTTTGGCTACCTGGCAAACAGAGGAGAGAGTGGGGTGCTCTTGACCAAACTGGATCAACAGGCAACCTGAAGTAGAAACTCTTACATAATAATAATAATTACTATTATATATGTGTTTTCTTACGAACATTCATTTATTAAAGACTGTCGCTGGTCCATCTGATTAACTTCCAGTTGGGTTTCACTTCAGGTTCTCTGCATATTTACTTTAAGAGTAATATTTGCCATAATTAATGGTTTCGCTGCTATGAAACTTTATCCCGTACAGATATGTCGTGTATGGAAATGCTCCTGTAGGAGAGGACTGGTGTTATGATGCAAACGTACTTCTTCTGAATGTGTCGATGTAGGTGGATCTTATTTTAATCTATCATTTCTGGTCTGTGTGTGTCGCACACCGTCAGAGACAAATGGGGTTGACGCGTTCCAGCATTAATCTGCAGCAGCCTCACTTTTTCCTAATCGGCTATGAATCCTGCTGAATCAGCACTACTGACTCGCCTCCACTCTGATTAGATTTGATGGGGCTTAGAGCATTTATTCACTCCTCTCTGAACAACATGGCTGCACCACCACATGCCACGGGCTATGTTGTGCAGTATCACTCCCGACCAGCGGAGGGCAAACTTGCCATGTGAGACTGAGGAGATGGACTGAAGATGATGTGACACAACTCATTTTAAATGTCTGAGAACAATCCATCGTTGATCTGTTTAATGCAAAATGAGTCAGACTTGTATGAGTGCACTATGAGGACTATGAGCTGCACCACAATGCTTAGCCGAGCAAGTGCATAATTAAAAAGCGGCTCAACATATCTAAAGTCACCATACGTCTAATCCCACTTTAAAACTGTTTCTCTTGTGATCCTCTGCTCTCCAGCACACTGGCGTTTATCCACTTGTGTCCAAGAGTATGAGGCGCATAGCAGAGGGCAAAGACCCAGTAGACTGGCACATCCACACGTGTGGCATGGCCAACATGTTCGCCTACCACAGCCTCGGCTATGACGACCTGGATGAGCTGATGAAGGAACCAAAACCCCTCTATTTTATCCTGGAGCTGCTCCAGGTGAGGAAGAACTATGTTTGTGGATCTGTGTTGCAATGGTTGTCCGTCTGTATGTGTCAGCCCTGTGATAGACCGACAACTTGTCCAGGGTGCACTCCAGCCCCCCCACGACCCTGAAAGGGATAAGCCAGGATGGATGGATGTGTCAAAACATAATATGTGTGTGTGTGTTTGACTGGCAGGTGCAGCAGCCCAGTGAGTACCACAGGGAGACGTGGGCTATGAGTGACGGGGAGAGGCTGAATGTGGTTCCTGTGCTGCACGGCCAGGGGAACAAGCTCTACAAACAAGGAAACTACGAAGAGGCCACACAGAAGTACAAGGAGGCCATCATCTGCATCAAGAATGTTCAGACGAAGGTCATTACGTCAAATGAGTGGTCCAAAATCTAATGTACAAGTATGAAACGGCATGTACAGACAGGGATCTGAACCACTTTCCTCTTCAGGAGAAAGCGTGGGAGGTCCGCTGGTTGAAGCTGGAGAAGATGGGAAACACCTTAACGCTCAACTACTGCCAGTGTCTGCTGCGCATGGAACAATTCTATGAGGCCATCGAGCACACCAGTGATATTATCAACCAGCACCCAGGTTTGGCAGATCAGAGGGCGACACCTCTAGCTGCAAAAATACGTCAAATTGTACAGACGATGAGGAAATGATCCTACTGCTCACTTGATTTATTATCTCAGCAAACATTGTAAACATGAGTCTACGGTTCGAGTCGCTAGTTTCAAGTCTTCTTCAATACATCATGTCTATTTTATTATGCTCCCATTTAGTTCCATGTCTGTACTTCAGCATGTACTGCATGTCCCTCACGTGAACAGCCGCTGTCAAACATATTTGCATTTCACCTGCAGGTGAATTTAAGGCCTTCTTCTTGCGGGGGAAGGCCCACGCGGAGGTGTGGAACGAGGCGGAGGCTCGGCAGGACTTCAGCAGGGTGCTGGACCTGGACCCCGGCATGAAGAAGGCAGTCAAGAGAGAGCTGGCTGTGCTCAGCATGCGCATGGAGGAGAAGAACCAGGAGGACAAGAACAAGTACAAAGGCATGTTCTGAGCAGGTGAGACTGCAGCGGAGGCCGGACAATCAAAGTGATGGGCTAACGCTGGTAAATCAGAAATCTTCACGCTTCATTTTCCCTTTAACCCATCCCTGCATTCCCTCAGAATGTGAGACACCAGCAGTGTTTAAGGTCATGTCTAATAAATGATCTGGATTTATTAAATCTGGAAGTTATAAGCCATCCATTTCTGCTCGTCTTTCTTTTCACTCCGAACCACGAGTGAGCCAAAGTATAAAGTTGAGGACGTTTCTTTTAATCTTACCTAAATTGGTTGATATTCAATGGATTCATTGGAGCGTTCAACTGGCTGTTTGTATTGCATTTATAGAATGTTGCATGTTTCGCCAGGTCTAAAGATGTAATAACATGTGAGGATTATAGATGCATTAGAATAATAGACCATAAAGATGTGCAATAGATATAGACAGATGTGAAGACGCTGATGTAACATTTGTTTTAAGTAATTTCAGTGACAAAAATGATTACAGAGGTGGTTTGAATATGTTCCCACACCCGACGTCATGAGTCCACATCACCACCATTATTGTAGTGTTTTCAACATGTATGTCACAGTATTGCCACTAGTTTTTAAAGATACAATAACAAAAGAGCTTAAGTAGTGGCTACATTACTTCTAGTTTTATCTATTCATATCATAATAAATGAAAACCAAGTTACTTCTCCTAGTCTTTTCAGCACATTGGCCTTCCACAAGGTGGGGCTCTGACCACAATTATTTCTCCGTTTCAAACTGAACCCTGCCGTAGAATTTACCCAGGAGCTGCATTCTCATTTTCATGAAGAGTCTATGGGGCTCGTAAATCGTATCCACTGCTTGGTTCCTTCTTTCCCTTTGCACATTTTAAAAAGGAGAGAGGGGGAGGAAACCGTGAATACGAGACAAATACAAGAGTTTCAACTGGGAAATGTACTAAAAAGATACATTTGAATGCACTTGTGTTTGACAATCGGGATGAAATATTAGCTCAATAGTATGACATCACACAGAGAGCTCAGTTTCATTCAGGGAATCCCCACTCATCACTATCTACCCCCCCCCCCCCCCCCCCACCACCACCACCTTCCCCACACAGGTCATGGTATCGTGTAGCAGTCACTCAGAAAAATGAGGCTGACGCTAATGCACCAGTCTTACGATAAAGAAAATCAATAGGAGCAGATCAAAGAAAAAAAAACATGCAAATGTTCAAGTTACAGTATCCAGCCCTTTACAGCCGCCTTTAATAACGCAGCCCCTGCTGCTGAGTCCTGCAACCCAACAAGGAGACTAAAACCGTGGTTTTGCTACAGCACTCATTAGAGACACAGTTTATCTCTTCTCGGAGCCAGTTGTTACATTTTGTTAATCTTCACACCTGAATACCATCAGTGCTATTTGGAAAATGCAGTTCGGAAGGATAGATTTGTGATGCCGGTCTGTGCCACGCTGGAGACGCTGGAGACGCTGCCCTGGACTAAAACACAGGGCTACAGTAAATTCTGCATAGCAGCACAATCCGCCGCTGGCTTTCCTCCATAAACCACTGGTGCTGATGTTGAGAAGAGGGGGGGAAGGGAGGAGGAGGAGGAGGCGGCGGCTCCTGCAGACTGCCCTGCTCCCACATGAGATGCATCAAGATGCATGAAAAGGCCAATTTTATACAGGAAGCACGGTGACCGTGTATTCAAAATAAAACCTGCTTTGACTTTAGGAGAAGGGTAATAAAAAATGATTTTAATGTCTTTAGTCCCTGATTTTACAGTAAAACTGATATTTTTTGTTGTAATCTATTGGTTTTACAATTACATTACATACTGCATATGTTTTGAAAATAATACAAGCTACAGTTTTTGTATTCAATAATACTTTTTAAACCAGGGTATTTTCTTATTTTACATACTTTGGCTTGAAAATGAGGACAAACATATGTTTCCCCCAAAAAAATACCTAGGAATTCTGTGTAAAACAAAACAAAAGACATGCATTGTTTCCCAGCCGAGGCTATAGACATAAAATGTGGTGATGATGATTTGGGCCTATTAAATTAATTAAATGCTATCAAATAAAGTGCATGAGCAACAACGTTACGTCCAAACCAACAATATCAAGTTATCCTTTTATATGCAGCCTTCACACAACTGGTTATCCAACCGGAAACGAGGACAAACCTGAGACAACACGGTCTCCACGACGGAGGCAACGCACGTTATTAAGGCACACAAAGCAAATTAGCTTCTTAACGCATCAACAGCAGGATGTAATAAACATACACTTCACACATAAAGAAGCGTGTTTCACTTTAAACTCACCTGTCCGGACGTCACCCCGGAGCCTCGTGCACCTCAAAGTAGCCTCAACCTGCTCCTGGTTGCTCTGTCTCACTGAACTCCTCCAGAAGCTTCCAAACGGGTTGAACCCCGCAGTCCCAAAAAGTTAAAGTTCCTGGAAGTCACCGCTGCTGCTGCTCGTAGGCGGATAGACACCCCCGCCGGCATGTCACCATGCTAGCATGTCACAACAAACATGACGCACCTGGGTGGGTGGTGCATTTAAACTGGGCTTTTATTCTGAAGCGGACTTCATTCCCCATTGAATTGTATATCTCGCGTTCTTGTACCGTTCACCAACTGTTTCATGCAATATTGGATATATTATGTGGGTTCGTTATTGCTTTGGTCAAATGAGTTGTGGATTGGGGGGGGGGGGGGGGGGGGGGGCTTTATTTTGTGTTGCGTCACCGGAAGTTTAGTGCTTTAATTTTGTGTGACTTGACACCGGTCCCAAGTTGAGGAGAGGCGCTGCTGCGTCGCGATGGGGAGAGAGAGAGAGAGAGAGAGAGAGAGAGAGAGAGAGAGAGAGAGAGAGAGAGAGAGAGAGAGAGAGAGAGAGAGAGAGAGAGAGGGGGAAAGAGAGAGGGGGAAAGAGAGAGGGAGAGAGAGAGAGAGAGAGAGAGAGAGAGAGAGAGAGAGAGAGAGAGAGAGAGTGTGTGTTATTTGGAGTAGACGTGCTTCACCTTCATCCTTATGTGTAGAGAACAGCGAGGAGGAGCGCTTAGGCTACTTAAGGAGAGTTAAAGGAAAGTGGACAGCGGAGCTCCTGACTGACTTATTGCTCCTGGATTTATCAGAGAGGTGTCCGTCGGAAATGAGCCACGCGGCGGACGTGAAAGAAGGTGATGCCAGAGGAAGAAGGATATCTGCAGGAGTCACGCTGCTCTCATCTGCTCTCTGATTTTATTATTTTCTTTTAGAGAGGGTTTTTTTAAGCACATTTGCATTTATCCTCTCCACCCACCACGCCTCGGTTATCCAGTCAAAGTTGAAAGAAAACATCCAGCTGTGTTATGGGATGTCGGTGCCTCCTGCCTCCTAATTAGTTTTGAACCCGTTTTATTTCATATCGAAGTTGATACAATTGAGATCCGATCATGGCCATCAACACGGACACCGACTTCGACTTCCTGAAGTCCGACCTAAGTGAGGGTGGAGGAGTGGGTGGAGGAGGAGGAGGCACTCAGCCCGTGGACCCCCACGAGACGGAGAAACTCCTCGCGCTCACCACGGAGCCCGGGGGGAACGGGATGAAGATGTCCACCTCCTTCACGGTCAACATGCACGGCGACAAGGGCCCGGAAGCCGACCAGAACGGCCACAGCGTCGCCGTGAGGTCGGGCTCCACCGGGCAGCTGGGCGCCGCCGCCCCCCTCTCCCCGTCCAAGGCCAGTCTGAGCCGCTCCTCCACCGGGAACGCCACCGTCCAGGAGACCCCGAAGCCCAGGGATTACCTCATCCTCGTCATCATGTCCTGCTTCTGCCCCGTTTGGCCCGTCAGCATCATCGCACTGGTGTACTCCATCATGGTGAGTGTCTTTTTCTTTTACTAAACTGTCCCTGCAGGTCATCCAAAACTACTACTAATATGATGAATTACAGTGGAAACGTGTCTTTATTTTGAAGGCAAAGTCTTTCATTTCAAACTTCATAAACTTGGAAATATTCATGTCATATCTCTGTTGAGTCATAGTTGTAATTGTTTACATCATTTTGAGGTTTGAAGAAAGTGGGAGGGATATTTTGGAGAAAGTGGATATTTCTCTGAACTAAGAACAATATTGGTCTGAGAGGAGTGTCGTTAAACCGCTTGGGAGCAGAATAACAATCCTGAATAGAGGTAAAATATCCATACGTCCACTTTTTTAGGGGGGGTAAGCAGTATTTTTTTTTTTAATAGAAAGTTAGCAGAGCCCAGGTTGACATCTTCAAATGACATAATTTGTTTGTACGGCAGTCATAAAACAGATGAAAGCAACAAATGAGAAGCCAGAACTACCACACATTTGGTGATGTAATTGGATAAATCACGGCCGATGATTCATCAATCATAATGTTCTTTATTCGACTCAATGGTTGGACTTGTTATTGTCTTTCCCACATAATTGGCATGCATTTAAAACAGACAACTGTCCGGCATTGTAAAGTGTAAAAATCTAATTTCATCCTTTGACCTCAAATCTGAAAATCCTAAAACTCATCCAGGTTGTCTTGAAAGGAATCGTGCTGAAATGCAGTACAGTTGTTGTTTACTGGGCTCAGTGCATCATCAGCTCACAGTCCTCCTGAGGCTTCAGCGGCTGGTTGTTCTGCTTCAGATGCGTTGACAGTTGATTAATCCTCCTGTGGACGTTTCAGGGTGCAGGAAATGCTGATACAAGATGCAGCTAAGACACTGAAGCCACGCCGGGCAGCCACAGATGCTTGATATGCCGCTGCTGTTTAGTTCTCAATCAATACATCCTGGGGACATAATCCTCGCTTGGTCACCATCAAACACTACCCAACCCACCTACGGACCATGTGGCCTCTCTGCATTCACGCTGCAGCGCATGTAATTGATGCCGAGGCGGCTCGACGACTTAAAAACTGAAAGCCGACACTTTTCTTTTTGTCACCCTCTGCAGTGGTGAGAGGTCTGCAGTAAAGATGGTGGCCAGGGCAACATTCCCAGAATGTCTCAGATATCCAAGCCAGATACTGCCGGGCTTGTGCTTGAATTTGATTTGTAAAAATGCCAACGTGAGCAGAGAAATGTGTCAGTTTTGTGTTGATTTAGAAAACTACGTTTTCACAGCGTTGATGAAGTATAGGCTGCACCTCACTGAGGGTGAACAAGTTAATACAAGAAAAGCTCCTGCAAAAGCTGCAGAAGGCATGTGACAATGTGGTCAGTTGTCCCAGACGATCAGTTTGTCCCTCCTCCCTTCTGATCTCCTCCATCAAGGCCGACTCACGTGTTGATCTGAAATTCAAAACGTGTCCCGGTTTGATGGAATAAAAACGACAAATGTTCCAATTTATACACATACTGTAAAGCCGCATGATATTTGCTGCCATGTACTAGACCGTAGTACTGTTCATGTTGTACACGTTCACATAATGTGACACAGCAGGACTCTCTTCGAGACCGGCAGGTCAGTAATCCGGCAGCTTTCCATTTGTAATCGCCTTCATTTTTAGTAAAAATAAAGGTCTCTAGCTGACAAAATCTGTGTGAGAAAAGCCCTTTGTCTTTTGTTAATGATGAGACCACAAATATATATGTGCATGTACTCTAATCACAAACTTCTTCAACTGAAGCAAGGATTTTCACATGTTTCAGATTATTGTAAAATATGTGAAATTAAGCACACTATTAAATCCCTTAAAGATATGAATTACACCAAATTAGGAAGCCAGTTACGTCTTGTATTTACATTTTGTATTTATTTTTTTGTTGTGGAACTAAGTACATGTCCTGACATGTTATCATATGTAGTACAAATTTAAGGTACTACTACATTACTTGAGTATGTTAATATCATGACACTTTCTACTTTTACTCCAAGACATTTCAGAAGGAAATATTGTACTTTTTACTTCATTACAATTATTTGACACCTTAAAGTTGCCACTTTGGATTCTGGGTAATTGTGACAGCATTAATCAAGTAATTAAAAAAAGCAGGTTGGTCATTTGTTGCAGTAATCCTAATCCTAATTCAAATGAGCTCCACCTCAACCAACTACAACAGTATACAGTTTACATTAATACAAGAGTTACAATAACATTATGATCACAGGGGCATTGAATACTTATACTTTTCATACGTTTGAGTACATTTTCCTGATTATACATACACACATGTACGAGAAATGGAGGACTTTTACTTGTAACAGAGTATTTTACAGTGTGGTAATAGTACTTATACTTTAGAAAAGGATCTGAATACTTCCTCCACCACTGGACCTCTGTGTTTTCCTCTTTAGCCAGGAAAACAACAGCAGAGAAGGACTGTAACTGAGCAGCACACATAAATACGGCTTTTGACACACTTTTGCATTAAGTATTTGGCAGTATTTCACCAGGACTCTTTAAGTAGCATCAGTAGTAACTCTGCTGTGTCAGGATTTTAACTCCTGCTGGCTGATGGCGGCTTAGTTGCAAAGCCATTTGTGTTTTTCAGCACACTTTACTTCCGACACTGTGCAGCAGCAGCAGCAGCAGCAGCAGCAGCAGCAGCAGCAGCAGCACTCAGATGTACAGAGAAACAAGGCAATGCAGTAAACCCATTAGTTCTGTAATATCACTCCTGTGGGCACTCCACACCAAAGGGAATATCAGGCTGTATCCACGAGACAGCCTGTACTTCCCCGAGCCATCATCGTGAACCCACTGACATTCACAAGTCAGCCACTCACTAATGGCACGGAGAGTGTGTGAGTGTGTGTGTGTGTGTGTGTGTGTGTGTAAGTGTGAGAGAGAGACAGAAAGAGTGAGAGGCTTTGACAGAGGGCAAAAGACAGAAAAGTGAAGGAGGGAGAAACTGGAGCTGGCCACTAACTCAATGAAAGGCGAGAGAAGTCTATTTAGTTTCTCTGCAGAGGGCAGATTGCAGCAGTTAGCCAAGCGCCGTGGCAGCGATCAACATCCTCTCTCTTTCCTGAGGGTATGGAAAGGGGATACGGCCTCGCAAAGAAGATCAAAACATTATTCGCTACAAGGGCAGATGTGAGAGAGAGAGAGAGAGAGAGAGAGAGAGAGAGAGAGAGAGAGAGAGAGAGAGAGAGACAGCAAATGGCTATAAAGTAGTTCCTATCACTGGATTACAAAAGAATTGAATCAGATACCACAGCGACAGGCAGATAAGTGCAAGTGAGCCAGAGCAGGAAAGCAGAGGTTTGCAACACTTGCTGTGAACAAATGAATTAAAAGTAATGTGGTTGATGCTGCGTGATATACAGCCTGAGAGTGAAAGCTCATGACTAAGTGCTAATACTTCCTCCCGCCCCGCCCCGCCCATGTGAAATGCATACCTCTGGAAAGTTGAGGAGAAAACAAACCCAAAAAAAAAGAATCTGCTCAACTGCTGTTAAAATGGTATTAATGCAGGGAGTTCAGAAGAAACAGCCCAGACTCCAGGAAACTAAACCAAATATAAATGAACTAATAACTCATTCAAGCTCTTAAGAAAAATACAAAACTGTCCATCTGGATTTTGATCCCGAACCGCAACATGAGCTTTTGATCACATCAGCAGTTTCTCTGGTAAAAAACCACGTCACTCACCATCCGCAGTCCAAAGAGGACTTCCCATCCAAAAGAACTTTGTTCTCAAGCAACCTGCAGAGCACCAAACGGCAGACAGATCTGGTTAGCTAACTGGCCAGTGAACAGAGCAGAGCATTTAGCTGCTGAAGACACAAATATTTCCCTCAAGAGCTGGTAAAAACCAATACAGAGATACCTGTAGGATAACCTTAATATAGTCTGTTTGTTGCCCATCAAACTTCCACATCATCCTTTTATGGTGGTGTAGATATAATCCTTAATAATCTTATAATAATTCACGTTTGTCCACATTACATGAACTGAATTTCAGAAATCATACTATTTCAACTAACCGTCATCAGGCATCACTGTAAGAAACCCACAGACATAAAACATCAAACAATGAGATAGTATCCATGCTGTAATCCTGCAAATGACCAAAATGAACTCTAATTAAAGGCAATCTGTTGGGGCCTCACTTAGCCGTGTAAAAGGAGTCAGCATCTTTCTGTGCTGGCAGATGGTGCACTGCTAACAGCGGGGCTGACTAAAGTTACATCCATCATCATCCACCGCCACTTCCAGCAGCACGACAACCTAAAAGCCAACTTCCAGCTGGATGCCGCCACAGATCTCTGACAGATGCTCCGGCGGAGGAGGCTTGCGGCTGGCAAACACGGAAGATGTGCAGTCAATTATGGGGATTGGAGAGGCAGGGGTAATAGGTTTTTACTGCTCAGACGAGCCTATCCCAGTAATGGGAAGGCCCAAACTGCGGGAGCGTTATTGCACGCTCGGCAGATTTGCCTGTGAAATATGGACTTGCAATCCTACACTGGATGGATGACTGTGTGTGTGTGTGTGTGCGTGTGTGTGTGTGTGTGTGTGTGTGTGCGTGTGTGTGCGTGTGTGTGTGTGGTTAAATGACTTCTTATTAGCAATCTAAGACTGCAGATATAGTGTGAGAGCACTTTATACTGTTGTTGCCAATTATATGAAGCATAGAGAGTCCTGCAGAGAGAGAACCAGAGATTGCTCACATTATAATAGAAAATATATTCATTATTTGCAGCGTTAAATCTGCGTAGCTAGTTTGATATTATCATTCCACGGTGGCTAAAATAGGATGTATTGAAGGGCTATCATGATATCAGATTTTCACTACATTATTATTGTGGCCAGAAGAATCCACGATAGCAACATTATTGCCATAACGATAGATGCAATTAGTCAAATTCATCTTTAGTCATTGTGGGGTTTTTTTGGCAGATTTTTTGCTCTCAAAATACAAATGTGGAGAGAGCCAACCATAACTGTAGTGTACAAAAGCATGATTTAAGAGGTGCTGGATTATTTACATCATCATGTGTGTTATTAACATGATATCTATATTTCATTTCACGACATGAGGAATTGTAAAATAGTAAAACCTTTAACGAGCTTAAGATGTACTTTATGTTTAGTGCCAACATGGTCAACATCTGTTCGCTGCCTCACATCACAATGAAGTCTTAAGGAACTTCACACACATTCAATGTTGTAACGGGACTCTTGTTTTTAGTTCAGGTAATTAGCGTTTCCTTTTCCTGCATCAATCTGATACCTATGTAGTTACAGATGTGTTTGCACCTTGATGGACAGGACAGCCAGCACTTTGTAGATGTACTGCATATTGATAATCTCATTTCCTTTTGACAAACTCATCACTAATAGCTGCATGCTCTGTTAATGACAGCGCTTTGCTCTCTGAGCTAAATTGCGTAACCTGACCTTAGATCATTCGACGTGCTAAACGGAATAAGGCATTCTCCACCAAGGCCCTGTGTTTTGTGGTGCTAACACTTAGCTTAGTTAGCTTTTGAGGACTGTGTTTCCAGCTCACCGGCTAAGCAAGATATAAATAAAATTACAATGTATGAGGTGCAGCAGCAGCTAGAATGCATTTTATAGCTCCTAGAATGAGCGCTGTGCCATCATGGGTCTGACAGATTTGATCATCTAACCGCATTGAGTGGTTTGCAATTTTAATGGAGGTTTGAGTGTAACAAGACTAAAAGCCCTGCTTAGCGGCCCCTAGAGGCCACGATGCTCCTTACACCCAACGAGACTAACGTGGTGTAAACCAACAGCCTCGTTCTCTTTGCAGGCTTAAAAGTGGCTGCAATTACATAATTACAAATTACCCCCAACCTTGATTTGTTTTTGTTTAAACATATTAAAATTGAAGGTTTCTAAGTAAACATTAAATGGGGACGTACCAAAATGTGTAATGCACTTTAAAGAGAGTAGTCATCTAAATAAAATCAGGGGCATTAATGCAAATAAACCATTTTAATTGGATCAAAATTGCCAGTCTGACAGACATAACTACACACCTGCTCCGGGTCGTACACTGTCCCTCTCCACCAGGCTGCTGCTGCTCTCCATTATTAATGAAAGAGAGCACTTACTGACTACTAGCCTCCACCTTCCTCTGCTGAACGCATGAACTACAGAGAGAAGAGGGTAGCGTGAGTGTGTGTGTGTGGCTTGTGTGTACACTGGTAGCACAATAAACACTGGACAAGACACTTTGAGGGTAGAATTTCCCATTCAGAAAACAAATATGACCAGGCTTACTCTTGCTGTGAATCAATATAGACATTCATCAGCTGAGCAAAGGGTACCTCCCACTAACCGCACACACACACACACACACACACACACACACACACACGTGCACACACACACACACACGTCAAACAGTGCAGGTTGTATTAAACAATGACGCTGACATAGAAGCCTGCCCTTATTTTATTTTTCCTTTTCAGTGTTGATGGCAAATATTATCATCTTCCTTCATTCATTCAATTTTCCCTCCTAACGGACTGAATAGACAGTGTTTTTCTGAGAGGGGCTTTCATTGATTTAAGTTGCTGATGGTGCCTTTCTGTGTGATGTGAGTCGGGATCAATACGGGCCCCACTGGGACTGTGTTTGCACCATTCACACTGCAGTCCTGGAAGAGAGAATCTCAAATGAGTCCCTGTGTATGGAGAGAGAGAAAAAATATCTTATTTTACTGTCAAAATTCCAGATTGACACATGCATTGATTTAGCTTTGTGATTTAAGTCACACTGAAAATGTACCAAAACCAATTTGGAAGTTTTGGAATTTAAATCAATTTAAATACTAATCTTAGATTTCCCCCTCTAATTGAATTGTTTTTCATCAATTGAATGACTTGTTGAATTAAAGCTGACTGAATCAAATTAAAATACTGAAAAACAACTCTCTTACATCTGACATCAAGCGACATCTCACTCGCAAACAAGCAGTTCAGATCATATTTTGGATATGCTTCTTAAATAAATAGCCAACGTATTAATATTCCCATAAATAAATAAATAAATCAGGCTCTGTATGTTTTACAGTCTGTAAAAGTCCCAGTGGAAAACAGGCAGTTTACACATAATTTAAAAAGAATGATAAATACTATACAAATATATAAACAATTGCAACATCAGTGTACTTATTTAAAGTAGTTCCCTCGCCAGCAGCACCTGATGGCCCCCGGTGTTGCACTATGCCCCACCCACCTGCACCAAGTGCACTGTGGGAATGGCGACACCCAAGACAGCCTGGAGACAGATTGGCTCATGGGAGTGAGAGGATGAAGTAACTAGGAGGAGATCAGGGCGGATGGAGGGAGGGATCGCTCGGTCTCTGCAGTGTAATCTTATCTCATACTGAGGAAAACCCACCTCTGCACCCTCCGTACTGACAGATGTCCTTTTATGATTACACCACTCTCTGTTTTATCTTTGGTTTAACAGTTTTAAATCAAAGACACATCCATTGAGGGGAATTAAAGGAGATCATTTATTCGACAACAATGTCTGTACACCGCTGAGCTGGCTTTGATTTGACATATTTTGTCCCTAAAAATGGAAAGGGGCAGTAATTATTCCATTTAGTACCAAATTATCTGTATGGAGAAAAGTACCCTACAGAAATATATTGGTGTAATTCAATATAGATGAGTACAGCAGGACGTCCGTTTCCTGCTGCACTGCACACAGCACAAAAAGACACATTCAGCACCACGGACAGCTCCTACAGCTTTCATCAGCCTTTAAATGAAAACAAGACGATACCATCACAATGTGCGTGGCATTTTGAATGTAAAACATGAGTGTTGTTACATGTGATCTCCTCCCCTTCTGTCCGTGCTCTTGTTTAACACAACGTATGCGTGACGCTCGTCTAATCTGACCTCTGAACAGTCTCAGCACGAACCCAAAAAGTAGTTAAAAGCCACCCCACGGGGGGAGAGACTGGCTCACACAAGATCAAGTAGCTCTGGGTTGAAGTGTGAGTGGACAGGCCACTCCACAACTAAATGTCACTGTATTGTTCATGGAAGCATTCCTGGATAGTTTTTGTTTTATTTATTTTTTATCTCCGGGCATGGTGCCTTATCTTTTGATAAGATGATGCTTCAGTCGAGGCAAAGTTTTTCTAACTCTCCAGTGTCCAATGTTTCCTCAGTGCGCCTTGTAATTTGTGTTAAGTGTTGATGGAAACACAACTCTGTTTGTTCATGAGCTCACACCACATTTGTGTTTAGGTGAGACAGGTTATTGCATCTTTCTATTATATTAACATGTTGTTTATCAGCACCAATGCTGCACTGATGCTCTGCACACGTCCCTTCGGCCTAAATATCACTAACCACACCTATTTTCAACCTTGGACTAACACACAAATGGGTAGCTAGTAGTATTTCTGATGGGTGTCACTGAAAATAAACTACAACGCCCAAACTCATCGTAATAAAGGAACATGTCCTCCAGTGCAGATGACAATGGAGGGTTGAAAAGTCCACTGCTTCATATGTTATTCCAGTTGAAGTGATAGAAATGCCTTCAGTTATGAATATACAAGGAGTCATATAAAATATTCAAGAAATGTCATACTTGTCAAGAACCTAGTATGTGTATCCCAGATTACACACCGAAAGTAGCCCAAATCCACATCAACCGTGTGAGGTTTGTTGTGTTGGGACTCTTGAAAGCACTGCACAAGGATCAAGCCTCACACATAAATCTTCCTGTCTCCATATCTGCAGCACACACGGAGCAATATACATACAACATTAAGTTGATCTACAACCCCTTCACAGCACTGCGCTCACCTCCTCCATCCAAACGGCTCTGCAAGTCACACCCTTCCATCAAACCTGCCAATCTGAAAAAGACAATTTCATCGTCATAATAATAATAAATTGAATTTATATAGCACGCTTTAAAAATACAGACGAATATCTCAAGGTGCCTCGCAAAGAGACTAGTAGAGGGTAGTACAACTTAACAATTTACACAAAAGAGCCATGCAGTTATGAGGGTTGAAACAGGATGAATGAAATGACAAACATGTTGGGAGCATCACTTCTGCTCAGGGAGGGTGTTCCTCGGAAATGTTTTCCAGGAGGGAAGAATGAGGGTTGACCGACAGATTTAATGTGTGGATCGAAGGAGAGTGATGAGTCCAGCTCGACACCCAGGATGACTGAGGATAGAGGGACGGGGAGGACCATTGTTATGTCTGATGTCCGAGGGTGGATGAACCATTCACAACTGGGAATAAATGATTGTTGTTATTTTCAGGGACTCTACAGCACCCAGTAGACGAGCCAACGTCACTTTACTGTATGTGTGTCTTTTTCTCTTTAAAATAACTCGGCCGTCGATTAATGGAAACCACCTGATAAATATTTTAAAGTGTAGCTCTCAGAGAGCTCCTTGTCGTGTGGAGGGAACTTCCTCTGTGTTCGCTTTAAGGACAGTGTGACGGCTTTCTACTGCAGAGAGTTTGAAGCAGATTTTCACTCTGAGCCATGACTTTGTCTGGGAATCTGCCCACGTATAATGTGGCAAAAGAGCAATCAATTTCTATTCAAAAAGTGTCATTACCTCTTTTATCTCTTTCTACTATGAATTATAAAACGCTCTTTTACTACACTACCTCCTCCAGCATCCATTCAGCTCCCGATAAGCACTTTGAATACATTTCAATTTTGGAATTACAAAATATGGTATTATGTTCAACAGAACTCTCTCCAGGGATTGCCAGTGTTAGCAGGCTCTCCCGTGTATCATAGTAAAAGGTAAATTGCTTTTCAGTGGGGTGAAGGCTGCTCCATATAGTCCATACATCTATCATGCCAGAGGAACATATATTCAATAAAGTCTTTGTAAAGTATCATCTTCCTTGTCTTTCATTTGATCAGTTAGGTGAAAATGACCCTTGTTGGCGAAGTAATGTAGCCACTCCTCTCTTACACCGATTTGTGAGAGAAATAAAATGTCATCATAAACCCCTTTTTAATGTTCTTATGTCTCCCATATATCTCATTCAAATGTTCCTCTTAATATCATAATAATAAACATAATACATCATCCTAATATCTTGTGCTTTTGTGTGTCTGCAGTCCAGGAACAGCCTCCAGGTGGGGGACATTGACGGGGCGAGGAGGCTGGGTCGACTGGCTCGTCTGCTCAGTATCGTCTCCATCGTCCTCGGCGTCATCATCATCGTAGTCTACGTCTCAGTTTCAGGTACAGAAACGACGCCAAAGAAGGACATATTTCACATTACGATGAAAGCTGGTTTAAATAACGACTCACATTAACATGCAGCCTAGGGGGAAAGCCTCAGTGATGCAGTGTACTGTGCAAAGCGTACATTTTTATGATTATAGTACAGCTTTTGAACATGCAATGGGTACACACACACAGGACTTTAACAAGTGTTCGACAACACAGAATACCTGCAGCATTACGACTACAGGGTGATATATGACACGAGCAATGAGATCTTTGTTTCTCTATGTCTCAACTCAGCACATTTGCAGGCTGTGTGTGTGTGTGTGTGTGTGTGTGTGTGTGTGTGTGTGTGTGTGTGTGTGTGTGTGTGTGTGTGTGTGTGTGGATTGATTAAGCACTGCAGCCAGCGTAGTGGGCTGACTGTGCAGCGAGGGCGGTAAACCGACTGCTCCAAGCCTTCAACACTGAGCTGCAGTCAAAGTCATTACTTTGACGGTGAGTTTACGCTGTCTTCGTGTCTGACCTGACGATGTCACGCTTCTTCTCCTTTTTCTTTCGCAGCAACTCATTGACATGGAGGACCCGAGGGGGGAAACTAAACCGTGAAAGCCAAACCATGGATGAAACAGGGGGGGGGGGCCCACACAACAACAACAACAACAACAACAAGAAACACAATTCCTGACTTTATACCATATTGTAAATACATCACGACTGACCTCAGAAAGCAAAAAATAGGTAAAATAACTCATGAGGGAAGGTAGTGCAGCAAGTAAACCAATAAAAACATTCAGAGAGAGAAAAAATCTGAGATGCATGCATTAGAATCCAGTAACATTTGCTTGACAAAATAACAAAAACCTAATGTAAAATAGTTCAGATTAAAAGAGAGGAAAAAGAAACTGTAGATATGTGGCCGGAGGACTTCTCTTTGGAATAACGGACTTCTTGAAATGAAGAGGATGATCATCGTATGAGGAGAGAGCGAACGCTAGACGTGTTCAATGTCTGGGCGTTTGGGTGTCAAACAGCTGCACATAATCCTCATATATTCCCTACTGAACCTTGCATTCAAAGCATATACAGCTACAGATATATTTGAAATATGGATATATTAATATATATATATATATAGATGTACATTTTATAAAATGTTTGTATGCCAAGTGGTGCTGGGTTTGCTAAGACTGTCACGATGGCTGCATTGTCAGCACTTGGATTATCAGTAGAAATTCAAGGGTTTGTGAAAAAGGGGGCAGGGAACACATTTTTAATTTTTGTTATTTATTCTAATTTTTTTTAGCAAAAAAAAAGAAAAAGAGACCAACTGCATGCCTGAATGTAGATAACCAACATTCTGCCTTCGTTTTGACTGTTATTAGTTGTCTCTTTTCTCACTAAGGAGTCAGAGAGGCTAACAGGTTTGCACATGGAAGTGAGTGGATTTGTGTATAATATGTGACCCCCCCCCCCCCCCCCCCCCCTTGTGTAACGCATGCCGACCCTCCCCAAATTCTTCCTCTTCCTTCCACATCCGATTCTTTACCACAAACCCTGATTTAGTGCCTGCTGTCCTTCTCCACCATAGCAGCACATTTTCTGTCACCATTCTTACATTGTTATACATAAACTGTTAAATGCCATCATTTCACCAAATGGTTTTTTTCTGCTCCTTGTATTGGTACGAAATGTATTTATATGGGAAAATATATATATATGCAATGTACGCATGTTATGGGCCAAACAGGCGTATGCACATTTATTTATTTTTTGGTAAATGAACACGCCTGAGTTTGACTGAGTAACAAATTTAAAGAGCATTTCTTTGAAATACGAGCACGACAGATTGTCTGTATTAATCACTTTGTCGGAGAGAAGTCACTGTATTAAGTTGTATTGACACATTACAGGCTTATGCTACAAGCACAGGTCGATTCTCCTTTCAGCAGTAATGCTGCATTTATTTATTCTTTTCATCTTGAATTTGAATCAGGAATGATTTGGGCAAAGTCTATTTAAAGAGATAAAACATTTGTTCGTTTCAGGGCACATACAAGTGAAACACCAGCTAATTCCAACGGACAAGGGATGAAATGTTCTACCAGGTCCTAAACTGATTATCATCAATGTAAGAATCAACAACTACAATCTTTAACGTATTAACACTATAATGCACCCGATTGTACATAAAACATTCTTTATCCAAACATCTGAAAGCAGCAAAATCCAAAGATTCCCCATGTTTGCTACCAAACAAACAAACAAAAGACATTACATTGTTGCCAAAAGGTAGTTTCTGTAGATCACATGTGTCGTTTACTGTCCCGTTAAGACCCCGATCAGCTCTGCTCTGTCAGTAAAACAGCTCAAACCTTCATTTCATTCGGATGTATATTGCCATTTATTTTTTCCTGTATACTGTATGTGCGAGTTTTCATCTCTGTGGTGTACATTTTGCATGTCTGGAATAAATGTTACCATGCATGGTCAAAGTTGTTTTCCATTGTGATGATACTGATAATAAAGACTTGTGACGCCAGGCAGACAGGCTGCATTAAGGCACCGCAATGTTTAAAAAAAAAACGCTGAGGACGCTCAAAAGAACAATGTTACATATTGATGTTTAGCAGGTATAATTAACATGTTCCCCATCTTACTTCAACAAAGTAGCAGATTAGCATTAGAAGCGAAGCTGAGGCTGATGGAAAGTGTATTCAGTCATAAAACTAAACCCTGTGGTGATGCAAGAGTCAGAGACTCACCGAAGTCAGGTGAGGCTTCATCCTCTGGGGAACATGAATGCGTGGACAAAATGCAGTGGACATCCATTCAAGGCGTCGATCAAATGTGCCAGGCATGGGTAAGAAGGAATCCCAGAGAGTGGGTGTACATTTTAGAACGGTTGTAAAAATAAAAACAATGGAAGGACGTCATCAATTATGCAGTTATGGTTCAGAAAAGAAGTAGAAAATCATGCAAGCTCAATTCCTTTCACTTACCTCACATACATGCCGGAGGCTGGACACGGTTCACTTTTTATTGAGACGGATCGATTCGACTCTAGTCTGCGGTGCTGTTGTATGGGATTGCACTGTTATATAGCCGTTGCCTTTATTAAACCCAAACCCTGCACATACAGCAGGTCCTGATACATGATTGTGGAGCAGGGCACACAAACACCATTTGTCATGGCTGCCACAACCATGCGTTAGAAATCCAGCTTGAAGCCACCATCCTAAAAAAAAGAGTTTTTAAAAAGCAAACTTTTTCAACCATTTCTGGGTCGTTTCTTTAATTTCCCAAAAAGCGTTCCAACAGAACTCTGCCTTGAACCTCACACGCAGAAACACTTTTGAAGCCATCAGTAAACGTCTGCAGAGAAAACTGATGGAGGCCGTTGTGTCATCAGACGAGTGAAGCCTCCCTGATGTTTTTCACAAAAGCTTAAAATAGCCGTCTGGTTTCTACGCAGACACAGAAGTCCAGACTTGTCTGACATTTCAGCTGCTGTGACTAAACAGACTTTGTGCTTGTCAGAAGTTACTGTAGCGCGACCCTTCTAAGTGTGAGGACCTGGCGCTTAGTTCTGCTTGGGTGGCGTTCGGTTTGAGGGCCTGAAATATTCAGGAGCTCCATGCATCAGCACCTCTGCAGTATGTACACATCTGCAGCAAATTTAGACTCCAGCAGAGGGTTTCCCTCGAAAATATAGTGACGCATTCAGGGAAAGATGGCAATGCTCGTCTTTCAGTCTCTTTGGAAGGAATGCATCAAACCAAGGGGAAAAACCACTATCCTGAACCTCATACAACCCCCAACAAAGTAAGACTTTAATCTAGCGAGCCGGCCTTCAACCATCCCCTCCCTTAAATGCTTTAGTTCTCTCCTTCAAACGCACGTCACTTTGAGTTTCAGGTGGAGTGAAATCAACCGGAGGCACAAGGGCTCTGCTATACATGCAGAATGTTTAACTCCTTCAACAGCTGATCATCAAGGCAGGTGTTTCCATGTTTCTGCTGTGGAAAGGTAGACGTAGTGCACTAAAGACTACAGAGCTGGTGTTGATGATGGTTTTAGTGAGCCAATTGTTAGAAACCATCTTTTGACATGTAAAAACTCTCAAATCCATGTGAGGGTCTATTCAGCGAGGTCATTTATGTTGCAGTTATAACCTATTCAGCTTGTTTTAACCACAGATGTTATTTCAGGCATCTTACAAAAAAACATATTTAAAAAAAAAAAACATTTGACTTTGAGATAAGGGAATCGGAAGACCAAAAATGCAAACTAATTTCTGTATTTTAGGACTCAGACCTGCAGCGCTCTAGTGCCTCCACGGGGCTCTCAACATGGCAACGGCTAACGATGCTAACGACACGGAGTCAAGATGTAATGTATGTTGTAAAAATGATATTTTCCCGTCCTGCTGGCATCGTAGTGGAACTTGAAATGAGAAGACCCGACAGAGTTCACATGATATACTTTGGAAAATACGTTGTGTTGAATGTCCAGTATCGAGAAGCGTCACACACTGAAATTGAAAATGATTTATTAATTCACATTTTACAGCCCACAATGAACTAGCCATCGCACTCCATCAAATAAAAAGAACCATTCAACTAAAAATCCTTCCACCTTTGATGCATCACACGTTCTCAGTCTCTTCTCACCTTCCTCGGTTTCTCTCCGGAAGAGATATCAGTATCATTGATTAAAATCTAGTCTTCTTCTTACTTTTGGTCTCCATTCACTTGTTGGCAGCCCTCCATCTGTCCCACTGCTGGATACAAGTTCAGTAGTTCACATAGGACAGTAGGTCAACTGGACCAACTGTATGTCCTTCTGCTCAGGAGCCTCCCGGGTTCCTCCAATCACTGAGCTCAGCCTCCTGGCGCTCCCGTGTTACAAAAAACAGATCGATCCTGTGGCTTTAAAGATTTCACCGGGTCTCTCAGTGAAAGGCATAAAGCAGCAGGAGGATGGTGCAGATGCCGATCACTGTGCCGAGGATGAGAGAGTCCCTTCTCTTCCGCAGATTGATTCGCTGGATGAGATTGTTGATGGTTGGGAAACGGTCTGGGGGGAATCAGACGTTAAGGAAGACCACGAACATTTACATTTAAATTCATCTCTCATTGGATAGCAGGCATGGATCAAATACAATCAATGCAAAAACCGACACAAGTAAAAAAATACTGAAGATCTCGTGAAAGGATTAACATTGAAAGGCATTTCCTAATACAAGACATTAATTGCTTGATACTGTCGATGTGAGTGCTGACTAAACTAACAAGGCGGATAAGCCTCCCCTTTACAACATGCTGCTGTCCTTTACTCAGACCTTCTTGTATTATTTGACCTTTCCAAAAATCGATAATTTGGTTGAATGACCCATCCACCACTAAATCCCTATACGTCTTATTAACAAAAAAACAAGAAAAGACAAATGTGAGCATTGATTTTTGAACGACCATTACTGATTTACAGGAACCGTTCCCCCCCCCCAACACACACACAAGCATGCACATATTCAGCATGAAGGATACTGGCCAGTGTGTTGACCCGGCTCTGTATGGATTTCAGAAAGCCCCGTTGGGAGGTCATGTTCTCCTTGGTCGCCATGGCAATACTAAAGGGATCACAAGAGAGAAATGAGTTGAGAAGTGACAATATGCTGCACAGAGGCCATCCAATCATGGGAGAGGAGGCTCAAATACTTTGATACTTTATTGAGAACTGATTATGGCTGAATAAATAAAAAAAATAATTTCTACTGTTCAAATATTTTATTTAACTTAATAGTAACAATATTAGTAGTAGTAGTAGCAGTAGTAGTAACTGTAGGCTAGTTTACTAGAATATTTATTTATTTACAATAAATGATTCATAATTTATTTAGCTTTTTTTTTTTATAATTATTGACATTAGAATGTAATTTGGATTAAAGGTTTTCAATAATGAACGTGAGCGTGGCTCGGCATCCAACAGGGCTTTGAAATCAAATCTTCACTAAATTAAATGGTTCATTCAAACATTTGAGCTTTCTGAAAGCAATACATCTAAAGTTACATGCATAAACATTTATAAAAGAGTGTGAACATTTTATATAAAATACATACATGTACACATTACAATAGATTCAACAGCAATGTCTCCACAAACAACTTCTCCCTTAAAAAAGTCTGTGTGTAACTGTTCCTCTAATGAACCCACATAGATGTATCGTCCCCATTTCATAACAATCTACTAAACGTTCATGCGGGACCATTCTGGGTTGAAACACAAGTCCTCCTATCACATTCTCCTTCAGCCTTACGCCGGTGCCCACAGTGTGAGTGTGAGCCGCCTTGGCTCTCCAAGGAAGGTATAGAATTGCTGTGATATTGTAGCTCAGCAACTTTCAGTGCAGGAAAAGTGCAGCTGGGCAGTTGGCAAGAAAAGTTTCAGGCTCTACGTTTGCCCTCGGTGGCATCTGTTACACACAAGAATCAATGGCAGGCAGCTTCTGAGCCCTGCACGGGGGAGCGTTTCAGCAAAAGAAATCAGCTTCCCCAAAACCACTTGACAATGTTAAAATAAGTACAGTGTTAATGTGCTTGAAGAGACAGCAATTAAACAGCATTATGCAACTGTTGGATCATTAACCACTGGCCACAGGGGACACACTCCCATCACAGAGGGATCAAGCCTCAGAGGAGGCAGGTAAAAACAAACTAAATGAAATCACCACGGTTGTTTACTGTGATGAGCAGCAGGCCTGTGTGTGTGTGTGTGTGTGTGTGTGTGTGTGTGTGTGTGTGTGTGTGTGTGTGTGTGTGTGTGTGTGTGAGAGACATGCTGCAGTCTTGGCCTGGAGCGGTGTTTTTGGGGATCGTGTTCTCCTCAGTCAGGAAGAAGAAGACTGCTGACTCCAGCAACCTCGACAAGCCTCTAACTCGATGTTAACCAACTCATGAGAATCAGAGCTGGAGGATAAAGATTCCCTTCACGCATGCTGTATGTGATCAGTGGGCCATCGCCGTTTCAAAGACATCCAGAGGGGTCTCAAGTTGTTGATAAACCCTTCAAGTCAATTATATTCATACAACCCGAAATCAAACATCAATTGATCCCTCTCAGAGGGCTTTACACACTATATTTAGAATGAGCCAATTATTCCTGCATAAGGAATTTAACTCCTTTTTTTCCATCTCTCACAATGAACTCACAAAAATAGAAGTAGAAACTAGGATAATTTAAATATGGAGAAGAAATAAGAAATCAAACGCTCGATCAGAACACTCATTAAAGTTATTTTTTTATTTATTCTGTGTAAAACCATGCATCAGCATTTGTTTTAAAGGATTCCTAATTTCCATTCCCCCTGTGGGTCTGAGCCATCAAAGAGGTAGTAACACAGGAAGAAGATACTCCACTATACTAGAAATCAAGTAGATAAGACAATGGAGCTGTCAAATATGCAAATATATGTCCCATATGTGGAGGAGAGAAAGCAGGTCTTACCTTATTGTGTCATCCATCAATCGGTCCGAACTAAAGACAAAGAGTAGGAAAGGGGGAGTGGGGAGACAACGACAGAGACACTGATTAGTTATTGACATGAGGCGGTGTTGGGAAATATGGAGAGGTTATAAACAAATTAAACGGGGGAGACGTTATCGGTATCAGTTCCAGATTGAAGGCGATCAATACTGAATTCTGATCATGTTACTTGGTGACGCTGAGCTGGACAAGGAACCGGATTTAATTTAATGTCGTTTGGGACTGGATTTCATTTTCTTCTCTCTCCATCAATCTTATCAACTCCTACATGGTGGCTAATCGACCAGTCTGGCAGAACACACAGTAACATAATTACAAACTTCCCACTGGCATCGGTGTGGTCACGTCTCTCTCTGTGTGCTACTTGTGTTGTTCATGTCTTCACCCAAACACGAGACGGTCCAAACTGTCCAAATGCATCGAAAATATCATTATAGCATAATTTCTTTGTTTTTTGTGTGTGTGTGTGTGTGTGTGTGTGTGTGTGGAGGGGGGGGGGGGTTCTGCTCTCTTTTGTCCTACAGAGAATAGTGGAAGGGGACGGCACATCCACCCACCCACGCACAAACACACACACACACACACACACAGTTTTGTGTCTCAGGTTGCTCATAAACAACAATGCTCTTAGCGGTTTATTCCCTAATTGGAATCAATTTGGATAATGTTTCAGAGAACTAAAGTGAAACCAAACAAACAAAACTGCAGGGATTGAATGTCATAGTTCAGCATCCTTGTTGTGCGGCTCCATGTGTGGTTTCTGTTAAGCTCTCAGCATCCTTATGCATCCAACCAAAGATACGGGAAGAGAGGGAACGCCTCGCAAGGATTTCTATCATGCCTTTATCTCGTGCCGAACCCAATTTACTGGGTTGGTGCTCAATGACCACGATTTCATGTCAGCTTCTGATGATGGATGCCGTTCTCTGACTTACTTTCCCTGCATGCACAACACCAGCACCCTGAAACTGAACATTAAAGCAGGTACTGTTATTTTCACTGATTCTGTCGTGTGATAAGAGAAAGAGGTGAGTTCTCTCCTCTCTGCCCTGCAGCGGTTTTCTTTTTAAGTGAGTTGAAAACGTACTATATGTCTCTGTATGTGCACATGCAAGTGTGTTTGCTGATCTTACAGTTTGTTTCCACCCAACAGATGCTGGGCAGCCCTCAAAGGAGCTTTAAAGACCCAGTATATTGAAAATGATGAATTCATGGAAGACCTAATAGTATCTAAAGAAAAGCCATGGTCATTTTTACTACAATGCTCATTCAGGACGACCGAAAATGAAAACATCAGAACTACAAAATCCATCAATGCCATTAAGGAGTTCTTACCAAATTTGGATCGTGGACCACAAAAATCAGGCCAGACAGCCTCCTTGTTCTTGGATCACAGCTCCGCACACAAACATCAAACTGCCATTTGGCAGTCATTTGTAATATATCTTGGCATTGTTGCGTTGAAATTGAATCGTTTACAGCAATGTAATCGTTTGTTGAAATGGGATGGTAACTGGCTCATCGTTCAGAATGAAGGCTGGCAGGCTCGTTTGGCACAAATGGATAAGCAGCAAAGAATAGAGTCTTTAAAAAAAAAAAAAACAGGCCACCTACAACTTCTATTCTTTAGTCTGTCATTTTAAAAATCATTATGGTTATTTGATTATGAGGCAAATACAATCTAGTGCCCTAACAAAGGTTGTACGTTCCAAAAATAAAACAACGTAGAATGTGGTTAGACAAAAGGTCAGACAGCCACATGACACTGGTCTTAAATGATGGAAGAAAAGAAAAATCATGGTGGACAGACAAACGGCCGACAGAAAAAGATGAACCTTTAACTGTCCGTCTGCCAACAGTGTTCACCTTATAAATCCTGAGAGCGGCTGTGAGTTGAGGTGAGCCTGAATTTATGGGGCTTTTATATGCAGGGATGATATGGAGCTTAAGATTTATGCTTTGTTCCCTCCATCATCGAGTCGCAGCTGCAGTGGAGAGGTTGATTGTGCAATTGTTCACGTATACGTGGGCCTTCTGTGGTTCAGCGTTGGGTGAGTCCCCTCCATTTCTCCTGGTTTTGCTGCAGTCATTATATTGCTCATTAGTTCCAAGCTAATTGCCTTCTCCAGTGTGATGCATCAACCCAACCTCACCCACTTGCTACTCGCCCTCTCGTGCCACACACACACACACACACACACACACACACACACACACACACACACACACACACACACACACACACACACACACACACACACACACACACACACACACACACACACACACACACACACACACACACACACACACACACACACACACACACACACACACACACACACACAATGAAGGTAAATCGATGTCAAAACACTTAGAAAGACGCGCAGCAGCGTGTGTGTGAACGCATGGTTATTTGTTATGCGTGCGTGCGTGCGTGCGTGCGTTGTCGTGCGCAGGTTGTATGTCACGCGTAACAAGAAGCTGCGTACATATGAAGCAGCGTGCGCACGTCTGTCTGTCACTGTTTGACAAATGTTGTTACGCGTTCACACGCACGTGCGCTCGCAGATTCTGATGCTGCGCGGCCGGAATTGATCTTCTGTGCGCACCCTCACCTACTCCGCGTAACTTGAACGCGTAATGTAGTTGGCCTGTTCATTTCAGTCAACCAGGGGAGGCAACTACATTACGCGTTCAAGTTACGCGGAGTAGGTGCGCACAGCAGATCAATTCTGGCCGTGCAGCATCAGAATCTGCGACCGCACGTGCGTGTGAACGCGTAACAACATTTGTCAAACAGTGAGAGACAGACGTGCGCACGCTGCTTCATATGTACGCAGCTTCTTGTTACGCGTGACAGAGTCTGCGCACGTCGTTTCCGCGTACATGTGAGCGCCTGACAAAAATGTTCAATTATCTTCATGCGAGCGTTAATGCGTGCGTTCGCTAAAAAACGCATGAATGTTACGCGTAGTTACTCCGCGTAATGTGATCACAGGCGTGCAGCAGCCATCACGCGTGAACGTGCGCGTGAACGCGTGACCATTATAAGTCAATGAGGAAACTATATTACACGTCAGGCGCTGTGTGCTGCACAGGCGTCAAAGCACGCGGGTGTGACGCGTTCAGTTGATAGTTGCGCAAGTAATATGAAACGATTCTGACGCCACACACACACACACACACACACACACACACACACACACACACACACACACACACACACACACACACACACACACACACACACACACACAGATGAATAGATAATAAAAAATGATAACAAATTAATTTTCTGTTGATTCATCCATTCTTGTGACTATTCAAGTGGTATTCTGGAAGGAAATGCTTTCAACCATCCGAGAGTAATGCTCTGTCAGGTTGGCTTTTAGAGCAATGCGAGGCAACTAATACAATCAGCAAAGGTAAACTGAAACATTCATTACTTTGCCTTGGAAACAGTGGAGCAAATCTTGGCAGCAGTTGCAGAAAGCAAACTGCATCAGCAAAGAGAAAAACTGGCCACAAATCAAACCGAGAGCTGGGAACCGTTCCTCCATTTTGTTGGTGACAGTCGGGGACACGATCACACGTCAGCCACTCCGTGAACGTGGTCGATGCACTCGACAAAAGCCGTGTCATTTAGGTGCTCGGGTCCAGCAGCTTAGCGTGATAAGAGGGCTGAAGTACGGAAATGGAATGATCTGAATGCTCCGGACACTTCCACATTCTTGTTGGGTGAACTGACTGAACACTGATCTGCTTTGAATCTCTTTGGTGAGCCAGAGAGAGAGAGAGCAGGGCAGCACTTCATCCCGCATCCTCGGAGCTTTCCTCCACTGATGATATTAGCATACTAGGGAAGTGGTGGCTCTGATCCAACCACTTAAGACGGGAAACGGGCCAGGCAGACTAAAAGCAGGGGTTTCTAACTTAGGGGGAGGAGAGACATAGAAATACAGAGTTTGTTTGAATGCATGAATAAAGTGCCATGTGCAATAAAGTTTCAAACAACTAGGATATATGAAATCTTTATACAAATAAGACCTTGCAGAAAGTGAGGCAGATTGGAGAGACGGGTATGATTATATTGGCCATCAGGGTTCTGGGAAGGTAAAGAGCAAATTGTTTTTTTCCATAAATAGCTTCTGTTACTAGCCATTTGAGCATTTCAATCATTTGGAAGAGCAATAAACGTTCCTGGTTTAATCATAGCTAGTGAACTGAAGTAGGTCTGGTTTTTTGTGGGGGTGAAACATAGCAGTACAGATCACAACTTAAGAAAAAAAGTTGTTATCCCACCAAATTTCTGTTGTTCACCCCGGTCTCACTAGCACTAACAAGAACAACATCTTCAATAAAATATTCTGAATGTATTTTAGCTCAGCAACCATGTTGTTCTTTATGATTCTGTGTTGTTTTCCCCCTCATACCTACAGTTGGGTCACATGTGTGTCAATGTGTAACACATGGCCACGTTGCTGCGTAAACAAGAAAGAAATCCTCTGTTTGACAGGAAGTCCTTATCAGAATGACCACTACCGACAGAGCAGTTCCGACATTAACTTTTAATGGACCTGCCCTCCCTCCTTCTAGTTTATTCATGAGCACTGGCCTATAAGAGAGAGAGAGATGGAAAAACAGATTTACAAGGACGGAGAACGTGACTATGGATGCACACATACTTTTCTATTCAATTCAACGTTTATACATTAAAGACTGGAATGCTGAATTAAAAATGATTACACTTGAATTGTAATTCCTTTTAATTTTGAAGATTATTTGAAGATTTATTATTTTAATAATAAATCACAATTCAGTCAATTTATATCGATGTATTTATTTGTTACTTTTTGTTTAACAAAATTAGGAAAACAACTCTGCCTTACAGATAAAAGATGACGTCACCTTACAGATCCCAGTCACTTCCACACAGGAAGGCACATAGCTCATTAAACACTGGTATCTGGTTAGTAATCAGTTTCCGCTGATACACAGAGCCCAGGAACCGGTATCAGGATCGTTCATGAGAGTGGCAGCAAGGCTTGGGAGAGCCACAATGTCTGAAAGCACCCTAAAGTGTCACTGTTATTTACCGTCGTCTCCGGCAGTGACAGCTTTTCAAACAGAATGTTTAGGCAGGTCTGACTGATGAGGAACTAAAGTAGGAGGTTATCTCAAAAATGAATCTGGGTTTGTCCGTTTTATTAGATTCAGGCTGGCAAGCACTCCACCCACTGCAGACATGCAGAGATTAACTGGAATGGACTTGTTTTCTTTCCTTTTTTCTTCTGTGTGAAGTCATTAGTCTGATCTGATTAGTTTGGCAACGCTGGTAGCATCACCTGCCAATAACTTATAGACACACACACACACACACACTATACAATGCCTCCTATAGCTTCAGTATATTGATCATACATTACATCATCTACCCTCAAACCACTGTAGAGACAGAACCTTTGGATCCTCGTGTTAACTCGTTTCCTCGGGTAAGAAGTCGAGGCACAAACACTTATTATAAGCATAGACACTTCACAGTGCGAATATTAAAAACATCTAAAAACAAAATCACTCTAGACACAAACGGCTGATGTAAGCTCACACAAGGGACACCTCGATATTCATAAAACGGTCTTTTATGCAAAGAGTCCATCGCAGCCTGTGTGTCAGGAGGCGAATAGCATTTTAACTATAATCTCTTATCAAGAATCTACATTCTGCTTCCCGTGTGAGTTCGGACCATTTCTCTGGCCACTAACACATTTCACTCCTTTTCACTGAAGGCCCTCTTTCCTGTTTTATGGCTCTAATAGGATCAATCAAGCGTAACTCGATCCTCATCTCAATCTCCTTCTTTCCTCCCATCTCTTTCAACGGTCCGGGGAAGCCCTGTGATATGGGTTGTGGTTTTATAAGATAATTTCATTATCGATGTCCTGATCAACTGGGCAGGATTTGTACGAGGGCTCGACTGCTGGGAATGCTGGTGGCGAGCGGAAGCCGGAGAAGTTTCGACACTACGCATCACCAAGCCAATCCTGTTCTCATTTCATGCTGCAAAGATTTTTTCATCACCAGTATTCAGTTTGGGGTATTTTTGGAGCCCCGTTTGAATGCATGAGGAAAGAGAGTGACTTATCTTTCATTCAAGCCACAATACGTCGTACACGGCAGATACGGCTCGTCCTCTCAGTGACAGGACAGGAAGAACGCCTCTCTCTCTGCTTTAGTACATGAATCCATTAAGACATTAACGAGGGTCTTTCCTAGTGAAATCACAGTGAGCATCATAATGGATCTTGGCACGATGTTGGAGTGTGTGTGTGTGTGTGGGGGGGGGGGGGGGGGGGTCATAGGGTTGATAAGGGTGATGTCATACACAGCTTCAGTCAGACTATGTCCAAATAAGATGAGCAAAGCATCATCAGCCCTTGACCAGTGGTGTCTAAATTAGATTGTGTGATGTGATGAAACAAAACTAACAATAGCTTTCCTGTGTGAGACGGACCTACCCACCATATACTCATAAATCCGCTGTTGTTCAATCAATAACAATTGCAATTTAAGATTAAAGAGCCAAAAATGACCCGATTTGCATATTTAATTATTTTGATATTGTGAAACTGTCAATAGCCCAACATGAAGGAGAACATGGTTCAAATAAAAAGCGGTAAGGTCAGAAAGTAATTTCTGATGAAATGCCCTCATAGCCAGTTTGGCTTTTTGGTGCCCAACTTGAATAAATGAGGAAATAGGGTTTCTTATGTTCAAGCCAGATTCCAGAGAACACAGTCGATACGGTCCACTCCCTCAGTGACAGGGCATGAATAATGCCCGTCTCACTCTCTCCCTTTGCTTCACTACATGAATCCATTAAGACGTTCACATGGGTCTTTCCTTCCTTTATCACAGTGAGTATAGAAGGCAAGTTAAAGTGTCTGTGTGATTATTGAAAAGCTACACTGACTAAGGAATGCTTTATATTAGTATTGACAAAAAAAAAACATTTGAACTATTTAAAACTGCCATGTCATCGCAGGTCACTCTATAAGCCCCTTTTGATTTCAGAAATTGAGAAATAGACTTTAGCCATGCCATGTCAAAATGGGTAAAGCCTGTTTTGGAAAGAATTAAGAGGGATTTGATGGAAAATAATTGAGGCATTATTCCCTTGAGAATTTGAATGAGGTAACAAACATTTAGCCAAAGAGAGAATCAGTGTTTCGTAGTGTATGTAAATTATCAGGCGAGATCCTCAAGCCTGAACAATGTTCAAAGCTCTTCTGTTTTATTTGTGTTTTGTTTCAATGTGTCCTTGCGCGTGCCCTGCTGACATCCAATTTTACTTTCCACATAGGGTGCAGCTCACACTCCTCACACGCGTACAGATTTCACAAACTTTGCCACCTCATGCAGTTCTGCAGTGCAGAGCGAGCCAAGTGATAGTAGGACACTAATGAGGTTGCTGGCAGATCACAGTGTATTGTGTCAGTATGAAAAGTTTTTACAGCTTTAAGATGCTAAGTTGTAGAAATCTTTGATTAGTTTTTTTTTTTTTTTTCTCCCCCCATACAACTAAGAAAAACCTAAACCTGCCTCTGCCTGTATTAGGACATCAAGTAAAGCACGTCGACACTAGCCAGGAAGGCACTCATCTCCGGACTACATACTCTCCGTCCTGAATTCTCAAGAAACCAGAGCTTAACAAAGCAGGCATGAGTGGCAGCAATGATTTCCAGTGGTATTCCAAATGGTTGTGCTGCAGCATCAATATGAGTCATCCCAGTTTTGATTTCTGGGAAGCTAAGGCTATTGCTTCGCCAGTTAAGGCTGTACACCACTGGGGAAATGGCAGCTATATTCTCCGTTGAACTGCTGGGATTGATATACCAACATTAATGAATAAATATCCTAAAAAAGGAGAAAGAAAGGTGACGGGAACTTACTTTCTCAGATGCTCATGCTCCTTGAGAAACAGCTCCGTTCTTCTGTTGTTGACCCCGGAGCCACTCTTGTATGTTCTGAAAAGGGAACGTAGATACAACACGGTCACTTTTAATATGGTCAACAAATTAAAGAAAGTAATGTTACGTTATTTTCTAGTTGAGTATTGTGACACAACGTTGTGAGAGACCAAGCTCACTACCTTAGGTTAGGATCCTGAAAGACCAAGCCGAGTGGGAGTTAAATGACCATCCATGTTTGAAACACTAATGATTCTTGTCTCTTCAGATGAGCGGGCTTTGGAATCAGTCGCTCAGAGAAAGAGTTATTTGAAATGGCAGCCCATTCAGTCACAGTTCAACGACCACAGGGTGAAATTGTTTGCTGCAGGTTTGTCTTGAAATATGAGAATACTGTCCGTCTGTCTACACACGCTCTTTAAAGTGGGCCGTCCGACTGAACATTAGGGGCCTCTGGTGAAAGGTGTTGTTCACCTTAATGGTGTGGTGAAGCTCCGCTGGTTCACACAAACTGGAAACACACGTGGCCCACATCTAACTAACTCTCTGCGGCTTCTTACATTTACATTTAGGGCATTTAGCAGATGCTTTTGTTTTGTTCCTTAATGCTGCATGATCTCTTATTCCACAAGTATTAGGATTCTTTTAAGTTCACTTATTTTGAAACTACTTGCATCAATGTGCCACCAAGCCATTCTTGTCCAGTGATAATTTGAAGTCCCGCTGCACTTTAGCAATTGCATCTTTTGAAAAATATATTCGGATAGTACCACCCTCAGCACTCCTTGCATCGGCTCCCTCAATCGTCATAATAAATCACATTTACATATACATTTAGCAGACGCTTTTGTCCAAAGCGACTTACAATAAGTACTTTTGTTGAAAGAAACCACAACATATCATTGCTGATAAAGTAAAAGCGAAAAAATACAAACAAGTGTTAGGTCCTCATCTGTGTAAAGTTGTAACTGTTCAGCAAGGAATAGGAGTACAACAGTGCTATGATCGGAGTGCTACACTTGCTGAACAGAGAAGTGCGTTTTTTTGTTTTGTGGGAGTGAGTCATGCTATGCAGAGTCGAGGTGAAGTCTGAACAGGTGAGTCTTGATCCTTTTTCGGAAGATGGCAGTGACTCTGCTGTCCTGTCATTAGTCGGGAGTTCGTTCCACCACTGAGGACCAGAACAGAGAAGAGTCTGGACTTTGCTGAGCGACATTTGTTTGATTTCAGCGATGGTGGTACCAGCCGGCCAGCTGAAGTAGAGGAGCCAAGTGCTCGCTTCGGGGCATGAGGTTTGACCAGTGTTTGAAGGTAGATGGGTGCCGTTCCATTGATGGCCCTGAAGGCCAGTGTCATCGTCCTGGCTTCTTATTCCTTTACTATTCACTGCGACATTTACTCGGATCCGTTGACCAAAAAAAAGCACAGGCTGTGCAGGACCATTTTTTTTATCCAACAGCAGTCGGCGCCAATACCACTGCATTTATTGCTTTACAGTAAAAGCCCTCTTGTGGTTCACCAACGGAAAGCTTTTAATGTGAAGCAAGCAGCAGGGAATTTTTGGTTTGCTTTAGCAGTAACTTAACACAGCAAATACAGCACCAGGATGGTTGCAGATCAGAAAACAGACTGTTAATGGTTGGTTGAAAGCGAAGACGAGGTGTCAAGGGTGGAAAACAAATCGTACATTACACAGAAGCTTCTTTCTATGGAAAGCTGAACAAAGAAAACGTTCTTCTTCTTCCCTCTGGTCCCCTGCATGGCCACATATGTTGAGCCAATTAGTTTACTGCAACAACACAACATGGAAGAGTGTCCTGTTCCCAAGAGGGGCCATATTGGAATCGCCTAAAAATCACAGCTCTGCATGCCACGACACGGCTAAAAACCTCACACTGGGCAGTGGGAAAGGGCCCAAGCCAAGGTGCTGCCTGGCCTGATCTCCTTTCTCGACAAAAAGGTTCAGAGAGAGTGGTTGGGAGTCGAGAACAGTATACAATTATTTTACTATTCTATGCATTACCCATGTGAATAGACACATGCTGATAGCAGGAAGAAGTAGCATACTCATTTTACAAATATATCCTGTAGCAAAGGAGTCAAAGATAATGGATGGACTGTTATCACGTCCATTCTCCTTTGCTTGATGCAGCTCTCGCTATCGGCGTCCCTGAACAGCGGACCGCCCGCGCTCCCACCCAGCTTACTGTAAGCATTCCAAGAACAAATGTGCCTGCTTCATCCCCAGTGTGCCATCCGAAGCCGTTGAATGAAAATACTATAATCAGCGGGCACGCAGCACGCTCCACAGTGGCTGCATTGAGCCCGAGCTGGCCGCCCTACCGGCAGAGTTGATGCCTTTTATGGGGCTAGAATTGCCTGTACTGACAGCAAGCTGCATCTCTCCAGCAAGGCTTTTTTAAAAGGGCACCAATGTAAATCACATGCAAGCAGTCATTGTTGTTGCTGACATTTAGAATCAAGGCAGGAGAAGAGGGGAGCGTACGGTCTGAGCCAAGCTCTGTTCCTGTCATGAAGCTGTGTGTGTGCATGTGCGTGTGTGTGTGTGCGTGTGTGTGTGTGTGTGTGCGTGTGTGTGTGTGTGTGTGTGCAAAAGATTATGCTGACAGAGTCTGCAAGCACACAGGAAGATATTGATACAGGTTTTGACAAAATATCATATCGTCATTGATGTGCTTGCATAAATAACAAAGAGCGCTCCATTTCTTTGAATCGATATGGCTTTTTTGTGGGTGCAGTGTAAACAACCCCGATACACATAAAAATCGACAGTTAATTCAATCCTTGCCCAAGATCTCTACTGCCCTCTACCTGACAAAAGGGATAAAAAGGCTCATGTCCTTATCATACAAGGACCATAAAATATCAGGCCCCTGCTTCATTGATGTGGGGAAAATATAGTCTGTAACAGTGCGTTTCATTGTGACACTAAGTTAGCTCCCAATATTGTTCTTTACAAGCTGCGTTACAGTCAAGGCAGTTCAAATGTCCACGATCAACTGCATACATTGTCAAGTTCTTCCATATCACTTCACCATGCAGCAGCAGTTGTAATCCCCCTACCTGTAAGCTCAGACTGCTCTCTCATTAGCAGCCCCCCGGGCACATTAGTCATCGTTAGCCTGAGCAGTGGGTCAACAAGCCCTGGCTCATTTCTATGCATTAGATTCATCAGCAGTGAGCCTATTAGTAGAGTCAGTGGGACGCCATAGTAATGTGATTTAATGAGACGATTGAGGAAGCCGATGCAAGGAGTGCTGAGGGTGGTACTATCTGAATACTTTACAAAAGATGCGATTGCTAAAGTGCAGCGGGACTTCAAATTATCACTGGACAAGAATGGCTTGGTGGCGCATTGATGCAAGTAGTTTCAAAATAAGTGAACTTAAAAGAATCCTATTACTTGTGGAATAAGAGATAATGCATAGAAGCATTAAGGAACAAGCCAAGTGCATTATTAATATAATTTTTTATACACAAGCGCGGTCTGTAAAACAGTAGATAGCCTTTTTTTATATCCCTTAAATCCAATGCATGCAAGTTAGTCCAATTATTACACTGTTATAACATTTTACCAGTAATAAAAAAATGAGAATAAATCAAACTATTTTGTAATATAAGGCCTGACAAGCTATTATGAACTAGACACCTTTTAATAGGTCCATGTGTGATAGCTTTATGAGAAAGAGTGATGATATAAAGTGACAGTTATGAATGTATGACTGCATGAGGCGTCCAAAGACTATCTGCATACTACAGTAGATGGATGGAAAAGGGATCAATAAGAATCCTGCAGTGCTCACCATATGTTCACTGCCGCGTCTTTCAGATCAATAAGTCATTACAAAAAAAACCAACAACAAAAAAAAAACAAGAGTCATGGTCTGTGGGAGCCTCCATCTCATTTCAATACACTCACTCACCAAGAGCCAATCTAAGCAGAGGACACACTTTCTCAATACAAGGCCAAAGAGGCAATGTATCTTCTTAGGTTTTAATGGCCAACATTTGTCAAGAGCCTGCCAAGTGGAAGTCAAGGTTCAACTACCCCTCTAAGGAATAAGGTCTACAACAGAAACACAATGAATAATGCTCGGCAGTTTTTATTCCTCCACAGCCAGGATCCAACATGAGTAACGCACCCCCCTGACAGTATTATCTGGTTTGTATGCAACACCATCCACACAATACCAACAGTTTCATGTGAGAGAGCTTCTTCACCAGTCAATACATTTAATGATTTATCAATAGTTCTGTGCATTGAGTCTACATTCCCTATAACTGTGGGCACATGCTGGTGAATTACCTGCATGGTCAAATTTATCACCAAGTTGTGTGACTGTGTACTCACTCAATGTCTTTCCTGACGGACCCGAGCAGGTCTTCCCTCTCCCGGATGGCCAAGAAGTTGCCTTTGGTTTTGTGGAATTCATGCGTGTAATCCTGCATAGAAAACAAATATGATGATATGAGACGTGATAACGAAGAAGCAGCGTTGGAAGAATTGAAAAAATGAACACCAACAGGAAATAACTGGAAACCCTGAGGCGTGTGTGCCACAGAAAAGTTCATTTCCAGAGTGTTTTATATATTAAAACAAAACATGTCAAGTAGAACAGAGGATGGCAAACAGATGAGCAGCAACAATAAAAGAAGAGAAAGAGAGGGCAAACCTGTAGGATGTCTCTGTGTCTCTGGAGCGTGTGCATGAGTGCAGCGTTGAGAGAGGCTGTGCCGGGGGTGTTGGTGTACTCCGCCATCTTGTCATTCACTGCGGTCAGCTGACAGAGAGACGAACGGGTGAATAAACTAATGTACAGTCCAACCAAAAAAGACACCAGGGATCAGCAGATAAGGTGAAGACTCAATACTCAATCCAAATACAACATGGTCACACACACACACACACACACACACACACACACACACACACACACACACACACACACACACACACACACACACACACACACACACACACACACACACACACACACACACACACACACACACACACACACACACACACACTAATGAGTGTATATGTAGTATACTTAGTACCCCAAGTATATGGGGGATAACAGCATATTTACTATCACACTGTAGCCATTGTTTTGGACTTTTTGACATCTAACAGTTGCAACTTTAAACAATTATATATACTGTACTGTTACATTCTACACTTCTACCTTTGGACAGCCACATCAGAAATTAAATCATGCATGTCAATTTTTGAGTGGACCTGACTTTTAATGTGTTAAAGCACTCTATGGGTCCAACAAAAAACGTAAGAAGAAGTGGAGCATGCAGTTTGCTCTTTCCTTGATGAAAGACCCGAGGCATAAATCCAGTGTTCTTATTACAGTCTTTTTGCCGGCCTTTCACGGGCCACTGGCCCATAAGAATTTACTTACTTTGGCCAGAAGTTGTTCAATCTCCACTGACATGGTGTCAAACATCCTGTCTTGGGTAGAGTTGTTTAGCAGCGGGGTCGTGTCTGACCTTGAGGGAGCAGAACAAGAATCAAAAACAATGAGAGAGATGTCTTAAATGTTTTTTTTTTTTGCAAGGGGGACAAATCTTCTAGCACTTGGGTTCAAACTGAGTTTAGCTAATTAAATAAAAAGTATCGTTCCTGAAAAAATGAAAACAATTCATATAGCAACAGCTGGTGATGGTTTAGTGAATGTCCTATGTAAGGATGCATCAGTAGAATTTCTAGAAAAATAGTTTTCAAGAATCAAAATATTAAAAGGTGCACTAGATCTCGTCCTTTCAGATTGCAAGTAGTGGCAGGGAAGTTCTCCCTTACTTCCCGTTCACGGATATCATAGCTTGTGAACAACACCCTGGGAGTTGGTATGGATGCAATGTATTCTTCACACACTTCCTTCCTGCAGCAAACACTTTCCTGTGCTGGCAAGCCTCCGTCCACATATCCAGGCCCTCTGACCACTATGATTTAGGCTCATTTTGGGCCTCGCCATCCTTAAGGTTGTTAAATACATGTTGGGATCATTTTTACTAGTGATTGTAACCAGTAGCTGTTTCAATCAAGGACATGCCCCAACATGGATGATCCCCCTCATACCTATGTTAAATATAAGTCATGGATTCCTTCACTAACAGAAATGAGAGGGACTTCAATTTCTTAGAAATGTCACTTACGATTAGTTTCATTGTCAATTAATTGGATAACGTATTTCTCTTCATTTGGTCTTTAAAATGTCAAATAAAATGTGTGAAAATGCCCACTATTATTTCCATATTATATATCATATAATATTCCATTTGATCATATCTGGCAAACCCTTAAGTTTGAGCATTTTTACTTGAAAAACTACTGAAATTATGAATTGATTATTAAAACAGTTGCAGGTTAGTTTTCTGTTGATTGATTAACTACTTGTCTCAGCTCTAACATGCCTATATTAACCATCACAAAAACTCGACCTCCCGATCAGGTCCAATGTCTTCTTGATTTAAGCAGTGTCAGTCACAAGCAGTTGGACATGCTTGGTGTACTAAGTTAACTGCTTCTCGACATCCCATCACCTGTGCGACTGAGACTAATAGACGAGCTTGTCTGCAGGGGAGGTGGATCTTACGTGTCTGCTCGACGTCCATCCCTGGAGCTGCTGTAGCTCGTGCACAGTTTACTGAAGGAGACCAACTTCAGGTCGAGTTCATTCTCCAACTGTCTGGCCTGCTTTCGCAGATCTGTTACAGGACACACAACACAGTTAGCGCTTTAATAACGGCTCGTTGTAGTCTTGTCTGCCGTCTAATGAGCGTATCAGCTGGCACAAGGGACTCTCGATGTGTGATAAACCGTTTAGAGCGGAGACAGATTTAAACAGCTTAAGGAACGACGTCCGTTCAACACAGCGATGTGTTTTCTAGCTTGTTGGATGCTAGTCGTTGTGGAGACACGTAGCTTACGTGTTCAAACCGTGGATATGAGCCGAAACGCGCCGACTGTGACGCTGGTAAATTCATCGTTGGCATTATGAATACTGAACTAGATGTTGCCTCACGCTCTGTTTTCTCATATCGAGTCTTATTTGTGCTCCCTTACCTTCCCAGTAGGTGCTGCCTCCCACTCCTGCCATCTTTGTTGTCCTCTGACGTCACCGAGTTCCGGCCGGGGCGTGTCACGTGTCAGAAGAAGACGTTTCACAGAAAATACACCAGTGTTTTCCTCGCCCTCAGCTGAGGCTGTCAGGCTAGCCACTTCTCAGACATGCACCGGTCCCCACAGCACTAATAATATAAACAGCGCCGTCTAGAGGCCGTCTGGGGGCTTCCACAATAAAGATAGGCTATATTGCAGGTTATACTGTCAAATTGAGTGATTTTAAATGTTTGTGTGTGTGTGTGTGTGTGTGTGTGTGTGTGTGTGTGTGTGTGTGTGTGTGCCAAAAAATTTGCCTCTGAGGACTTGATCTGTACAGAATACACCATTCTCTGTACCAGCACCCCAAGTACAATAGATGTCATGGAACAATAAATAAAGTAAAGATAGTAGCAAAATCATATTAGAAATACGACTAGCAGTGGGTGTCGAGCAGGGCCAAAGCAGCAGGCTCAGCTGTACCTGTGAGGCAAGGAAGGCAATCTAGATTTATGGCAGATTAAATAGGGTGTGGTCCCAGGCAAACCTGAGCCATGCCCTCACGATAAGCATGATCGAAGAGCAAAGTCTTACGTCTATGTGGAGAAGGGGTCCGCATCCCAGATGGAAACTGGTATTTGTATGACTTTACACACACACACCATTGTCTAGTTGTTCCAATAAATTCCACTTCCTTCACTCACACGTGCACATACTCGCACATTGGCCATCAAAAGCAATTTGGCATTTGGTGCCTTGCCCTTGCTGCCACAGCATCCCCCAAATCTCCCCAATTGTTAAAAAAAAAGACAATACAACACGGAAGCAAGAGAAAGGTGGCAAGGTGTTTTATTTCATTGTGTTCCATGAGTCTTTGTGCATGTTAGCATGTCATGATCACACAGAGGGTTTTTTTATTAAATGTTTTGTTGTGTGTAGATTCATGGTTGACATGAATTGCATTTATTTTCCCCATTCACAATTGGCAAACACTATTTACAGTTGATTCCAGTTTATATAAAAATCTTCACACCAACACTGCGTGACCCTGACACACGCTCAACGTTCAAAAATCACACGCACATTCACAATATAAGAAAGAAAAAGAATATACAAAACTGTTTCTCAACACAGATATCAGGTTTCACTTCACGGACGACAGCTGCATTTGTTAAAAAGAGAAGGAAATAATCTCTTCTCAAAGTAACTAATAATCAAGGCAAATTCTTCAGTGAACGAGTGTGTATTCCTTGAACAATGTGATGGAAAAACATGCATACCAAATTTAAGAGCCATCTGATTTTAGGGATCCAGTGCATCAATTTTAATTCAGGTAGTAATGATCACACATATTTCCAAAGAAAGCCACAAGTTTTGTTTAGTAGTGCACTTAATTCACGAGAAGCTGCTTAAGAGTTTATTTATATGCCATGTTGGACATTACCAGCAGGGGTCTCCCTTTTCCTTCTAATAACAGACACTTTACCTGCATGTCTTTGATGGTAGTTACTTATGGAGTAGCTGTAAAGTTTGTGACAAGCCTTTTTCTTTTTGCAGCTTTCAAGCACATCTCAGTCAAATAGATTAAGATCTATATGACCTTTGTTTAACAAGAAGATTGGATGATAACATTTCTTTGCACTGGACCTTTCAACCTTGTGTCACAGGTGGCTCCGACGTTGATTCGTAGACGGTGATCGGATGGACAAGCCTAGTAGACTTTTGCCCTCCAAAGTATTGTTTAGTCAGGATTAAACGGTGAAATGAAAACAGATTTGATATTCCTCATTATGAGACATGGCAAGATTGCACATCCTTGATCAAAAACAGGGCACACACTCAACTCACTCAGTTTGAAATTAACCTACAACCAAAAAAAGGGGAAAATAATAAATACATTCTTTTTTTGTGATTACATATTTAAAAATCTGATTTTTTTCCCCCCACGTGGCCAATGATATGAGACAATCCTCGCATTCCATTTCATGCAAGTGACCTCAATGCGCACCCTGTACTTACTGGGAAGGGTATAATTTAAGCATTTCATTGGTAACAGAGTTTCCCTGATGCTTTTGATAAGCTCTTTCCCATGATGATGATGGTGATGGTGATGATGATGATTCTGGCCTCAACATTGACTCACTTGAAAAATACAAAAACTACTGAAACCAGACCGGCCAGCCTCCAGTCACCTTTACAGAAACAGTGCAACACTGGATTCAGCAGTCCTTTAATCACAATCTCTCACTTTTTCCTACCACCTGAGTATAGGAGGGATCGAATATCATCTATTCACTATGTTACTGCTTTCCGTCATATACGTCAGCCAGAACGGACTGTAAACTTTACAGAAGCCAAGGCACAGTGTTGGATTCAGTCTCCCAAAAAGGCTCAAACACTTCAATCTGGTGTTGATAAGAGAAACATTTCTTAATTTCTTAGCTCAAAAGCGGTATTGAGAAGAATGCACCATATCAGTGGGGAGATTGTGTGAGATTAAGCACTTCCATCCAGAGGTCATTGCACATCCTCTTACCAGTTTATTTGGACTTATCGGCTGGAACCCCCTTTAGCCAGGCAGGACAGGGGGGTGATCTATAAGAGCACCGGCGTGGCTCGGAAATTAAAAGGCTGTGGAACTCAAAACCTGCTATAAAAAAGGACGGATGAGGGCCACGGTGGACCAAAACTTTCCAGGCGCCAACAGGATGCTCTTAAATAATAATTTAGTAGCACTAATAACTGAGTGACTGGGAGTGAATCTCGTTATTGCAAAATAAAGTGTCCTTATCACTCCTATATCTCCGCCACAAAGAGAGACAGATACTGTCTAGAGTTCAACCTGTTGCTTGGTTAAATTTAGGGGGGAGAAAAATAAAATAGTGAACCAACAGCCAAACTGGTGGGATATTCCTCAGATTTTGTTGGCATACAGTGTCTCCTCATCGCTTTCACTCTCATCCTGAAACTCGTGGGCAAGCAGCGACTTCTTGGAGCCCATAGAGGTGAGCCGGATCTCGTCGTCGTAATCGTCTCGGTGCTGCCGCAAGCGGTGGAAGCCGTCTTTTTGACGATTCGACTTGGCTGCACACACACACCAGATGATGCACGCCGTCACCACCAACGCCGTCATGGAGGCCGCTGCAAGGAGGGAGAGAAACACACAACTCAGCATGCCTTCTTATATGAAAGAAGTTGCTGTTTATTTCCAAGTATTCAGTGTACAATATGAAGATGTCATGATTATCCTGGGCATAATAATTGTGATTCACAATATCCTGAAAAATCATCAAAATTACTTAAACTCTTAGAAATGCCACTAAGTTTGTTTAGAATCAAATATTTGCATTGCAGCACAGATTATCTCTTTAGTGAAAAATAAATCCTAAATAAAAAAAGGTAATGAATGAATACATTTGATTACATGCTACTTTTGATCACATGCTTCTTCCTGTATTTTTTAAATTCAGGCCTTTTTTCACTTGATCACATGCTAAAGCTAAAATCAGGTCACATAATGCACACACCGAAGCAACTTTCACTGACATGCTTACCTGCACTGGCCACCACAAACTCTCTGGGCAGACCAAAGATGCTGTTGTCCATGTCGAACTCAATGATGATGGAGCTAGCAGCTTCATAGGAAGACACCACCACCTGCAACACAGCACAAACCCCTCAATAAGCCTCTGAGCCGACTCGTGGTCACATTTCAACAACGCTGAAATGATGATGAGTTTAACAGCAACATTCCTAATAGGATGATTGTTGTTCAAACATCAGAATCTATAATTATTTGTCTCAAGTTTGTTTAGTGTGGTAGGGTCTGATCTCATCCATTCAGGCTGTTCGTCCAAATGGAGGTAAAGAGCATTAAGCCGTCTGCCAGTCTCCTGAGAGAAGTGGGGCTGTTAATTATCTAATTGGCAAGCCTCACTTGCAGGTGTGACTGCTCAGTATAATCTGCTCCAGGTTGCCTTGAATGTCCAAAATAGGATTTGAGCGCTGGTTCATAAAAATCCTAAATTACACAGCTATCTTCTGAGAGGTAAATCACATTATTCACTTTTTGTAACTTGCTTGACTTTTCTCTATAGCAAGTGTGAAGTGTCTGCCATTCACTTGGTGTCATTATTTAAGTGCAGTTTAAATAAAAATGGGAGAAACTAGACCCACATCTCAAGAAACCAGGATTTCAAACCTGATTGAGTAATGTGGTTTGAACGCTCATCCAAAGAGTTGTCAAAGAGTAAGTGCACCTCTTGATCCAATTTCTTTCTTTTTTGCACAATATGTCAAGATATGTTGCTGGTAGTTTTACACAAGAATCCACTAAAACCAATGTAAATTCCATTTCCAGAGGAATGAAATGCGTCCCTATGGCCTAAGGCGGAGTATTCGATGCCCTAAGAAATATGGGGAGACTATTAAAGAGAGGCAATACATGTTGGCCCCAAGTTATGATTTGGAGCGTATGTGTGGGCAGAGTGAAGCGGACCCCCAGAAACCCCTGGATGACAGATATATGAGGAACACTGCCATCGTTCCAGATCTCAAACATTCCCAGAGTGACGGAGCCCTGACTACTGAAGAGAGGACCTCCAGCAGCGTGGCAACTAGCCAGCCAAGACCTCTGATGATCCACGGCTTCACAGTACCAGAGTACCAGCAGATGTATCATTCAATGGTCGAGCCCCTGCTCTTCAGGCCTTGCGGGAAACCCGCAGCCTACAGTGTGGAGCTGGGCCGTGATATAAAGGAACATCTGTTTACAGAGCTGGCCTACCCTACGCTTCAGATTTCCGAGCTGCCAAATGGAAAGGTGGAGGTGATGGAGAGATTCTGTGTGCTCCGCCCTACACCTTTCATAGATATGGACAGTAATGGGGAACCACAGTAATATTCTACCATTGACTATTTATGATAAGAGTGTAATTTTCTTTTCTTTTTTTTGTCTCTTTATTAAGACAGTTTTCATTTCCTTGAAATGTAATGAAGCAGCTGGATTTATATTTAAAAAAAATAATGTCAAATGTTTGACATTTGCAGTAAAGCGCCTCTTTATAAACAGTTTTAAGAATAATCTATGAATGCCGCATTTTTAATTGGGGTTCCTATCATTGTAAACTGAGTCGGAAGCTTTTGCATTATTTGTTTGTACTGTAGGTGTGTGTGCGTGTGTGTATGATCACCACCTGTTCAACAGGGCACATGTGGTTGCAAAGAGGCACAGCTGCTTTCTGCTTTCTTACACTTTATCATAAAAATCAATACTCAAAACCAAACATTGTACGCCTCTTCTTATATGGATTTTGTCCAATATTTCTTTTTTTCCCCAATCAACAAAACATTTGAATTTCAAGTTTCTTAAAAAATCTATATTTTGTATGCATTTTAAGTGATCTTAACGGAAAACCTAATTAGAGCCTGTTAGATTCACTAGTTGTCAAGAGTTATCCCATCATGGCCGTCTCTCTGAAGGCTAGTACATTCCTAGAAACTGTACCTCTTGACGTTGTTGTTGGTAGCCGTCGGCAACGGCTTCAATGTTGTGGTTGCCAGGAGCCAGCAGCGCATGAAAGTAGCCGCCCTCTGTAGTAAAGACTCTCACTCCCCCATTCAGTACGATGATCGCCCCAACAATAGGCTTCCCAGTCTTGTCCCTCACCACGCCTCGCACCCCTTTATGGACCTGAGTACGGTAGAAATGGAGGGAAAACAAGACCGTATGATGATGGTGGGAGTTAGACTTAAATCCTTGATTTCAGGACTATATATATTATAATTCCATACTGCTGCACTATGAAAATATATACAGTTGTTCATCTTTATGTAGCAATATTAAACAAGACTCCATGTTGTAAAATCTGACATCATACCTCCACCAACATGCTGAGGAGAGCCTTCTTGTTTTCAGCCCAGAGTGTGGCCAGCTGGTCAGCAGGAGGGAACAAACAGCAGCCACTATACACTGTGATCTCTGGACAGTGGCCAAAGTCCATGCTGAAGTCCTGGGAAGACATGAATACACAAGGCGACACATGAGTCCTGATCCAGAAGCCCATTTCTGGCTTTGCTTTATCTTCTCATTTGAGTTGAGATATCTCAAGACTAATATTATATTATTCAGGATTTCTCAACTGTTTAAAAAGTCCTTAAAACATCCCAACTCCATTGAAAATGTGCTTCTTCCATTTCAGATCGTCATATCTTGATAAAATGCTAAGTAGTGGCAGCATGGATGCCAATTTAACTCCAGAAACTGCAACCAGACACTGTGGTGGAGACTTACCTTCATGCTCCCCATGTGACTTTGTCTCTCTGCTGCCCTCATGATTCCATCTGGGATGTTACCATCTGAGTTACAGAAAAAGTCTGTTATAAACTGATTCAATACCAACAGGACAACAGGGATCATTCATAGTATATAAAATGACATACTCTGCCCATTATTTGAACATTCGGTGTCCCCGAGGTGCATCTTAGGGTGGTTGTTGGCATAAACACCTGCCAAGTACTTCAACGTGCCCTCATTTTCAACTGGAAAAAAGTAAGAGTACATAAAACCACACAGCCAAAGTTAGTTTCTATCCAGGAATATATAATGTGTTGAGATGGTGCATCATTTGTCCTATTCGTTGCAAATTGCAGCTGTATAATGTATGTTTGTGACTATGAAAAGCCAATCCATAGGTTGTGAGAAAACTACCAGGCTGGACGGGCTTGTCATAAGGGTAGGTAGCAACAAGGGAGCCTCCATCGAGGGCTACAGACAGAGTGTAGCTCTTGTCTAGAATCAAATCCATCATGGCTCTGGTCTCTGGTTGGGCCTCCACCACACGCTGTGATGCGTTGCCTAAAAAAAACAGATGGGAGTGTTAAAGCATGCTTGGCTTTGTATGACAGGTGTATGTGCAATGGCATTTCTTTGTGACATTCAGAACAAATCTTCAAGTTGATTAAATTGTTGTTTTTTTTGTCTCTCCGTTCAATCGCACGCACACAAATCCATGCAACTGACCAAAGAAATCCGTGTCCAGATCTTTGCCATGAGCATTGGTCAGGCCCTGGGCGGAGGTGCACTGCTTCTCAGTAGCCTGTTCTCGTCCATCCGGGTTGACAGAAGGCACGATGACAATCCGGGTCTCATTGATCAGCTGGGGAAGGGAAACAGAACGAACCATTACAGACATAGCTCAATCATGTACTGTATTTTTACCGGGACCGGTTACATCACAAACTGAACCTGATCCCAGGTATGAAAAGAGTGCAGATTTCTCAGAGATCTCAGGTTTAAATCAGTGTATGCTGAACAGAAAAAGTCCAGGTTATCAAAACACAATATATTCCTGAGACACTGCATTACTCACCCTGGTGATGGCTGGGTTCTTGCCATAGTTGATACACAGGAAGGCAGCAAACTCCAGCAGGAGCTCTGTGCCTACTGGGGCATTGCCATGGATCCCAGCTACAAAGCGGATCTTGGGCTCAGACGGTTCAGCTTCCTCTGGTTTGTTGGAGATTTCCAGAGCCCAAACAGTTCGAAACTCTACACTTTGGCCCAAACTGGACGCAGAAGATAAGAAATGTAACTAAAGTGACTTTGATACTGATTTTTTCAGTTTTTACAGGAGGTATACAGGTATTGTGTGGAACATGAATATATCCTTAAAGATAACTGGTTAAAATACCTGTGCAAAGATGTAATTTTGGGAAAGTTAAGTGTGAGGCCTCTCACAAAGGCAGAGAGCTCTTTGTAGCGTCTGTAGCGGAAGCTGTTCTCCGTGGCCGTGTTCCTGACCAACTGCTCCAAACCCTGGCCTAGAGAGAGGTCCTTGATTAAGCTCTGGAGCGCCTTCTCAGATGGGTTCTGTGTGGGTTGGGGGCCCTTGGGAGACTGGCCGTTAGCGTCTGAGTGCAAACGTGTCAGTCTGAAGTCCACCACCTCCACACGATCCTTTGAGACTGTGGCGTAGATCCTCACAGGTTTATATCTGGATAACAGGGAGGTAATCACACGGAAAATAAACAGAAACTTTGTGGTATTTTCTCCGTTTGTTCTTCCTTCTGAAATCCGAATCTTACCCGTGGGCGGAGGCAGTGATGGAGTAAGTCCCAGGGACCAGCAGCCTCCAGTAGTCTCCAGTACGAGCTGTGGTGATGTTGTGGTCTATTTCCTCTACACTAATGGTGGCATTGGGAATTCCTGTGCCATCCCTAATGTCAGAGACTGTGCCTTTTACTCCATTGTGTGCCTGCAGAGAGATAAACATGAGTAGATGCAAAACTGAGGGAAGTGAGGCGAAAGCTTGGGGGGATGTTTATTACCTGGTGTATGAACTGAAGCAAGGCTCGTCGGTTTTGTTCCCAGTATTTTGGCAGGTCCTTGGCCATGGGGTACTTTACACAGCCCAGCTCTATGGTCACCTCAAAACAGTTGGTATTTAAGTAGTTCCAGTCCTGCATGCCACCTGGAGAAAAAGTACTCTTTTAAACTTCATCTCAATTCTTAAATATTTCACTTGGAGCAGAACTCAGTACACAGTGGCATTAATAAAATGTTGTGATCAACTGCACACAAGCACAGAGTCAAAAATGTGCCTCATTTACTTTAAATATCCACCATGTAAATGCAATATTGTGCCACTACTGAAGAATCAATAACACTTGAGCCTTCAACCACAACCATAATTAAAAACATGTTTGACTGATTACCCCAAGCAGAAACAGACAGAATGAACTTTCAAATAAAACATATAAATTTTCGTCTATTTTGAGGCTATAAAAGTTTGAATCGGCCAAAGGGATGTGTGAAAGCCACACAACTTTTCCAGATTATGCGAGTTCATTTGAAGTGGTGTGGTGAAAAATGCTTTTGGCAAACAAAGAGGTGTTGAGCGATGGATGTAGGCTTACCGGGAACATTGTACCAGTTTGCCCCATTAGTGATGCCATCCTCAAAATATTCCTCAGGGTACATCTCCGCACAAGGGTGTCCATTGTGCATCAAAGGATTCTCCTGCATCACACACACACAACAATGAGTACTGTTGTGGTCAAGTTTTCAGATCTCATCTCTCCACAGATTTCACAAAAAGCCACTGGGCTTTTATCTGTCCTGTCCACATTTTTGTTTTCAATTCCAACATGAAACCACAAGCACACATTATCCCGGCCTGAAATGGATCCGACGGCAACAGCGTCCGGTTACCTGTGAGTAGGCTCTGGACACCTGCTGAAAGACTTTGTCGTCAGGTGACTGGCTGTACTGAGATGTCAGCTCTTTGTCATCATCAAAGGGGTAGTTGACAACCAAGGAGCCTATATTCCACAACAAAAAGATAAGACAAACCTACAAATCTACATTTGTGTTTAAAATAAACTTCAAAATGCATAACTGGTTTACCCTTCATAATCTATCCTAATATCTAGATTTAAACTGTGCATCTAAAGCCTAAGAGATTAAGAATGTCAAAGCAATGCATGCAAAAAATTGCTGTATTGACACTGAAAGCTCAAAATGAGACTGTACCTCCATGGAGGTTGGCTGACAGGGTGAAGGGGGTGCTCTTCAGCCAGTTCATCATAGCTATAGTCTCCGGCTGTCTGGGCTCTGTGATGGTGACAAACTGGTCCGGAAAGTTGCGGTTCAGGTCAAAATTGTTGCTGTTATTGCGCCCTTTGTAGCCCTTTACATCACCTGTGAGGAAACAAGTACTCGTGATGAGTCTCCTACAGGTATCCTTATCAGCAACCACCGCATGTTCCTGCTGATATGAGATAGACAAAACCTCAGCTTCCCCATCCCCTATTATTTCCTTTTACAGATCAGAAGCAGCGATCAGTTAAAAGACATCGACAAACAGAGGAAGTGCTTTGTGAAACTTCCCCATCCTTTAAAAATGTGTCCCGAAGCCAGATGGTTCAACTAAAGCCGATTCAACCAGCAGAGGAGATGAAGCTAGTATGTAAGAAGATAATATGCAAGGGTGCACAATTTTAAAAAAGGAAAAAAAGAAAGGAAAAGGTTTCCCCTGCATAGGAATGTGGCTCTGTAGGCGCCATCTCATTTACAGCTGTGAATTTAATAGCAGTTCTCACAGAATGTGGGTCATGTGATCAAATTACTTGTTTGAGATCCTGTAATGTCACATCTTTGCTCAGGTATCCAGAGCATTATACCTAACACCGAACATGACCTGTATACCACAATAGTAGCCATAATGTTACTAGTTTTAATTTCATACTGTGTTACTTTACTGTTGCCTGTTTAAGAACTCCATAGTGCATCCCTTACCTTCAGTGGCTCCCTCATAGCCGTCGGGGTTCATAGAAGGCATGATGTGCATGCGGGTATTGTTGACTAAATGAGTGACCTCCGGGTCAGTGCCATAGTTACGGCACAGGTACTCGATGAGGTTGAGCGATAACTCTCGGCCCACGACTTCATTGCCGTGCATGTTGGCTATATACTTAAACTCCACCTCACCTGAGAGGAGAACAAAAGAAAGGACACTCAGGACATTTTAAGGGCAAAGTCTTCATGAAGTATCCCAACTCCTTGAATCAACACACTAAGCCATACCGTGCTCATGGACAGTGGGATTGTCTGAGATGACCATCACATAGAGCTCTCGGTCTTCCACGGAGCGGCCGATGCTGTAAAGATGGGCAATAGAGGGGAACTCGCTGCTGTACTTGCGCAAGAACAACTCCATGTCTGCGTAGTTGTGGTGACGAAAATCCTGAGGCTGGATGGGCTGATGTTCGGGTGGAAGTAAAGGAGCTCGGTTGTCGCTTCCCTCAGAGGGAACCAGCTGGGTCTGGGTGGAATCAGCAGCGTCGGTGGTGGTGGTGGTGGTGGTGGAGACGTGGGGATCTTTGGTGGATGGATATGTAGTCACAGTGATGCTGCCTGCAGCCTCATTGACCACAGGTGCCAATGTAAAGTTGAGTTCTGTGGCTTTACCATCCACGACCTGAACACTGTGGACTGTCACTGGTGCGTACCTGTGTACAGATAAAAAAACACATGCTTCAGTACTTCCACACTACCTGTATGGTCAAGCCAATATGCTTGCACGTAAATTTAACATGTGTTCAACTGCTGTAAAGGTTGCGCTATTTAGAGCATTCTGTACCCCGCTATATACTGCCCATTTGTGGCGTGCTTACAGAAAAAGCAATATGAAAAAACTAACTGTGGCTTATAATGACGGAATGCGGATGCTTCTCAGAATACCGAGATGGTCTAGTGCTAGTCAAATGTTTGTAAATGTTGGTGTGCCTACCTGTAATGCTTTAATTAGGAATTTGATGTATCGTTTTATGTGTAGGTTGACGGCATCTGAAAACTGTATTATTCAGGCATTGGTCAAGCCTGGGCTCAGCTCTGTCAGGTTCTCATCCACACTCTGGAGACATTGGAGGGCATGTTTGTATACCGCAAGTGTTGTATGCTGATCTCTTATTTTATGTGTTGTGTTATATTGTTGTTTTTATATTGAGTCTATTTTTATTGTACTATCGATCTTCATGTGTCTGGAATAAAATCATATATTATTATTATATTACCTCACAATCACCAACCAAAATTCAACCAATGCATGAGCCCATACATTTCTTTACATCAGAAAAATGGAGGATTATTTGTATGTTGTGTATGTATTTACTGTATGTAGCATAAGTCTAAACGTTGGATACATACTATATAATTATACCATATAATAATATAATACAGTTAGCCTGCCTCAATTTGGTATCAGCTAAAAATGAGTCAGACAAACCTAATTAAGTCTGGCTCATTAGGTAAACTCACTTTATGGAACGTTCCCCAGGAAGAACCAAATGTTAGATGACACAACAACAGCAAAATCATCAGTGCCGTGTCCTTTTAACCCCTCTATCAGGAAGGAATGAACCAATGAACCAGTCAAACACATTTCTCTTCATTCCAGTAACAAAGGGTTACTCTGTAACTCGTAAGAGGGTAAATCTGGCTGGTGCATGGACCCTGAGCTTGATTGTTTGATAGTCGTCAAGAGTCAGATCACAAATTTTGCTTCGTTCATTGTGATTTGGCAACAAGCAACCGCCTGCGGTGAAGAAACCGCTCGCGGGGCTGTCATCGGTGTTAACGTGAGGAAGTTCAGTGGTATTACTCGCCCTGGGGCCGCCGCTGTGATGTTGTATGATCCGGGGAGGAGAAGGCGGTGGTAGTCCCCGTATTTCCCTGTGGTCAGGTTGTGGTGAATGCTTGCCACCACAATGCTGACGTCGGCAAGAGGAGTGCCACTGATGGCCTCTTTCACATAGCCATGGACTCCTATATGGACCTGGAAGACAGCGGTAGTGTAAATACCAAGGAGATCTGGCTAAACTGCAGAATGGTATGGCAAAGGTGTCACGCAGAGATTGATTGTGGCATTATCGTTTTAAATGAGAACAAAAAAGGCAACATTATAATGATGCTGATGTAGCATTACTCCTTTTCTCAGCTATAAGCTCTACCTTTTCTATGTAGGCTAATAGGGATTCCCTGTTTAGATCCCATTCCTTATGGAGCTCAGAAGCAGGGGGATATTTGCAGCAGCTCAACTCCATGGTGATTTCCAGACAGTTTCCATAGAGGTAGTTGAAGTCTTGCATCCCTCCTAGATAACAAAGCAGAAATTTAAAATACAAATCAAGCTAGAAATGCCATTATACATTCAATTGAAATGATCAAAAAGAAGGATGTGTCTAAATCCAGGAATTTAACTCATGTGTAAATTAAATTCTAAACATGCTCTGCTTTCCTAAATGTGAGTGAACAGAGAAAGGATTTTATTGTGGATCGAGCTAAACTGGCAGATCGTTGATCGTGGCAAATTTCCATTATAATTGTAAATACAGTCACAAGAGTGAACAAGTAAACAAAATACGTACACAAAAAATGTTTTTAAATGTATTTATTTATCCTTTAAGATCATCTTATTTAAGATTATTTGATTAATGTGTCTGGCGCACATCTGAGTCTCTTCAAGGCCACTGTTTAAAGAGAGTGTTTAGTGTGGCAACACGCCACAGCATCTGCTGTAAGGCAAACAGAAAGACACACAGGGTGGTCATGCCGTTCGGCTAGCCATCCCACTGGAGCGACAGCAGGCAGCCAACTCCCAGGCTGAAGGGTTGCCATGACTGCAGGAACCCAGTGAAACGGCCACCTTTTACCACTTTGCTTGAACATCAAACACTAATAAATAACTTTAGCAAAGCAACCAGCCTCAATTATGACGCCAACCACACTGCGGCAGAAAATGATGGCTTTTAAGCATCTGTGAACGCAACGGTGGTTTCAATGGTTTGATGGAAACAAAAACTAATATCCACAACCCCAAGACTTTACTCTAACACCACAGTTCTGTATGAGATCCCAAGCGTGTTGCTGCTTGCAACCCATTTCATTTAAATTACCTTTGACAGCAGGCTCATTCAACCCTGGTGTGACCTGTCTGGTGCTGCCAGACATTACAACACTGCTCGTTGAACATCAAGAACACATAAGGACACTCGAGTCCTTTATTGTACATATTGACTACCTTATTATACAAATATTTTGTTTGTTGTTTGTTTTGCGTTTTAATGTTTTAATTTCCCTCCTGAATTAATATATACATCCCTTCATTCAACTCTCTATTTCTATTATACAGCACTTTTCCACTGAACAAACATTGAGATTCTCCTGAAAGTCATATTACTAACTTGAGGTAACAATGCATCCCCCTTCAAGCTGAGACAGAAACGCTGTATGCTGTAATGTGGTACACGCCTTGGCTCGGAGAGAGCGGGCGTACCGAAATACACCACAAACACTAGTTACTTGGAGGCATCTCCGGTCAAGCAGCAGCTGTTCAGGGTGACTGGCTGCCAGCTCATTCACTCGGAAGTGTTCACTGCAGATGAAAAACTCATCTGACACATCCTGGAGGCTTTTCTCGATTGTCCGTTTCACATTGGTGAGACAGAACAGATTTTTTTAATAAATGCATGAGGGGTATCACAATTGTATGCCCCAGAGTGATCCGTCAAAACTGGTGGGTACAAACACACACAGGACAAAAAGGGCCCATGCCCTCGGAGCGTATTTTGAATGTGCTCGTGTGTCGGGGTGATTCATCGGAGGTTTTACCCCCCTGTGGTAGCAGAGACAGCAGAGTGCAACATCAAACTAAAACAAACACAATCGTACCTGCTAATAATGAACAAATAACACCAAATCTACACCAAGCTGTGACAATGTGTGTAAACCTGTACTAGGCTACACCACCATGACAAACAGCACAAAAAGCCTTTTATCCGGTCACAAGACATTAGGCGTCACTTAAGTACAAACGAATCACGTACCATTTACTTAAAGTAAACACCTCCTGTATGCTAACATAGCATGACAAGCACACAGACAAACTATGGCAGACCCAGCCTTATATATCCTTCTGTGTACCGGATCCAGTGGCACACCCTAAATCCGGCAGGAAACCACTGGCCAGACAATGGAGCCAAAGTCAGAGCTGGTGGCTGAACTTGCTGTTTATAACACAGGAAGACTTTCAAGGGTCTAGTGTTTAAATGCAATAAAACATTTTACAGTCAGACGAAAATGATCATCTGAGAGGAAAAGATATTTAGGAAAGCATTACTGTGGTATGAGTGTCAGCAGTCTACAGTGACGCAGCATTAAGGTAGCGCTATCAGGGGGTCTAAAGATCCCCAGGCACTTCCAGCCTCGGAAGATTATATTCTGGACCTGGTTCTCTTGCCAATCTAAAGACAGTGACGTGTTTCTTTAAACATACTCTGGATAAGAACAACATAGGCCTACAGCGCTGAATAAAAGACTGTTGTACTGTTTAGACTCTGAATCGATGACAAATTACACAAAGTGAACACGGTGCCATTTAAAAAGCATAGGAAAAGCTTTCAACACACAAGAAACATTTCTACAACACCAGCATGCTCTACATTTGGGCTGAGGGTCACATGACGCAAAAACACAGCTCAAAAGTAAAGGACGCCCTTCGAGGCCAGACTGTGTCAAGAGATTATGAATCAAGATAACATGTTATGCTGAATCATTATTTCAAGCCCCGACTGCCAAACAAAAAAATCCTCCTGTCCCTGACTCCTGGTCCTGGCTCTGTGCCGGGGCCACTCGTTATGTCACACAATGTCCTGACCGTGAACCATCATCTGCCATTAGCCCAGTTTTAGCCGTGACATTTCATCCACTGAGACATGTCGGACAGACACACGCACTGTCTACTCAACTGTTTGACACTTTTTGCTGTCCATCTTCATCTTGATATCGTTCCTGCTAAGAGCTCTAATAACTGGCTCCTATTGCAGCCTTACCCTGCCTAAATACCGGCCGTTTTAGTGGGGGAACAGCAACAACAAAAGACTGCCAGTAATCCCAGTCCTTTTCATTTCTGATGACAATAAAGCCAGTATTTACGCAGATAAGTACGAGCAAACTTTTGCTGTCAGTTTACAAGTGTCTATTCAAGGCTTTGGTAATGATTTACAGCTCCAGTTCCTGGAGGCAAACGGACAGTGTGACATACAATGACATAATATCAAGTTCAACGTAACCTGCAACAGAAGAATAAAAGACAGACAATCACTTCTACACAGCCGGTGCATCACTATAAAAGCTATAGTTTAATCAAGTTAATGATTGACAAATCACTAATATGTACAACACACCATCATTACCTTACATTAACTACAACATCTCAACAGGAAAAGCACTGTGGTGACCTGCATTCACCACCTGCTAACTTCCTGCACAAACCAACAAAAGAAAAAGACTGCTGATCAAGTTTCTGCATGTTCGATGCAGACTAGAGCCTTTTCCTCAACCCAAACTGAAGAATCTGGTGAGATGGCATCTGCATTTACCTTAGCTATTAAAAGACACTTGAAAGAGAACAGGGACACACATATATAGGCTTCAATATACCCAGACCGAGCTGTGAGGCGAACCCGCCTATTCCTCTTACATTTTCAATAATTACTGGCTTGTCACAAAAACACTCCGAGCTTAAGGCTTATGGTTTTTCAGCGTTTTGACCACAAACCGGACCACAACATTTAATGCATCAATGACTGAAGTATGAGACTGAATTTACTTTTTGGGGTCATTTCCAGTTAACAATGTTGTGTCTGAAGAATCAAGTCCATTCCATTCTACGCAGCTCTATTCACAAAGTACTCCCGGAAATAATTAACTTTGCTTTACGTTGCCTTTTAACTGAGAGCTTATAAAATGAGTGAATAAAGGTACTGAATGCTGCCTCTATTAAAGCAGCTTTGGGAAACAAGTTGTTCAAGTTGCTCTCTGGAATGCAACTAAACAACAAGATTGATTTTCTTTTTCGGTAATCTGCACTGGGAGAAAACCTTGTATTAGCAGCAACTAATGCCAGCTATCCACAACAAATATAAAACTTGTGTGAGACTTGAGTCCTACCTTTACTTGTTACGCTCTATAACAAAATGTGAGAATGTGCTTTGGAAGAGACACTTAGAGGATGTGACAGTTGGAATTTAACAAGAGGCTCCGGCTGGATATCCTCACCTTCTAGACAGAATTTTAACACAAACAACTGGCCGTGGTTTTCGGATTTCTGATCACCATAGAAACCAAGCGCTTTTAGTCCCTCACAAGGTTCAACCACAATAATGAGTTATTGATAATTTAAAAACAATGAAAAATGGATCATCTCACCAGGTACGTCATACCACTGCGCTCCATTGGTGATGCCATCTTTAAAAGTTTCTTGCAGGGCACCGAGACAGTTGGGCTCACCGGTCTTCATTACGGGATGGTTCTGGGAATACACCAGTGCCAAGTAGCGGAACAGGCTGTCGTCCTCCGACTGGCTGTAGTGGCCCTCCCGCTGGTGGGACGGCGAGTCATCAAAAGGGTAACTGGCGACCACGGTGCCGCCATGCAGGTTCCCCGACAGCACAAATCTGGAGGAACAATGGCACATTTGAGAAGCAGTCTTAAAACAACTACCCACATGCCCATATGTGACTTTTCCTCATACATTTGGAAAGTTAGAAGGAAATAATTCTGCTGAGTGAAGCTGCTTGGAGGGAACTTCCCTGTTTGCAAAGCAGCTCTGGAGCCTGCAGGTCCACTTTAAGTGAGGTAAATATTTGTGTACATGCTGGCTTTAAGTCAAGTCTTCCAAGTGGACCTCAGTCTCACACACTGTGCTATTATGGCGTCCCAGGACAGCAGTTCTTGCTGACTTCAGTTTGAGTCACACCTGTTACCCACCGTGGTCCTGATAAAGAAGGGACCTAAGGGGGAACTGAGTTACTCATTAACAAAAATGTGTATCACTCCATAACTACTTTTCACGATCCATAAATCTGCTAAATAGCTGATAGCAAAGAGGCAGAACGGGGAAAAGAAAAGAGGGAGAATGTTTTTCCCTTTTGCTTGAAAAGTGATTCAAACAATTATTGTGAAGAGTTGTAAATTGCAAGTCTGCAGCTTCACTAATAAAAAAATATGTAGTAATTACTTCAGCTGGACTCTCAAGTGCACCTCAGTCTTACACGCCATGTCGCTGTGTTGTCCCCTGGCATTGTGGTTCTTGACCTTATTATGAGTCACACAGCACCTGCCACCCCTGAGGCCTTAATAAAGGAGCGGGAGGGGAACAGAGTTGCTCATTGACAGGAATGCCCATCACTCTCCAAATCATCCACTGTGAGATACACATTGACCAAAGAGTGTTTAGGATCAATGGCGTTTACTTAAGTCATTCCAACCTCTGCTCTGGGCAACAAGGCCTCACACTATGGGACAGTTGGGGGACTATGTGTCCACTGCAGTTTGTCTGTGTGTCATAATATATAGAGGGGACTCACTTCTTCTCCTGGATCCATCTGATCACAGCCATGACCTCGGGGACCGCATCTGGAGTCACAGTAGTCCCATCATACTGGTCAGGAAAGCTCCTGTTGAGGTCCATATTTTGGGCATTATTACGGCCCCCGTTGGTGCCACTGCATTGGCCTTCTATGGACTTCTCAAAGCCGTCGGGGTTCATGCTGGGCATGATGTAAACATCCGTGGTGTCCACCAGCTCGGTAATACGCGGCTCCGCTCCGTACTCTGTCAGCAGGTACTCCACCAAGTACACCAACACCTGCCTGGACACGGTTTCGTCGCCGTGCATGTTCCCAACGTATTTGAATTTGGGTTTCCCCTGCGCGTCTCCATTGGGGTCCTTGGTGATCCGCATCACCCAGAGCTCCCTGCCCTCCACAGACTGACCAATGCTCGACACGTTAGCTATGTGAGGATATTTCTGAGCCAGGGACTGTAAACGCCCGGTCAGGTCAACGTAATTGTAGTATTTGTTGTAAGTTTCTGTCGTTTCCTTCGTCGAGGGGGTGACGCTTCGTGTCCGGGGGCGCCTGGCGTCACCAACGGAGACAACAAGAAGGAGAAGAAAGGCGAAAAGTGACGCCCGGACTTTCGGCGTCGTGGAGAGATGCTCCGAAACGTGCGCCATGTTGATGAACCTTCTACTTCTACACCATTCGGACTTTAAAATCCCAGGACAAACAGCGGGACCGGAGAGTTTGGCTCCCCAGCGACGGATGTATTTTCGTTGTCAGATCAGTCTGGCCTGCCTGTTTCCTTCTACTTCCGCTCAACTCACGGGGCGGAGCTCCACGATGACGTGTAATTTTAAGGTGGACCGGCAGAGTTCGACTTTATTTATGTATTTATATATGTATTTATTTATTTATCTATCTATTTAGTTTTACAATTTTTTGTTTATTTGTTTGTTTGTTTATTATTTAATTTTTTTGCCTGAATTTCACACATTTAACTATAATGTGTAAGGTAACACATTATAGCCTCCACATTATAGCCTCCAGGGCTGGATATTATAGAGAAATATACTGCTGATTAAAAGTTATTATGTACTACTGTAAGTGTGTCTGAGTTGTATGTTTTATGACTCAAAACCACTGAAATGTTTCCTGTTTGCTTTAGTTTTTTCCCCTAAAGCCACTGTAGGATTGATAAAAAATATATACACTTTAAAAGAGACGGCCATGCCCACCTCCATCAGCTATCACACAAACTTGAAATCGGAGTGTTTCTCAGCTTTAGAGACGTAATACCCAATACATATAATTAAATACATTGTTTTCAATGTAGAAGAAGATCTGACACTCTTTATCTTAACTGCTGCTAATTAGCCAAATGGCTTTTTATTGTGTGTCTGGGTGGTGCAACCACAATGCAATAACTTTTTTGCATTTTGAAAATTAGGCCTTAAGTTGTTGATATAAGTGTTTAAGAGCTTATCCTCTGTTGCAACAATATCACAGGATGAGATTCTCACAAAAAACCTGCTTATGATTTTTGATAATTAACGAGTAGCACTGAATACATGTAGGTGATGATTGTGTGTGTATTATTGTCATATATGAAACTAAGTGTTTTATTTAAGACTTCCTTAAATTAATTAGTTGACACTGTTCAACATTTTGTACCTGTGAGCCCCTTTTGGGGGTTTAAAGTATTAATAGAGAACTGTGGTGAAAATGTACTGCAGTATAAACCATTCCAAAAGCAAAGAATGAAAATAAATCACAACTGAGCACCATGGAGGTTAGCAGCAGACTCTTGTGTTTCTGTTTATTTTATGTTGCCCATTCCTTCTTTATCGATCAGCGGTAACACCATCATTACCCACAAATATGAGGAGCAATGGCTCCGAGTGACATCTCCAGCTTGCCGCCATGAGGCCTTTAACTTTCTCCCCGCCTCTCTTCAGTGACTTTTTTTGCTTTCCTTCATTTTTTTCCCATCATTTCTCTTTATTTTCATTTGGCAACAGAACAAAACAAACACGCGGTAAACATCTTGATAGTGAAGCACCAGCAAAGACCTTGCTAAAGCCTGGAATGACTGGGTGAAGCGGGGTGAGAGGAAGGGGAAGGTGGAGGTAAAGAGTGAGAGGTCGGGAGAGGAGGCTGCAGGTCTCACTGCTGGATTCGACGCAGCGACTGCACCTGGAAGGACTGAGCATGGGAGCCCCACTCTCTGTAGTGTTTGTACTCGCCGCCATGACGATCACACTCCATGATGTACTGGTAACCACGGTAGCCTGGAAACTGGTAGCACACCCAGCTGGAGGAGGGAGAGATAGTGGAGGAAATTAAAGCAGTGAGCCATGATTGAAAAGAACCACACTTCAAAACTATGTGAGAAGAAGGCAGCGAGTACAAAAGCTATATCTTGTCAAGATATGCAACTACTTAAGTTGATTATAATCAAAAGAATTGCTCAAAAGCTGAGGTCACACTGTAATAAGATAGATACAAAATCTGATAACCTACAATTTTACAACATAAACCCTGAAACTGCCAGGTGTTATAGAGTATACTAAACAGCCATACTATAAATATTATAGAAAATATCAACCATAAGGAATTAAGGAACCCTGTTGAAAATGATACACATTTATGAGGTTTATCCTGATATTACATTTGATACTTGTGACTATAATGACATACGTAATTTGCACCTGAGGGATATAATAATGTGGTTAAGGTTTGTGTAGATTGTTAGTTCAGCAAAACAAAGTGTGATATTAACGAATAGACAAAAACACTTTGATTTATTCATTTTCTGCTGATGTTACTGATATACTGATCCACTATCTTGTGCCAAGCGAGTTTAAATGCAACCTGTCGGTTAATGCCAGCATTGACACGACAGAATAGTGTAAAAAAGAGCGATGGATCTGAGGTTGAGCCTTACGAGCCGCTCTGAATTTGCATGGATCCAATCTCGTTGTTGCCCCAGCCCATGGCCTGCAGAGAGGGGTAGTCATCGTTTATCTCCCACTGGCGTCCCATGAAGTTCTCCTTCTCGAACAACACCATCTTGGACTCCTTGTGGTTCTGAAAAGACATGCGGTTGACCACATATTCATGTCATTTGTGTGGGAAAATCTAAACAGTGTATAAGATTGCACTGGACTGACTTTTAGGCTTTTACAATGTGTCGGATTGTCACATCATGGGGGGCAATATGATGATCCAAATTGAGTGCTTTTTAAGACAGAATCTTTTCTGAGAGAAGAAGTCGGATAGACGGGGAACAGAAACTCACAGCTGAGCAGATGGGGCGGAATGACATCATCCTCTCAATGTGGTAGGCATTGCTGCCGCTCCATGACTCCCAGTGAGGATACTCTCCCCTCTCCAACACAAACTGCTGTCCACAGAAGCTGGAGTGCTCATATCCTGCCCAGCTGTCCCCAAAAAGCCCACCCACACAGGACCATTAGGACACACAGTAAAACAGACTGCATGCCATGTTCACCTCAATTGAGTCCTTTCATGCTCGCAGGAGCATTAGGACACACAGGAAAACAGATTATCAGTTGTCACTGAACGTAATTGTTTGACAGGTAGGTCTATTTACTGAAGGAAGCTGAAATGTTCTGCAGAGTTCATAGTCTGACTTACGCTCCACACTCCACCTTCAAGGAGCGGATGTTGTCAACGCCACACTCCATGATGTTCTGGCAGGCAGAGGTAAACTCCAGACGCTTCCCTTGGAAGTTCTCCTGGTCATAAACTGTGATCTGGAGAGGAAAGAAATGCATACATGTAGTATGCACATGCCACACGCACACACTGATGTGTGTACAGACACACACACACATCATTGACATCGTCAGGACAGGTATTAAATTGAAAAAGAATATGATCTGCTTTTTGTTGATCGTCCATGCTGATCGTATAATGCAAGACAGCACACTCACCTTCCATGGTCCCAGTGGGTTGGGGTTATTCAGAGCCATGCTACTGTGTATCTCAATGCTGATTCACCTTCAGTGTGCAGAGCAGGGAGAATCATTTGTATTGACAATTGAAGAAAACATCACACAGTTGAAACACAACCTTCTCCACATCAACTACAACATGTGTTTTTAGGGAATTTATTGCCAACTGACTTTGTATGTAAGTTCATGTTATGTGTGTTTGCATGTTTCATACAGTAGTAATAATCTTTACCTCTATGAAAGAACATGTCGACTATAGGAAACCTTTCTTGAAGCCGACTACATGTTCACATGTGATGATGCAGCTGCTGATAGGCACAATGTTTGTTCTCCCCGGTCAGTATGTGTATGCAATGGCATGTCTGACCTCAGTCTATACATTTATGTGGCTCAGCAGAAACAACAAAGACAAAAGACACAGAGATGTAAAGTGACAATAGTCTGCACGGGTCTATAGGATGAATGCATTGAGATGGAGGGCTTACCTGACTGGCCCCAAAGAATAGCAGTGCAGTGCTCACAGGGGGCTCCACAAAAACGATGTCCTGACCCCGGAGGAAACGGACCTATTTATACGTGCTGGTGCTGGAAAGCAGCTGGGCCTGTGGGTCGGGGCAGGAGTCAGCACATTGCTGTTCCAGTCATTGTTCAGAGCTGAGCTGCTGGGCTTTAGTTCGGTGCAGCGGGACTGGATGGAGGGCACCGTGCCCAGTGCAGATAAGCACACGTTCCAAATGGTCCATGAGCAGCGGGCCGGACCAAGTCCTGGCACAGCCTGGTCCAGGAAACAGGTCATCACAGATGAGAATGGTCTTGCCGGTGACTGTGACAGAAAAGGAAAAACACATTTAGTGATAAAGTGTTCAAACAGAACATTTTAACGTTGTTGCGCATGTATTGCAATTCCAGATCCTAAAAGACACATGACTCAAAATGACAGAGGTTTTCTAATAAACACGGTAGATTTGTATTTTAATAATGTACTTACTGAGTTCTTTCCACGGCACACCTCCGATCTGAACGCCACGTCCACCTCAACTGTCGTCCCATGAAGTTCTCCTTCCCGAAACAACACCATCTTGGACTCCTCGTGGTTCTGTGTATGCGTGATGGTTATTTATCATATATTCATTTTATTTCTGTGGAAGCTCCAAATTATTAATGTACATATAAGAAAATAAATCCCCTGAAGTTCACTTTTAGGCTTTTAGGATCTGTAGTGCACATGCAGGACCATTAGGACAACACAGCCAAACAGACTGCCCACCATGTCCACCTCGACTGACCCCACGTCTCTGGTCCTTTCACCTTTTCACTCACTCCTATATACACACATGCTCAGTCATGCACACACACAGTCATGGACGGAGACAGGCACGTAAAGGCCTGTTGCATGCAGTCAGAAATAAAATACATTCAGAGCATACAAAGGCGCTCCTCACTCTTACACATCCATTTAGACTTTGACAAATGGCCCTTTAGTCAGTACACAACTTTATCATTTGATTTCTTTTCATGGCAGTAAAAGTAAAAGTATAACTAATTATTCATACAGTCACTTCAGCTTAAACATGTTGCAAAAGTACCACTTTTTTAACAAAAGCTCCAATTATACATTTTCATTGTTTGTACACATATTACAGAGCTACATGCCCTTACTACTCTGTGTTTATGTGGAATTAAATAATTATCAGAGACAGTAGATTTGTACGATTGTTGGGGAGCAAATTTAGCAATCATTTAATATGTAAACCCCTTCAGTGTCTCTGTTTTACTACCCCCTGAATTCATATTTAAGTGTAATACAGCTGATACTTTCCACACACAGATAGATGATGAGAGATATGACGTTGACATTTCCTTCCAGGTTTCCCTTGTGTACACGGATATATAGACTGTAGTTGTTTGTGCTGTAAATGTAGCATGACTCACAAAGGTGAAGATAAACTGTCCCACCAAAACACATCTAAATCCTTGTCTCTCTGTTCCTCCTCCCATATCAACCCTATAAATGTCTAAAAGCTTATTTTATTAAAATGTGTTCATATTATCTATGTATTTTGCACACAAGATGGCATTTCCCGTGGGTTCTTCTTCTATGCTCTAATAATTCCTTCTATAAATTCATACAGTGAATATTTGCCCACAGGCCTTTCCCCACTGTCTGACAGCTGCATCGAAGTCATTAAAATGACATCGGATGGAAATCACAATATTCATAATATCTGTCTGCTTGCAATTAGTTTTACAAGTGCTTAAAAGAACATAGGGCCACAGGTGTGAGAGATCCATTGGAAAATATTCATACACCCAACATGTTAAATAATTCACCAGATCATGCAGAAAGCAGATAAAATATTACACTTGGGTTTTGCTTCTAGAACCAGGGATGAAAAAGACATTAAAAATGTATGTGGCCTTAGGGTCACATGATTACTATTTGTATCTGTTTTCACAATTTACAAAAAAAAAATGTGCATGGACAAACGTACACATGCATATGACATGAGTGTGTAGGTGGGATTGTATGAGTATGTGTATGTATGGATACAGCCTGCCTGTCCAGCACTATAACACGCAAAAGAGTGTCCAACACTCGCCTGTCCTAACAAAAGAGGGATGGATGTCGCTCCTGTAGTCAGCACATTGCACACACAGGGCTCAAAGGCTTGGACCGGCGGCAGCAAGGATCAAGAGAAAGACAGAGAAAGACAAAACAGATCGCAGAGAAACTGGAGAAAATTACAGAAGGAAATGAATAAATGAAATAGAGACAGTATTGAGAAAGGAAATGAGGGACAGAATGAGGGAGACCCGTCTCCAAACATAACTGTGTGTGTGTGTGCGTGTGTGTGTGTGTGTGTGTGTGTGTGTGTGTGTGTGTGTGTGTGTGTGTGTGTGTGTGTGCGTGTGTGTGTGTGTAAAGCAAACTTTCTGCTGATGGCAGTAACTGTTCCCCCATCACAATGGTGCCGCAACACAAAACAGTCAGCCGAGTCAGCGCGACATGCCCACAGATACGCAGTGTGACCTTTGACCCTGCATCGTACTCCAAAGAGCTCACAGCCAATGAGGAGTCAGAATCCGGCCTCTATAGACTCGGCCTGGATGTGAATGTATATATATATCCCCGCCAACAATGCCTGCGTCCATCATTTCTCCAAAGGTCGTTCCGTTTCAAGCTGCAGTTGTAACTGTAAGTTTCCACTCTAAGGTTTTTATACTCTTTAAGAACTGCTAGAATTATTGGATATTAAGGGAAATATTGTTGTTTTTCTGTCAAGCAAGGATCGGTTATTCTCTTAAAACTTAACTTTGGACTGAGTAGATGGAGCTTGGTTTGATTTTATGTTTGAGTGCTGCTCTCATGTTCAGTTGCTTATCCTGAGGTAAGGTGGATGAAAGTGATGAGGGGCTTTATCCTCAAAGGAAATGGATTACGGCAGGTTTGGATTAGTTCTTTGCGGCTGGTAAATTAATATTTCTCATGGAAAGGACACGATCTCAGGGAATGAACTGGGAAATAGACAGATACAACACAACTTTGAGTGGAGAATCAGATGAAATGATGTTAAACACGCTACTGGAAGCAGAAAAAAAAGAACATTGTTTTAGAAATGCTTAAGAAATCTGCTCACCTGTTCTCCAATTCCCTTTTCAAATTGAACTAGTCTTTGGTGTTATTTAACTCTTTAAAGCCTTCGTATGCTGAACATTCAGAGACATTTTATAGTATACCATCACAAAATAAAGTTACGTCTGTTTTGTTCTTACGTCACTTTAATGTTTTGTGAAAAACAACAAAGAAGATATGATATGAAGAACTGCTGCTGAAGGAACAAAATGTTCCCTCTCAGCCCAGAGGCGAAAATGAATGAATGAATGAAAATTGACTTGGAAGGATTCTGGCTCTTATGAATAGAATCATACACCACTTTTTAGTGTACATGTATTCCAGCAGTCAAGAAAACGCAATTAACCTCTTCGTAGCCTCACAGCGAAATGTGAAATTGACCGACTTTGTGCTTGTCTTCCCAGATCTGATCATGTCTCACTCAGGTGCTCAAGGTAGCATTGGCAGCCACTCTGCCGTTGGGCTGCGCAATCACAAGGTACTTGTTGGTGCCTGTTTTTGTTTCTTTTCTCGTTTGTTTTGATAAATCGACTAATGCTAAAAACCTTGAAAATGTTTTACAGAAATAAATGCACTCAGCTTGTTTTACCTTTCAGATATACCTCTATGAATATGAGAACTTCCAAGGCCGTAGGATGGACCTGTTCGGCGAGTGCCGTAACCTGTGTGAGAAGGGCTTCGACAGAATCGGCTCCATCAAGGTCGAGAATGGACCGTAAGTCACCACACCTGCCATTATCATATGTGTTACAACACTGTATATTTTCTCTCAATAAATATATGCATCTATCTCTCTATTTGACTATCCAGCTGGATGGGTTATGAGCAGCAGAACCTGACTGGTGAGATGTTCATGCTGGAGAAGGGAGAGTATCCTCGCTGGGACACCTGGTCCAACAGCTACAGATGTGACCGCTTCATGTCCGTTAGGCCAGTCAAAATGGTGAGTTGAGCCTGCAGGCTTCTTTGATTTTTAATGCTGCGTTCCCTTTTCTATAGTGGCTGTTAGTGCTGATTTTTATCCATTTTTTTTTTTGCTTAGCTTAATTTGTACCTCTCATCCATCTTCTGTCGGTACAAGGGAGAGTGCTTTTTATTATGGATGTAGTTATGTGTGTATTTATAGGCTCATTCCACTGCCAGTATTTTTGGATTAAAGCTTTTATTAGCTGACATTTTTAGTGCCACTGTGTTTCAACCTGACAATGTTCAGACTAAAATAAAAAGCAGACAAATACACGTATTCTGTGTTTTCCCCCTAGAGGTTTGGTCCTAGCTTCTGAACCAGCATTTCTATTCAATCCCATAATCAGTATTACGCAACAATTGTATTCATGCATACTTTGTACTTCATCTGACCTTGTACTTTATCTGTCTATCTATTTGTTGTTTTAAATCTCTGTATTGGGTCAAGTCTGGGGCAGAGAGTGAACCAGAAGCTGCTCCATCAGCATCAGTTACTCATTAAAAACGGATGTCTGTCTCTTATAGGATCCCCAGGATCACAAGATTTGCCTGTACGAATGTCCAAACTTCGAGGGTCGTAAGATGGAAGTGTGCGACGAGGATATCCCAAGCCTGTGGTCTTACGGCTTCCAGGACCGCGTTGCCAGCATTCAGGTCACCGGTGGAACGTGAGTCATTTCTCGCCATCAGAACGACATGAAAACTAAAAGTACAGCCGTGTGGAGCTCTGTGGTTCACGTGTGTTTCTCTCTACTTCCTCACGCTACAGCTGGGTGGGCTACCAGTACCCTGGCTACCGTGGCTACCAGTATGTGTTTGAAATGGGCCCTTTCAAGCACTGGAACGAGTGGGGAGCCCAGCATCCCCAGATCCAGTCCATCCGCAGGGTGAGGGACATGCAGACGCACCGCAGGGGCTGCTTCGAGATGACCGCATAGAGAGGAGCCCAGCAGACTGTGGGCTAACAGGAGGGAATAGCAAAGGGTTCAGGCTTGCCATGCTGCTAACTATCCCTTGGAAATTCTTCATTAGCCACCTGGCCACATAAGCTAATGGCTTTTGAATATTGTTATGCTTTTACTGGTAGGATTTGGGAGGATGTGGCTCTGATTGTCACAGACTCCCAGAGTATCTGTAACACCGGTAAAAACTGTAGCAATGCTCTCTGTCTACAGACCTCGTAGAAAGATTATGAAAGGGGGATTATATGGGGATTAGTTGATAGTTTGTGTTTATTAGTTTGTTTCCATGCTATTATAACCCTTTTATTTTATTTTTATTTACTCGCCTATGTGTTTCTAGCTTACACGCCAATAAGCCTATTCACAAAAGCGCTCTCCCTCTCCTGGGATCTACAGATTTTAGAGAGTAAAGGGAGAGACAATCATATCACTCCTCACAAAGTACTACCACGGACAGCTCGCAGCTCTGCACATGCCCTGCAGTAAGTTTGCCAAGCAGAGGGAGGCACTATCTCCTCATCTCCAAAGCAAAAGGCTCATTTCACTGAAGGGAGGAGTGCACCAGCCGATAAGAGAGAGGTGGCTGTGCAGGGTTGTGTGTTTGCAGACGTGAATATCTTTTGGCTTGCCCGTTTCAGCTCATTGATGGGGCTGTCCGAAAGATTCGCATTTTACACTTTCTCAGGGATGCTGGCGTCTGGAAAGCAACTTTCCAATGAAGAAAAATGAAATAAAGATATTATAAAGCTGAAAGATAGTCTCATCTTCATTTCTGTTTCCCTGCTTTTGTGTATTTTCCTTAAAGGTCATATTGGTATCAAACTGTTTCATTGCAGTGTCTCTGCAGAGAGCGTATTGAGCAAAGCATCGAAATCTTTTGGTTTTGGGCCAACAACTTTGCTGTTTTGGTTCAAATCTCTGATAAACCAACTGTATACTATCTACTCAGCACCAAAACGCCACACGGACAAAGATAAAGACGAGTCGCAGGCTTCAGCAGCTAAAATGCCAGATATTCGCTAGTTGGTAGGGACCAAAACAGAGCTCAAAGCAGAGTCAATATTAGACTTCAGGAGGCCAGACTTACAACTGAATGCTAATGTTCTGCTCAATGGGTAATGCGTTTGTGAGCATATCGGTAATGTAAGGTAATGATATATACATTTGATGTTTGAAGGGTGTTTTTTCTGCAGCTCTCTCTCTCTCTCTCTCTCTCTCTCTCTCTCTCTCTCTCTCTCTCTCTCTCTCTCTCTCTCTCTCTCTCTCTCTCTCCCACACACACTCACTAAAAACAAACATCATGTCAAGATGATTTTCTGACCTCTGCCTCGTGAAGCTCATCTCTGAGGTGAGAAACGACTATTGACTATTAATCAGCCGCCGTCCCCGAGCAGAGCCCGGCCATGCACGCACTGATGTACCCGCGGATGACGAGGCGCGCAGACTGTCAGCCACGCGCCACTGGTCGGTTTAAAGCCACAGGATTTGGATTAAATAGCTTGTGAGGGAACCGATGAGCCTTGAGTGCGGGAGGGGAGGGAGCTAAGGGCTGATTTGTATCTTTTACCGGATCTAGAAGGGGAGGAGGCACGGAGAATGAGTTATTCTTGTAGCCGCACAGAGCCTGTTTGCCGTGCGGTGTATTATCCAGCGCGCAACTAAAGGCTGCGACGCAACTAAATCGGCTCCTGCGGCGACGACGCCGAGAGCACCAGAAAGCCCCAGCTCCTGCCAGGTTGCGCACGCGAACAGCTCTTTCCCGCCGGACATGAAAGTGCAGCAAGGCTGCAACTCAACAGACATGGGGATCCCGGTGAGAACTGAAGAAGAATTGCGCAGAAATACCGTAATAACGCCCGACGATGTGCTCGGGCTACAGAAGATCACCAAGAGTAAGTAACCCGCTCCTGTAATTGGGATGGGAGTTAAAGCCCGAGTCTGCAGCTAGAGGGAGATTAATGCAACCCACCTGCTGTTGCCTTCTTGTTCGCTGTGTCTTCCTAATAATGCATGGATGTGATTCCCTGCTCCGTTCACTGTTTTTATTGGCTGCCTCGAGGTGCACACAGGTACCATGGACAGCGACACACAGATATAGCTATAGCTTTAAATAAGACTGGCCACTTTGAACCCGTCTGTGGGCAGATACAGATTAATAACATTATCCCCAAAGGACAGCTATAGGCTAATATTTTAATGATTTACTGTTTTAATGGGACATGCCTGTGTTTCTACTCTGTCTGTCGCAACTTCCTGTTGTGTTTCAAATCCTGCTATATAAAAAAAAGGAAACATATTTAAGCTCTTACTACATCATCACCTTAAGACTCCTGTAGCTCTTGGGTAACAGGTGGCTGTGATCCACTGATTACAGCTTGTCACAGACAGTAGCCAGGTGGATACAAGAGAAGTATATATCAGCCTTATACTATCCATGGAAACACTTTCCAGATTATGTCATGGAAACATGGCTACCGGGACGCCTGGGTTAATGCCCCTATAATAGCAGAGTGGAGTCAGAGGAGTCACACAAACTTTGACACTCTGTTTCTGTTCTATGTTTTATGGAACAGAAGAATAACATGAACTGAGATTGAGATTGAAGTGAGATTGGGACTGAAGTGGAAAGCTGAAACAAGTTTAAGTACAGTTTAATGGAGGTGGTATGGATTCAAATGAATTGTTTAGTGGAGTCTACTTCATTAGTCTGACGATGAGCATGAAAGATCATTCTTGACCTAAATATCACATTGAGAATTTTTTTTTTAACCTTAACTCGGTGATGATTTTCTTTTTTCTTTATCAGTCTAATTATTCCTCCTGCTTTTTGTTGTAATTACTTCTTTGTCAGTCTAATTTTTCCTCACTCGTGAACTAAACCACATTTCCAAATCCATACAATGAAGAAAACCTACATTAGATGCCTTTAATTGTCACTATTAGTAATCACTCTCACATTGATTGGTCTCTAATGAACTGACAAGACAACACGGGACAAAAAGGCAATTTGCATTGATTTTCATTAGTTCATATTATTGAAGCGATTGATTGTGAAGTCAAAAAACACACAAAAAAAACATTTGTTACACCTCAGCAGAGAAGCATTACTCAGTGCAGTTACACCTAAATCACTCACGATGGTGCAGTAATCTCCTCTCTCCACTGGCATCTATAATCTGGATTATGTCAAGAGGCACGTGATGCACCTCAAGTAATTAGCAACCCTGGAGATGAAGTGTAAGTGAGTTTGTTAACATAGTGGGTGAAATTGGATGTATAGTTATTAACCATTCATTTGCTGGCTTCACACTGTGTGGAGTACGTAGTGAAAATACAAGTACTTGATGGTCAAAGATGGCTGTTGTAACCTGTCAACGAGGATATTTTCATTTATTTGAACCAAAGCTAGATGTTGTTTGGCTTTATACAAACAAACTGACTTTGAGCTGCTTCCTTGTTTCCTGTTAAGTGATGAGAGCGTGAATGTCTCTCCAAGGTTTAATTATTTTTAACAACAGACCATAAAAAGATGGTGTGCTGCACATTTCAGCCTATTATTTTCTGCTGCAAGACAATCAGAATCACAGTGTGAAAAGAAGGAAAGAGAAATACCTGGAGTGTAAATGCCCTTTACAGTTGTGGTTTTGGTGAAATGCAACATTTCGGGGCAGCCCAGCTCCAGTCACGGTGGTTCAGAGCTAATATGCGAGAGAAGAGAATATAATCCAGGCTGTGGAGACACTTTGCTGTGATCTGAGAAATGGCCTATTATCAGTTTACTGTTTGCAGGATGGAAATCAATTGTTAATTGTCAATTCTAAACGACATCTTGTATACTTCTAAAAACAAAAATAACAATTATTGCTGATGGACAGCAGTATTGTAAAAATAATTATATCTAATTATATACAAAATATATTCCTGACAAAAAAACCCTCTTCTGTTAAACCTATAATTGTTGTATCATGCAGTGCATTCCCAAATGTGGTATTTATTTCTCTGTTGTTCCCGCTTTCCTCTTATCCACATGTCCAATTGTGTTTCCATATAAGTGCTCTCAGCAGGATTTCCTGTTGATAAAAAGTGAAAAAAAAGCCTCTTACTTGAAGTGCTCTCCTTTTTCAATTCAGAGTTTCTCAATGTGAAAAGATAGTCTTTATTATAGCAACCTCTGAGCTCCAGATCCCGGGTCTAACTCCCCGTTTGCAGGGATTCAGACTGAAAACTGCATTGAAACAACACATAGGGGTCTGCGTTGTTAGGGACTTGTTGTTAAGGTACCGGGAACACAATGGAATTTGATCCAGGAAGTCCAGTTGAGTAAGTGAGTAACAGATTAATGTGTTTAAAGGTGTATCAAGGATTCATAATACTCAATTCATCAGGTCAGGGCAGACAATCAAAAAGGTGGGAAAACACAAAACAGGAAGTAAATCCAAATGTGAGACATGAGGAGTGAAAACACTGCAACCAAATGACAAACCTTCTTTAACATCAGCAAAGAACAAAGACATCATTTTTGTCCCCCTTACATTGGAAGTGCATAAAAGAGGACGCAAAACCTAATCCAGTGTCTTTATGAGTACCCGACTCTTGTTTTAAGACAGAAAAAATGTGGATCTGTCCTTTAATGTGCAGACGGAGTGGTGGAGAAGATGATCATGTTTAGCACTTTGCAAGTAGACGCGGTTGTTGGATTGTCACTTTCAAAAGTTTTTGTTTTTTTTTACTCTTTGGGTCCTGTCCAAAAGAAGTGAGTACATATCTCAAATTGGAAGACAGATACAAAATACATAAGAATAATTATGTAAGAGGACACAGCTCCTCCACACTCCTCCACCTCTATTGTACTGCAGATATTTTTCACTCAAAGAATCGTCATTGTATAGGTTTGCTTCCTCCATGTGATTTACTCAGAACAGCCTGGTTCACTACACACTAATGGGTGATCAATTATTTGGCCTTAATAAGTCGGCGACACAGAGCGGTGCTCCGTCTACACTGGGCGGGATCTCCACTCTGTGATGTCTGCCAACACAATGGATACAGCTTTAATTAAAATTGATTGGTGCAGCCGACTCTTAATCTCCCATGAACAGCTGTCACAAGGTTACTCTTTCGTAGTGATTTGACATGGAGAGGTTGTTGAATCCACATCAGTAATCAACGCAATCATGTCTTGCTCGTTCTCTTTGAATCGGGCAGTTGTTGCCACACTCACACTCGACATTGGACATTTTATCAAAGGCTTCAAAGGGGCATTTTGTAAGACTGTAGTAGATACATCTATTACGGTTATTGATCAATACAGATAATTAAGTGATTACTGGATGGTGCTGATATTTCTGCCTTTTTGGTCCTAAATAGTATTAGTCTCATAAAGGTCCCCAAAGACCTTCTTTACCAATAGATGGTGGATATGTGGACTACTTTCCCATGGAAAAATGTCCCTTCCCAACCTTTTTTGCTTTTGACCCCTCAAAGCAATGGCTACTTGTGAGACCAGGAGTGTTTCAAGGCTGAGCCAGGACCAGATCAGACCGGTCCAACACAGCATGACACCCTGCACGATAAAATATGAATCATGCAAACCACAGGCACTCCTCACATTGATCTGAAAGCTGCACATTCACATAAAAAACAAATGATGGTTCCTCTTCATTCACCTCTTTTACTGCCATATGTTCTGTATACGAGTGAAACATGAAAAATGTATTGATAAAATAGCAGCAACCACAGTAATTATGTTAACAACAATAAATCAGACAATAAACAACATTTACTGATCATTCTGCAGTTGTTGTTTTGAAACACAATCCAGAGTCCTTTTTGTCTTACTTTTTATTTACCAACTATAGAAAAAAGCATTTAATTCACAAATATTACAATATTCTGTTACAGCACCATCAATGCATTCATTTGAATGAAACCTTCTTTCTCAGAACATTTCTTTCTCAGGTATCCTGTGGTTTGCAGAAACGTACAATGCCAAAAGATTTTCCTGCCGAGTGGGTTGCCCATCCACCACCATCAACTTCCTCCGTACACAACTTTAAAATGTATTTCTGTTGGATCTGGTAATTCATGTGACCACCACGTCAAAAGCTTTCCACTGGCATTGTTTCCATGGTGCTTATTTGCTTCCTTGCTCAGTTAGCTGAGCAGATGTTGTCATACATCTGTATGCTAATTATGAAGCTACATATAGAGAGCTTGGCTTAACAATAAACAAAGACTGTAAACAGCTTGCAAAGGTAGGCTGGTTTTGGAGAGAGGCTAGCTGTTTCCCCCTGCTTCCATTCTTTATGCTAAGGTAACAGTTTCCTGGCTGTAGCTTCATAGCTAGCTACACGAGAGTGGAATAGATACTCATCACATAAAACCCTCTTACAGAAGCTTTTCCACTTCTCCCTCTTGCCGATACAGGCCGGCGTAAGATAAGAGGAAAGAATCTCATCAGCATTCAGCTGCACAGACTGCAACCTCTCCACAAACCTCAGTGTTTGCCAGTTTGCCTACAGGTGCTATCAAACGAGCGACATGTACCGGCCTGCCGTGTACAGGTGCACTGTACATCAAGATGTGAACATCAAGGTGTAAAGCTAATGTCATTGACTGCCTTTGGCTATGGATTATTTTAACATGAAGACAAGCAAACATGCCTGCATTGTTCTTCCTCATGTTTTGGGATTAATTCAAACATGCAGTCTGTGCATTTAGTGGCAACCACAGGGTCAAATGGAAAGAATAAGGCATGTGAAGTCAATCCCTATGGCTGTAACTCCGGGCTAATCTTGGGGATTAAGGAGCTATAAATGGCAGCTCCCTTGCTCTTCATGAATGCCAGTTTGGTCTCAGTAAGACTCTGCGTATCCGAACGCAGGAACACTGCAAGACTTGGTGCTAATTTGACTCTTTTCACGACTGTATTGAATGGAGAGTGAAGATGATTATGTTTGACAATAATCACCTGTCATTTTTTGCGTCTATGACTAATGTGTGTTAGCATAGATTAGATTTAATGCTAGCATCCATACTGCAAGGTCGAAAATATGAAGTTAAGTACATGGAACTCAACAATGAATGTAGAAAGAGCAGCATGTAATTATGGCAGATAAGTTAATGGTGTGTTTTCCCACAAGGAGCGTATTGTAATCTATCATGTCACGTTGTTTGCGATATCACTGTTACACACCCTAATAATATTCTACGTCAGATCTGCACATCCTGATCCCCCCTGTGCTCTGAGCTCGTGAAATCAAGGCCCTCCATCTATAGGCTTCAGGTATATATATACCTTCATCGGACGTGACACATTCAATTTGCATGCCACTGATGCCGAACCTAAGATACTCTGCTTTGATCCGCTGCTGCACATGGTTTTTGCGGAGCAGCCAGGTGGATGAGGGGACGGAAAAGACAGGCTAATAGAGCTGGCACACTATCAGAAGGAGCGTTGCTAGGTGACAGTGTTGAAGGAAGTGAAGTGGAGCACTTCGTGTGTCTGCATGTGTGTGCGTCAGAGAAAACCAGAAGGAAAAATGAAAGAACTGAAGTATGAACATGTATATCATGGTTTACAAGACAAGGACTCGTGCAAAGGGAAATTTAGTTGGTTTTTTTTTTTGCATTAAAGTTTTATAGTCATTTGGTTGGACTTTGCATAGATGCATGGTTAAAGCAGCAACAATTCCATCCAATGCTACCTTTTCCTGTTAGAAGAACAATAACTTAAGTATAGTTGTACTTTTAGACCCCATATTATGAAAAACAGGTTTTCTCTGGTCTCTACACCTGGTCCTCCCCGAGCCTGCCAACTCCCAGAATGAGGAGAACAAGCGACTCCTGCATGGTCTCTGCAGCCCCCCCACTGGTACAACAGCACTCCTACAGGCTGTTCAGATTCAGCTCCTGTTGTTACGTAACGATATCCCAGAGGGGGCGTTTCGCAACACAGCGGGGAAAGCGCAGCTCGACTTACCGGTCATGGCGCTGGGTGATCCGGCTGGTGCTCCGTGAATAAATCCCGGTGAAGCTGGAGACAATCCTCCCTCTGTCTCAGCGCTCTGGTGCGTCTTCACTGCTGCCTCCGGTCGGATGGAACCCGGGGGCGTGTCCGACAGAACGCCATGCACGACGGTCCGGTGTGTTTCATTTTTAATGACAATGTGCCGGCTAAGGTTCGTGTTAGCTTGTATGTGTGTGCTAACCACTTCACATCGGACTGCTTCAGTAACGAGGGTCAGTACAAAGCTGGCTTTGCCTCGACACTGACCCTCATAAAAGGATCTGTCCCAACCATACGGGACCAGCAACTTCACCTGAGACATATAGGCGAGTCATAGCGAGTTTATCCACGTAAACATTTGTGCATGCTACCGCTAGCGTAAGCAGCATCGTCTCCGTCACTCTCCAAGTAGGCGATGACAGACGGAGCTCATTAGCATTTAAAGGTACAGAGACAGAAACAGCCTGTTCTCAGCAGAGCTCATTTGAGCAACTTTTAGACAGCTGAAATTCAGGACCACGGATGGGTTTGGGGCAATGCATATGGAATACAGTGTTGTTGGACCACTGACAGCTGTGTGGAATTGAGGAAAAACAGTAAAATATGGGATATTTAAGAAGACTGCCACTTGTATTGGAGCCAAAGCAAATTATTGAAGAACCTTGACATTCTCATTTTGCCATCCCTTCACCAACCGCCTACTAATAGATTTCTGTCATGGTCGCCCCTCCAAAGATCTTCACCCAGACAGTTTCCTTACGTTTTGTCTCAGAGACTTCAGAGACGTTCTAGGTTCCCTATTTCCCACCTGTTGGCAAGAAATGGATGACTCACTTGTCTTTGCTTCTGAAATGTCTTCTAAGCAAAGAGCCTGCTCAAGGTCCTCATTGCCATTTTCTTACTATTGATTTGTTGTCAGCATCCACACCATCCGCTCCAGATACATCAGTCTTCACATTGTTCAAACTTTGGAAGCCTAGTTCCCCCCCAACGCTTCACTTCGACCCACACCGCCACACCTGCACTTCATTCTGCTTAAAGTGAACCAAAAACCAATCAATCAGGTCAGCTTATGCCTGTCTTTTATTTAAATCACCTTTCAAGACCCTTTCCAAATACTTGCAGTTCTGGAATTTCCACTTAATGTATTCAGATCACCTCTTCGAGTCCGGACAAGTAGCCTGGCCGTTCTGGTTCCATCAGCACTTCCGCCGCTTTCTCTCCTTGTTAGGCATTTCTCATGCTCTTTACTCTGGACACTCCTTCAGGATTGCAGCTGCTACTTCGGCATCCCGTTATGGAATCCAAGAACAAATCATGGGCTGTTGGTCTTCCCGAGTGAACAACCACTACAGCCGCTCAGATCTCAGAGATCTCAGATCTGCTCGATCTTGACTCAAGTAGGAGATTTTGAGGGTTCATAGTGCCCGAGTGCTACTGGGCATTTCCTTATCGTGTTCCTTTTACTCTCTTCACAGCTCACATTTTATTTATCACTGAACAGTGAACATGTGGAAATGTTTTTTATCATTTCTCCTACAGACCTCTAAAATCATTCAGGCCACTCCACTCAAGTAGTCTGGAGTTAGTCTGGACTGTGGGAGTTAGGTTTCTATGTGTGAATACTTGCACCGGACTGGCTGAAAGTGATTTCAACGCCTGAGCTATCAGATGAAATGCTCCATCTGTCTGTTTCAGCAGGTCTGGCAATTTTCTGATTCACAAAATGCATCTATTGGTCATCTTCCCACAAGGAGGGCGGCTCAGTGACAACTACACAAGACGCTTTCAGAGTAAATAAGTGACATTTTCTTTTCTTTACTTCTTTCCAGAACAGCAGTGAATTCAGAAGGTGTTCAAAGAAGTTATCAATCATTTAAAATAATTAAGTTGCACTTATGGTGCATTTTGTCCATTCAGTAAAAAAAAAGGCAGATTTGTTCAGAAAACTGTCATTCTAATGTTGCCTTTAAGAGCAGAAATATTTGTTAGAATTAAAATTAAGAGTGCTTTTCTTAATCCTATTAATTAACCCGTTGTCAATCACATTACAATATAGACATTGCTACAGAAAAGAAAGGCCACACGATTGGTTGGATGTGTTGATATTTGTACAGTATGATTACAAGGCTCAGTTCACAGCCTCAGTAGCATTACACACAGACCAACATTAATATTACAAATTAAACAAAGAAAATGAAAAATAGGATTAAGGTTTATTCAAACACCAGGCAGGCAACCACCGAAGTTACTTGTCTCTTTCTTTTCATCCAGTTTATGATGTTTAAAGCTCATTTTCTAGTCAAGATGATTTTAACTCAAATATGAAACAAACTCTTTAAACTGACTATAGTTTCAGGTCACATCGTATGCAAGTGTTCTATAAATAATGTGTGTTTCTTTGCTGCTCCTTTAGAAGAAACACAATCTCAGACGAACAGAAGGCTTATAGTAATATTCCCAGAGCAGATAAGCACCACATCAAATGAACTAGAGGCACTGGAGGCCACTGCATCAAGCAGCAGCTCTCTAACCCTCCAACTGTAGTTTTAAAGGCAATATAACACAGTCTTGGGATGTTCACCATGGAAACACCTCACTCATGCAGTTCGTTAACATGAAATCATCACCAGAGACGAGGCCTGTGCATTCTGCAATGCATGCGCAGAGAGATGCAACAGCTGATATGCAAATACACGGAAATACACGAAAAAAACTGAGGTTGATAATTGTTAATAACTCGGGATACTGAATCAACGTTAATGCAGTCTTTCACATCAGTGACCAAGGCGTGAAAATTATGATTACACAGGTCTAGAAATTGACATAACGTTTGCCATTATTTATCAATTATACATTAAAGATGTTGAGTTTTGTGTTTCGTGTAAAAAAAAACATTTCTTAAAAGATCATTGAAATCATTAAAACACTGATTTGTTTAGAACTCTGATGAGTGAATGGTGTGAAAACTGCTTTTAGGGCTGCTTATAGGTTTAAAGCTGAAATCTGTATATTTTTAATGGACGTGTCACAAGATCGCTGAACACTCGCCACGTTCTGTTACTTAAAAGAATGTTGATACAGTTTTTCACATGCATATATATTTGTTTTTTCATTTTATTTAAATCATCTAATCTTGTCTACATTTGACCAACAATAATTACGAGATGTCATAACCCTAGATGTTTTTTTTAGTTCCAACATCAGATATTTGCAGAACTCGCTCACATTACTGTAATTAGCAAAGCTCTAAATAGTCCCGTTTCTCCGGAGGGACGTTTGTAGACGAGGTGTCACATACGGTGTACTGTACTTGACTATAAATATCTTCAAGCAGGTGGCTAAAGCTTGTGTGGCCCATCTGCTCTCAAGCCCTGTCAAAACCATAGAGGCTGCAGCAGTGTGAGTTTGCCCCCGACACATGTGCACAAAGACGCTTTCATGTGTGTGTTTATCTTAAAGCATCCTGACCCCCATCGTTGGCACCTTCTCCTCTTTATCCCTGTGTTGCATGAAGTCATCAGAAAGAAAGAGCCTTATGCAACATATAGACAGCTAATAACTGCCCGAACCATAACCCTGATGAGACAGAGAGAGGGAGGGAGAGAGAGAGAGAGACATTCCCCACACAACCAGCTGGTCCATGTGATGGTAAAACACAATAAGCCTCTTAGAACTAATCCTGCTGCATTGGGAGGGGGACGGACACACACACACACACACACACACACACACACACACACACACACACACACACACACACACACACACACACACACACACACACACACACCCCCCCCCCGCTTGGGTTCAGTCAACTTGACGATCCAGTTGTTATAGAGAACTAATAATTATTGGGAATGCCAAAAGAACATACATCATGTGATGCAGCGTGTCTAGTCAGCAATATTGTAAAAAATAATTAAAAATCTGATCTAAATAATAGAATATGTTGGACTCGTAGGCCCATGAACATTACATTTTGTGGTGATTTCAATGGACAGCAGGTACTCCAAACCAAACGAATCAGACCTGCATGAAACAAAGAGAGAAGCCTCAGGACATAACTACATTAGAGACATAAAACAATAAGCGATGACCACAGTTAAACTTAACGCATTAAAAAGAGAGGGGAAACATAATTCATACCATCTCTCCCACAGGGATCACCTCCATTAAACACAAGTTTAACTTTATTTACGAGCTATAGTTACGTTGAAGGTTCATTCTGAAAATGTCCGCTCAACCTCATCTTGTTTTATTATGTGTAAAAAAAAGTACTTACATACATTTTTAAATACATAGTAAGAACGTGAGAAAACAATCCAGGCTAACCAGCGAATGAATAAATATGGTGCTTTTGCCTATAAAAACTTTAAAGCTTGCTGTTGTTTTGATTAAATCCCATCGTTTCCCAGACTTCTAAGGAGACTTTACCCTGAATCACACTGAGATACAGAGCATTGCACACACTCTGAGGATCTATACAAGGTGTCAAATGTGTGACTTGTCATGAATAAAACTTGACTGTTTTGAAATGTATGTGCTAATTGATGGTGTAAATAATGCTTACATTGGTGAGCATCCCAAAAAAAAAAAAAAAAGCTTAGGTAATGTGCTCACTACGGAGCAGGCTCATGCATGAGATGAGTTCAGACTTGCTGGTAACAACAGATACTTATCTTGGCAGAGAAGGACAGAGTGCACTTCATTCACGATGATGTCATGAAAAAGAGAAGAAAGAGACCGTTTGTATTGGAAGTCAGTAAAGTCTGACAGGTCTCTCGTCTCTTTTTCAGATTATCTTTGTTCTCCAGAAGAAAACGTCCACATGATCGACTTCACCAGGTTTAAGATCCGTGACATGGAAACAGGGACGGTCCTGTTTGAGATCACTAAACCTCCAACACCAGGTCAGCTCACTGTCTTTTAAAGGGCACTTAGATTTGATGGTGTGATATTTTTCTCGTCTCTATAGAGGATAACGTAATGTAATAATGATTTTCCCTGTCAGTTTCAACTCTCTTCTCTTTTAAATGTCTTTAGCCGGAGACAGAAAGCACTGTGACCCCAACGCCGGCCGTTTTGTCCGATACCAGTTCACCCCAGCCTTCCTGCAGTTGCGGCAAGTTGGAGCCACGTAAGTTTGCTTCTGTGTGGATTTGAAGAGCACGAGGGAGGAAGAGACGCTGAATGATGCATTGGTGTCCGACGGACAGAAGACGCATAGCGGATGTGGGATGTGTGTGGGCGTCAGCGTGGGACGGCGGGCTGACGGCCATGAGTGTGAACATACAGAGCAGCCGAGCCCACCTGCTGAGTCCTGAGTGGTGTTTATCAGCAGACTCCGACTCGGAGACCAATTACACATTTCAACAGACTCATCTAGGTTTATTGAAAAAGCTTAATGTATACTAGAAATAATGTGCTTTATGCACCATATGATGGCAAATGTGTTGATTGCAGTTCTGGAAGACCATTTAAAGGATAATGAATGCCTTAATTCTACACCCAGTAGATCAATCAATAGAATGAAGTCAGACTATCAGACAGGTTGTAAACAAACTCCCGGGTTAGTTAAACTGGTGTTTTTCACTTTTCATGATGCCGCAGGTGTATTTTATCTCCCCCATTTGAACCCAACATTTCCACCGTTCCAATCAGTAGAAAGTCAGAGCACCGCAGTCTGCAGAAATATTCTACGTAAACTACTGACCCATCATCAGTCCGGAGAGGAAGCCTTTTTTTCTCTCGCCCTGGTTGACTTCGCTGTAATGATGTCAGCAAATATTTGAGCAAATCCAATGTTATTATTCTAGTCAGAAGCAACATAATCGAGGCCCTTGAAATAAATCCCTTTCAAAGGTTACCTGACCTTTTGAGCGGTCCGTTTTGGGGTTGCTAAATGTGTTTCCCTCCTGTGTTTCTGCAGAGTGGAGTTCACGGTCGGAGACACGCCCATCAACAACTTCCGCATGATCGAGAGACATTACTTCCGCGATCAGCTGCTCAAGAGCTTCGACTTCGAGTTCGGCTTCTGCATGCCCAGCAGCAAGAACACATGCGAGCACATCTACGAGTTCCCCGCGCTGTCCGAGGATATCAGTGAGTGACGCACGCAACCAGGACGAACCATCGGCACCCTTTCAGCAGATGTAACAGGATGTAATGATGTGTCTCTTTTATCTCCCAGTGAGTGAGATGGTCCTGCACCCTTATGAGACGCAGTCCGACAGCTTCTACTTTGTGGACAACAAGCTGGTGATGCACAACAAGGCAGACTATTCCTACAGCGGGGGGCCGTAGAAGACCACCCTCCACCTTTCACTCCTCCCCGGTCTAGACATTTTCCACGACATGTACCGCTTCAGGACCAGAAACAGACCAACGAATGGACAATTCGCTGGCATTAAAACGCTCGTCTCCCTCCTAACTCGATAAATGTCCATTCAGGTATTCAGCAGCCAGACCAATAGATTTCTCCTTTTGCCTCTTTGCAGGAACATCGAATTCTGCCAGTTTTATCATCAGCGTGTGTGAGCGAATGTGTGGGCAGCAAAGTGTCTGTACATACTGTTGATTTCAGTCTGTATGTGGGTTCCACTTGATTATCAAGAAGCTTCTTTTACATGTTGTGTGTTTTGATAGCTATAAGACAGACAGGTGACAGTGAGAAACACACCAGGAGACTAAGATAGAAATGAAGTTACCCTGTAAAAGTCTAATAATAATTAATCCATTCAGATGTACATTTATATAGTTTGTATAGGAAGCTCATTACATTTTTACTCCTGAAGTTTCTTAACTTTCTAGTAGCACACATGTGAATGATTCATTCTGCCGTCCATTTGAACGGCAAACAGAAATGTGTATTTGTCTATGTGAATGTGTCATTTGTTGTATGTTTTCATGTAGTACTACTAGCCTGCTTCAGGAGCATTTTTTTAAATAAATAGCCACTTTGAAGTGTCAGAAAACCTACACCATACCAATTTTGATATCCGGTTCTCTGTAGTACTCAACACTTTAATTCTGATAAATGTTTTAAGTATAAAATGAAAAAAGTACATTACATTATGACAGCCGAAATTCCATCACTGCAATAAATCTTTTTCAAAATATTAGTATCCATCGTGGCGTTTTTTTCCACTAAAGGTGAAACTGAAAAAATCATGTGAGCAGATAAAAGTAGTTCAAACCAGAGACGCTTGCAAAGAATCAGAATCATCAGAAACAAAGAGTAAATAGTAAATATAAAGCAGAGAAGGTGCTACCATGTTGTTTTCTTCTTGTCTGTAAATCAATGTGTTGTTTCTCCGACTTCACGATTCCAAAATAACAATATTAGGCTACCTAATTCAATCTAAACAGTATCTCTATAGTATCTATATTTGTATCTGATTCCTCAAAAAAAGGTGAATTACATAGTGAACTAGTTCAGGTTTCCTTAAACACAACACTTTTTAATCGGTTCATGATGATACCTTTACATAAACAGCGGTTGTTGTTAATAAAGTTAGCAGGCGATCTATTAGATTTCTCCTCGTGTTTATGGCTGCAAAATGTAGAAAACAAAAGAATTTTAGTCCTAACAGAAATAAAAAAAGTTACAGATTTGTGATATCGCATTACTATATTACTAAGGTGCTGGGCACAAAGTGTCTTTGCTGCCATCTTCTGTGAGAACAGTCTAACTGCATCGCTGTGATGAAATCATATTATCTCCCTCAGGCAAGCGTTGTGATCAGTGTTCACAGCTTCTCTTCAAAAAATATACAAAACCGTATCTCACAGGTTTGCTTTCAATACAAATAATATTGGATCTTTTGAACAAATTCAACGAGATGTTCAAACCTGCGAGATATAGATAGATAGATAGATAGATAGATAGATAGATAGATAGATAGATAGATAGATAGATAGATAGATAGATAGATAGATAGATAGATAGATAGATAGATAGATAGATAGATAGATGTTGGGTTGTTTGTAAGTTAGTTGGAAAAAACAAAGTTATTAAAACACCAAAAGGGTGATTTGTTTCATCGGCTAACAGTCAAATCAATCAATCAAAGAAGTTCAATTTAAGGTGCATAAAAAGAGAAAAACCTCATAAACAACTTCGATAAATCGTAATTTTATATTTAATTGCTCAGCAAATGACAAAATATATTGTTTAGAATGAATTAAAAAGTGAGTTAATTCCACAATGTGACATTTTTAAAGCAATGTCGTCAGTTTAAATAAATAGTTATTAAATTCACAAAGTTTTCAATAAGGAGTTTAATTACAACTTTAAAGTATCAAATGTTTCCCCGTTTACTTTCCATTTCTAAAACCTGTTTATCATTCACTAACTCACCTAAAGATATAACTGGAGAACATAAATACATGGAGGAAAGAAATGTGTGTTGAATCTGAGATATCACTCTCTCCTGTCACACGGGGGTAAAGCGAGGATGTTTTAAATAACTATCAAGCTAATACTGTGGTATGAAGCTGCTTGTGACATGATTCCCCATTCAGGTTAATCTAGTACACCGATGGTCCTTAATGTAGTCGGGTCTTTACATTAAGGAGATGGATGCGGTACCAGAGGTCAGGTAGCCAGCCAGACTCTCCACCCCTGAATAAATCACAGGATGCAGTCCAGTCAAACAGCCGTGCTGCTCAAAGGTTCTACCTGTGGTTTCGTCTTCACACTCTGCTTTCCGTCGACTGACGGCCGTCCCCAGAGACGTGACCTGCAGGCAGCTGTTATGGTCCTGCAGGGTGGAGGTCGCCGACGGGTTCATGGTGGACACCTGTGGATCGTTCACCAAGCCGTCCTCCTGTAACTCCTCCCACAAGTTACCTGAGAAGAATGAAGAAAATTAATATCACATCCGTCGTTATTGTAATTAGATGCATCTGTGTTTTTGCTTCTGTGACATGAAAACATTGGCTTAGGTCTGACAGCAGCATAAAGGTTCAATACATTTTTTGTTAATTGACGAATCATTTACAGCAGAGGTCTTCAACATTTTCAGGCCAAGGACCCATGGGCTTATAGTGCCACGGCAGAGGGACCCGCTATTAAATATCAAGTAAAATATTGTGTTGCTTATTAAACCATGCCAATAACAATGAATTAAAGTACTTTGTAATGATCTATGTATTCAATGCTAAGCCAATCAAATAACTGTTGAAAGATGAATATATTTAAAGAACATATTTTAATTCTATATTGACATTTTTACATCACAATATCACAACATTTAACAAAAAAGACGATTTATATTTGCTTATTATAGGTTGTATTCATGGTAATTTGGGTGTATTTTGGGACATGTTTACATTTTTGGAAGAAAAAGGTTTGGGATGAAATAATTGTGGGGTCCCCTGCAGTAGCTCTGTGGACCGCCTAGGGGTCATGGACCCCCTGTTAAAGATCTCTGATAAACAGTATAAACGACATGATGCCACATTTTGAATTCCTGGAGGTAAGAAACTGCTAATAGCTGAATGTGATTGTGATTTGTCAATGAAATAGCACTTTATAGTCTCCTTGACCAGTATTCCCCCCCCCCCCCCATTCCTTTTCATCATATCGTCTCTACCTCACTCTCGTACCTTGCAGCTGCAGCTCCGTCAGACTGGGGTCGAGCGTATCGATGTCGTAGCTGGCGTCCCCCTCCAGCAGCAAGTCCTGCATGCTCCTGGAGCTGTACTCAGCCTGCAGGGTGCCGTTATAAATGGGTGGCATCTTACCAGCCACGGGGGAGTGCAAGCTCCCAGTGGCTGATGGGACTCCAGCTGGGGACTGCAGTCCACAGGGTGAGTACACGGCAAAGGAGTTGCTGGGGTGAGCAGCGGCAGGGGCGGGGTAGCAGGACTGCTGAGGTTGAAAAGGGGCATACTGTGGACGCTGATAGGGAGGTTGAAGGTGGGCTGGGGTGGAAGACGACGAAGTGGTGCCATAGATGGGGGCGACTCTGGATAACAAATCTGGGTTGGTGTAAGGTGGCACACACCTGAGCTTCTCCGGTCTCTGTCCTAGTAAACGATCAAGGTCTTCTGTGGAAAGAGTGTGGATTATAATAAAGTTTGAATCCAAATCGATTAAAGTGATGGTTCGGAGAAAAATGCACCCTAGGTCATTTCCACCATGACATCCAGCCAAATACCCCCTCAGAAGCATTTTCAGCGATGGTCAACATTGGTTCAGATAGGGCGATCAGCCGAATGGCTTAGTACTAGCGCAAACAGTACATTATGTATATCTCGTAAATTTCCCCACTAATAATGCATGGAATGTTACCAAACTTCTGCAGTAGTACACATAGGGTCTGTACTCACAAAACAAGGCATTTGAAAGTTTGTAAGTACACCAGGAGTTTATTTAAAAGAACACTTGCCTGATAGCTTCTATCCTCGGCTGCTAACACTAGCGCTGTGTCGACGCCACTTCCGTGTTTAGCTGTTGCCATCGCGAGTTTCACACGAGAGTATGAAAAAGTTTCACTGAATTTTTATAAACGCTTGTATTATTAGGTCAACAAGTGTTGCCAAGTGTTTTTCATACTCTCGCGTGAAACTCGCGTCTCGGCATCGGCTGGGTAAACACGGAAGTGGCGTCGACGCAGCGCTAGCGTTAGCAGCCGAGGATAGAAGCTATCAGGCAAGTGTTCTTTTAAATAAACTCCTGGTGAACTTACAAACTTTTAAATGCCTTGTTTTGTGAGTACAGACCCTATGTGTACTACTGCAGAAGTTTGGTAACATTCCATGCATTATTAGTGAGGTAATTTACGAGATATACAAGATGTACCATCGCGCTAGTACTAAGCCATTCGGCTGATAGCCCTAACTTGATCAATGCTGACCATCGCTAAAAATGCTTCTGAGGGGGTGTTTGGCTGGATGTCATGGTGGAAATTACCTAGGGTGCATTTTACTCCGAACCATCGCTTTAAGAATACAGGTCGGATCAGCAAGAACTGATTAAACATCTTCACTCATTTATCTCTTATATAAAATAAATCTGATAAACATTATTTTCCACTTCATTTGCTCAGCGTTCTCGTCTCGGACATGTTCCAACACGTTTCAGGGACCCACCTGGTCTCGCCATGCTCCTGCGGACAGTGACGGGGTCCTTGCGACGCCACTTGTGCAGCTCCTCCTGCATTTTCTCTACCTTGGCCGGATTGAGAGCCCAAAGACAGCCTTTACGGGAAGAAGTCCCATTTTTGTTTTCCACCTTCTCAAAGCACTTGTTCAGGGAAAGGTTGTGACGCACAGAGTTCTTCCATCCATCGGGAGCCGACTGCAACCGAGGGGGGGGTGGATGGATGCAAAAGTAGAAAAAGAAAGAGTTATTGCAGCTGTTTTTAGGCTTTAATGTCATAAGCACACATTAGGGCCGCTGTGCTACATGGAAAATTCATGATTCTCTGCCATTCACATACAGGAACCCCCTGGAGGCGATTTTCCACCATCTGCACTGTCCAATGAACTGAAATGAACTAAAAAGGTACTTGACAATATTCAGAACGAAATTAGATGCATCTCAAAAAATCTCAGCATTCACAGGATACTTTGACTTTCCCTGAGGTATCACTTATCTGCCTCATGTGTTTTCTGGCCCTGCAGCCAGCGTTTAATGTTACAGGCAGCTGTTTGGAACGTGGCCATCTGTAAGGTGCCTTCTTGGATACGATTGGCAGCAAGTCTTTGAGCTCTTTCCAGACGTGAGTCTGAACTCATTTGATTTGTAGATACTTGGAATCATTTGAAGAATGTACAGTATTCGCGACGACCTGGGGTTCAGACAGAGGTCCGACCCCGCAGCTGTCGAATTTGTCAATATTGAAGCACAGATGCATGTATTTTATTTAATTTACCAAGCACTTTGCCACCATAAATCACAACTTTGTAGAGGCTGGCCATATCATTCTAAAAGTACTGCACAGGGAATCATTTATTCTGCTTACCTTTGTGGTGAATTTATCCTAAACAGCCAATAGTGCTTATCACTGCTTATTAACTGTTATTAGTAAATCATAATTTTAAGGGTCTTGGCCATGTAATGTCTGCTCATGTTCTTATCTCTCGCCTTCCTCTAACCCTCCCTGATCCCTAATTCTTCTCACCATCTTCCTTTTCTCCATGTGTATGGGACTACTTTATGCATGATTCATTGATATGGATGAATATCAAAATATGAAGCCCTAACCAAGTTGTGTAAACTAACTGACCGTGTTTTTACAATGCACGTTATGCTGGTAAACAGTCTGACCAGTAGACAAAATCATGAAAAATATTCAATTCAAATAGTTTATTTCAAACCAATCATGAAACAAAAACCAACCAACAACAACCAAAAACACCAAGCAGAACAACCTTGGTTTGAAAAGGGGATGGAAGAAGCTGAGCTGATCTATTTCCAATCCAATAGACCCTATGTGTCACCCTCACATTCAAATATTACACAGCAAGTGAGTTAGCCCAAGGTTTCCTTCAGTTGTGACAGAAAACAATAGCTGCGGTACCTTGAAATAAGGGAAGTGTTCGGTCATGAAGCTGTAGATCTCACTGACTGGCAGGCTTCCTGTTTTACTGTTCTTCAGAGCCAAGAAGATCAACATGCTGCAAGGGAAACATTTACTTTTACAGTTAATTTATATGGTATGTTTGGTGCAAATAAAGCACTTACATTTTAAGATTCCACACATATTCAATGGACGAGAATCATAAAAGACGTCTGCACATTGTTGCTTTAAATAGGACAAATAATCAAGACAGAAATATAAATGTTGGCAAAAATGTGATGCAACGTTACCTGTATGAGTAAATGGGCTTGGGGAAGGGGGACTGTGTGGTGCTCTCCTGGTGCGATGGAGTGGAGAAAGAGTATTTTGAGCTGTTGGACTGATCATTGTGAGAATAGCTTCTAGATGAGACCTGTAGAGGACACACACGCAAATCATGACCAGAAAACCAATAAAAGTCAGAAACACAGACAGTCGTATAGATTATCATGATACCCTCAAATCGCAAATGTAAGCTCAGGCAGCAGCCTCAGGTTCTGAAAAGTGAAGCCAATGCGGGAGTGACTTAAACTTGAAGTCTGATTGTATGCAGGTCGATGAGAAAATGTGATTTCAGCTCGGGAAGGTTAACTGTCACATTTTGATCTCCTAAATGTCTTACTCGGCCAAAATCCAAGATGGCGACGACCAAAAGTGACTGCAGGCAAACCAAAATATTTCTCACTTTGATTAATCATCACACAGCAGTCCTTACTGAAGTGACAGACTCACCTGCTGTAGAGGGCTGGACGAGCTGTAGGACGGATAACTTTGAGAGAGGAAGCAGGAGGGTTCTCCTGGTAGAGCTGATCGTTCGGGGTACGAACTCTGCAAAAAAAAAATTAGGAAGATGAGATGAGAACCCATCTAGAATGAATTATGCAAGTGCACTTTCTGCCAAAAAATTACATTATGTCCTAATTTGACACCTTTAAACCTGCAGCAACTGAGTTGGGGAAACTAAATGTACTTATTATCATCTTTTTTTTAAGTTGTTGGTGAACTTCTAAGCAGTGAACAGTGAATTCTTTAACACATCCAGCAGTTAGGGAGCGCATTAATCATTCATTTAGAGCAAGGATTCTGTTCACCTGATGTACACAGTACTAGTACCGGTTAGTTTTATGTTACTGTTTGGTGCTGCAGGCAAAAGCTTCAGATTCACTTGATCATTCTGCAGAGGTTCATCATTACATCATAACAGCGTCATTTAATGTCATTTATCCATTCATTCAAATGAATGTTCCTATGTTAGTAATGAGCGCTAATTAGTTGCTTCATTGTGCGCAGGCATGACCTAACATGTGAGGAACAGTTTCATCTGACACATTTCTGGTCACCCACTCCGTTTACTCACTCCCTCTCTTTCCAGTTTGCCTTAGAGAATTATTCTAAGTCACCTCCCTGATATCAACGTCTTGTTTGAGATTGCACAAACTTGAGCAATAGGTGAAGATGAGTGAAGCATAAACCTAGAAACCTGAAGGCTGCCGTTGTACTGGTCCCAGGGTGCCTTGCTGCCTGAGCTGTGTGAACTAGCGTCAGGGCTGCACACCTCCTGCAGACAGCCGAAGGGAGGCGAGCACTGTTGGAGGCAACCGGCAGCCGACGCTGCTCCTTCACTGAACTGCTGGCGGTACGGATGGAAACGGTCAGAATCGACGGGGCCTCGGCCCGGTGCCGGTCCTGACCCTGAACAGACAGAGCCAGCGATGCTGTGCCTGCTGGTCCTCAAGCCGAAGCTGTCGCTCTCTTGCTGTATGAAGCAGGCGTCCCTTCCCTCTTTGGTCTGTGGTTTGATCATTATCACAGTCGACATAAATCATTAAAGTTGTAATTAATTAACTAACTACATCAAGGCTGGGTTCAAAACTTCCTCTCACACAGGAGGAAATGAACCAAATCTTATAGTGTTAAACCTTTATTTCTGGGGAATACCTGTGATTCTGCCATGTGCTGGCCGGAGGTCCCACAGGGCTCACAGGTGTGTCGGCTGGCCTGAGGAGTTGACGTTGGAGACTCGCCTCTACTGCGGGAAAATGTTGGGGAGTCTGACATTCTGCACCAAAATCTGCTCCTGAGAAGAAACAAAATAGACTAAATTTGAGATGGGCGCAGAAGACCCGCATCTATGTTCATTTTCTTCCTTCATGGGCACTCGTTCGTGTCCTGCATATCATTTTCTGCATCTCTGTGAAAATCTGTTTATTAGAATATTCTACCACAGTCATTAAAATTAGATCACACAAATGCTATGCTTAAAGAAACCTTTTGCCAAGCTAGAATCCATACCACTCTCCTAACCAGCTGCTGTATATTTACCATCAATACACAGTTCTGATCATCTCATCCAACACTTCGCAAGAAAGCAAATTCCCCCCTAAAAATGTCAAACTACCCCTTTAAATTGTGGAATCAGATATGAGGGTAAAACGCAAGTGTTGAAAAGTGTTTTCTACTTTTAATTCATATTGCTGTTGATTTATGACAGGAAGCATGTCAAAAGTGTTTTGACAGGGCACTCCGTGTCACTGATCCTGTGAGATCATATCTACTATATTCTGCTGTAAATCTGTGAGATACCCTATACTGCATCCTCCGACGGTGCACTGCATACGAACAGTTCATTTTCAGTGTCAGTTTGTCATCAGTGGATGAACACGGGGCAGGCGTTGATGTGGCTGAGTGTAAAGAATGTTACCTGATCCAGCGGAGGTGACCGACACGTGGCCCTACTTCCAGTAAAGGTAAACCAAGCTCATTAAAACTGCCAACAAACCATGGCTGTTATGTCACGTAAAGCCTAAGAATGCTGAGGCGGAGAAAGGTGTGTGTGTGTGTTTGAGAGTGAGAGAAAGAGAAGTAGCAATCATAGCTCTTTCTGTTTGTATCAAAGCAGGCTAAAGTGTCATGGTGAAAGTTGAGAGACGGCCTTTTTACCACTGTGGCAACAAATCCTCTCATCTGCTTGACAGACACGCTGCCACCAGCCAGAACGAATGCACTTACTAGAAAGTAGAAACTTCAGCAGTGTGTGTGTGTGTGTGTGTGTGTGTGTGTGTGTGTGTGTGTGTGTGTGTGTGTGTGTGTGTGTGTGTGTGTGTGTGTGTGTGTGTCAACTTCTCATCATTAACAATGGGAAACTGCAGTGAATGCATCTTTTTGACAGTTTTAGCCTCCAAGATGACCCACAGAAGCTCAGGTTTAACACATGGAGATGTTTCATGTGTTAACACTACATTCATCAAATCAAATCAAACTTTATTTATAGAGCACATTTTTCACGACCAATGGTTGACCAAAGTGCTGTACAGTTCAGTAAAACAAATACAATACAATACAATGAGAATAATAAAAATAAATGAAAATATACACAAAATACAGTAGACGGGTGTCATGCTCAGCCTGAATTCATGTCACAGAGCTAAGCATTGAATTTTCCAGAAAAAAAATCATTATAATTATATAAGACTTACAACATTTAAGCTATTTAAGGAGTCTCTTCTTAACCGCTGGATTCAAAAATATTCCCTTTGCTGTGTGATAGAACATATTTGTACCTTGTTTAACAACTAGATTCTGATGCACGGTCATTAAACTATTAAGCAATATATATAGTAATTAATACTTGACTCACCGTCACCAGCTAGTGAACAAATGTTAGGGGCTTAATTCCACCTTCAGAGCATTAATATAGCAACAAAAAAACATTTCTAATGTAGAGACACAGGGGAGTAATGTCTACCTGAGCAGAGGATAAAGTCACACTCCCTCTGTGTGTGTTGTTATAAGAGCTATGTGCACCGTTAATTTATGAGTTAAAATTATTAAATAATTTGATACAGTAACACTGATAGGGACCATTCTGCTGACTAATTATTCCTCTTACCTTTGATATGCAAGTTCATTTTGCTGATGATACTTTTGCTGAAGTAACCATTAGAATGCAGTATCTTAATTTGAAATTCAGTGTATTTACTTGTTTTGCCGCGTTCTCTTCAGCATTTTAAGGGTTACATTACAAAAAAAAAAAAAAACAATGCAACAAATCTTTGCATGTATCAGAAAACATGATATCGCGAGTAATACTCAAGTGTATCAGTATTTTCTTTCACCCCTCCTCCAAATCCTCAATGCATGTTCGGATCTGTCAAATAAAAATGTTCAAATAGTAAAAAAAATTGCATTTGAAGCTGAAATTGAGCAAAGATTGAAAATGCTAAATAATGATTCCCCAAAAAATGCTAATCATCTATTCTTTTTGTATATATTGCAAATGTATTAACTATCGATACAAGCTATCAGTCATTAGTAACTCAACAAAAGTATATTTCTGGCTTTCATATTTTTGTTGGTCAAATGCTACATAATTATTTTCTGCACATTAGGATGTAGATAATTTGTTTTTGTTTGAATTGATGCTGAAAAATCCCCCAAAAAAAACTCACGCCACCCTTCAAACTGTGCAGCCATCAATCACTTCCTTCATGCAGTAACGTGATCCGTAAAGTCAAGCTGTTTTAAATGTAACAGAGCCAATGCCACTTCATGCCAGGGCTTGGAAGGAGACCAACTAATGAGTGTCAACAGGTCAGTGTAGCTGTTGAGTTTGTTTGTTTTTTGTTAGTTTTTTTCCTGATTGTAGAGATTAACTTTACAGTTTGAATGAATGAAGAGATTTCAGGGGTTTGGCCTGCAGGATCAGGATAGATCACAGTGCAGGAGGCCTATCAGCTGTGTTATAAAGCCCTGGGGGATTTGGAGCGCCGACTTCCGTCACAGGATCTAAAACCTTTCCAATTATTTTGACATGACAGCCATTAATCATCTGATCAAACCAGAAATATGATTGGAAGTGATTCCGACCGACAAGGTTTTGCATATTACCCGTTTCACTGGAAACTGATCTGATCAACAACAGGTAATGTTAATTGGGAAATGACGAAGGAACTTTCTATTTGAGAACATCTGTCATCTTCTGATGGATTAATTGTTGTGAACTAGGACAACCCCGTCTCCTAAAACGTGATTACAACTTAACTGCATTTAAACACAGTGTTAAACATGTGGTTAAATTAACTTCAATTGGACTATTGTGCTACAACTATATGAACCCTTTACAAAGTAGTGCGATCGTGTTGAAGAGTTGCCTATAAGTTTGGGATGCTGACAATATTGTCAATAAATGTAATAATTATTTTAAGTTCAGTTAACCTCTTAACTGATTTGACCGTGAAGTGAAGAGAGATGGATAGCACACACACCTGTATTCAGACGGAATACATATTTAGATGCTTTACATAAGTACTAATAGAAAAAGTATTAATACCTTATTTAAGTAAAAGTATGTTATGTCTTATCAGCATTTCAGAAGTATCAAAAGAAAAGGCACAAAAGTAAGACAAATTTCCTCTCAGTCTTATTATATCTGAGGTTTCTGGAGTCATTTTACTGCTGTAGATGTTTAACAGTGTGTTATTTCAACTTTTCTATGCACTGTTCTATAGCAATCCATCATATTCTATAAGATCATCATATACTTGTAGCGTTGCTGAGCTGTGAGAAGCACAGAAAACCCCAAAAATTATCACTTCATCCTTCAGTTTATCAGAAAAATATTCAACTTAAGCTGCCAGACAAAGGTAGAGGAGAAGTATAAAGTTGCATAATATTCAAGTAAACCACAATTTCCTTTACAGAATCTGTCCGTCTAATTTTCAAGATTGACAGTGTTTGGTGTTGACATGAGAAGGCTGCTGCTCAAGGTTCACTACAACAGCGGCTACCGTATCAGCAGTACTGTGCTCTCTCTTACAAAAACATGGAGGTTTAAAAAAAAATAAAATAAAAAATAGAGCAAAATTGTTGCAGCACTTTATACAACATTAATATTTGCATATTGGAAAACTGTCAAATTAACTCACCTGACCTGAGCAAAGAATAAAGTGTCCCTCCCTTCTTCGTGGATTTGGAGTCGAGTCAGATTTTCTCACTTAGACCCAGCTGAGACCTGATCCCTCGTGGACCTGTGCACCTCACGCCCCCTCTGCCCTCACAGTGAAGCACTTCGATTAGATTGACTGTCTAAATATGTATGAAACGGTTGATGGGCTGGTTTCAGATTTGGCAGCACAGAATATTAACACTCATAATGTGCGTGCGTCTCTCTCTCTCTCTCTCTCCCCGTTTGTGTGTTTGGCACTCGTCCAGGCTAACCCTGCAATAAGATATACAGAAAGAAAAACCTGCTGCAACAGGTTCCAAAACATCCATGGTGCAGTCATTGGCAGCTGGCAGGGCTCTCTTCCTCCTTCCATCAGTCTTTCTTTGCCTGACTGAATGGTTACTTGTCTGAACGGGACATAAGATACACTGACGATCACAGCCAGTGGCAGGGAGCGGGCGCCTGCTTTCTGAAGCTCGCCCAAAGCAAAAGGCCTTCTTCAAACGTGATCTACTTCCACTCAACTGTCTTCCAACAAACTTGTGCACAAGTAAACGGAGGCAGAAACATTGTTTTCATTTGCAACCGAAGCATGGAATCACACACGCAAAGCTGCACGAGCAGCAGTCAATCTGGAGATTTCAGTTTCCTGATGCAGCTAATAGTTAATGCCATAATCAACAGACATACCCACCCAGTAATTAGGCTCTTGTGGTCTGCAGGATGTGAAGTCAAACTAATCTGGGAACCAATCAGGCAGCTCCTACGCAAGATTCGAGATGGGTCTTTGCAAGCATTTTTCCTTTTTCTTGAGAAATTTAAACTCGAGCTCCTCTCCGTAACTTTTACAGTGGCGATATGAGGCTCGACGACGAAGGGAAGGGAAGACAAAAGAGAAAGTGAGAGAGGGAATAAAGGTATGTCAATACAGGTAGATTCCTATCCTATCCTCCCATTGAACCAGGAAAGCCTTAACTCATCATATACCTTGAATAAACTCTGTCCTCGGTGAGAGGGCGAGGCAGAATGACAGAGAGATAGAGGATTAATTACAGATTGAATAAACTCTTGTGTTACAGTGCAGGGCTTCTGCCGAAGGCTCTTTCTGCCAAAGATGGAGTTCTTGAGGAGGGTGTAATGTGGGAACAGATTCCAGGGGCCACTTCACTGAAAGTCTCATTGTCTGCTGGGAAATAATTGCCCCCGATCTCAGTTTTTTTTGCTGAGCTAGTTTTTTACCCCATTATAAATATAATTAAACTATGTCTTTATACTGCTCTAATCATCTCCCTGACTCATCTATCTGGACCTGAATGATTTACGAGTAATCCCAGTTGATCCCTTTGTGGGCATGTTGATGGATATCTGAATGGGAATAGTGGTCTGGTCTTTGTTGCAATGATGATGAAGATAAAAACGTGCCGTTACACACTTTATTAAAAGTGAATCTAATTGACCTTTATAGCTTTCCCTAGTGTGGAAGTGCTGACAACAGCTGGAAAAAAAAAAGGTGAATCTATGGATGAAATTAAATCACTACAACCTAATCTTACTTTGATCAAAAGCAAAAACTATCATCTTCATGTTTCTGAACAATTTGGGTTTGTGACCCCTGTGAAATGAAGCTTTGTTTACTTGTGACCCTTTGGCACACTGGTGTCCACAGGTGGTGGGACATGACTATTTAAAAATATCCAGAAATTTAAAAAAGCAATAATAAATATTTAAAATAGTCTGAAAGAAAATATAATCCTAGTTTTGAGTAGCAGAAATATGCTTCTTCTACTCTCGTAGTGCGTGTCGTCTCACCACCCCTCAGATTTGATTAGATTAGATTAAAACACACAACCGGTACAACACAGCAATTCAAAAGCACCACAAACCACAGTCAACGCCTCTTTAACACAGTCAACATAGACTGAACAGTGTGGTTTAGCTCTCTGTACCTACATCAACTAAGTTAATACAATATGACAGGACCCACACCTCAACCTTTACCACTGCATGGTCCATTTTATTGTATATTAATATTAACAATTCCAATAATTCTCTCATATATCAGGAGATGTGCAACAAGAAGTAATGGAAAAACTAAATCCAATATAACATTGATTTACGAGTGTCTTTTGAAAACTCAGGAGAGTCCCAGAGGCAGTGAGATTTATCAGCGAATACTTTTTAGCTCCAGGGTGAGGTTATATGATTCAGCGATTACATTGCCTGTCCCAAGGATACTTCATAATAAAAATGTGCAGCTGTCTCCCCAAATGACTGTTCTCAGTGTGTTCTAGTCATAATTACCTCATTAACGATTCAGGTGCCTTATTAAAAAACAAACCCACAGGGTCAGAAATATTAAGTACAATCAAGTGGTAAAGGTTTCCAGATTATGTTAATTGCAGATTATCATGCATCCTGCAAAGACAGTTCTTGCACATGGTCAGTAACCAGAGAGTTACTATTCACCCGAGCCGTTTACATCCCATGCAGTTTGCCCATTTAAAGTCACAGAACACATACTGGGACAGGACTGGTTCACATGGTGATGGGGAAAACACAGTGAGACAAGACATAATATCTTACCTCTGATAAATAGACATCCATTGACCCTTCATTGCTGTGAGAAGCAATCCATCGAGGTTTTCCCTTTGAATGATGCCGTCTTTCAGTCTTCACCAGAAGAATGTTCGCTAGATTAAACAAAAAGGTTTTTGATTTCCCAACTGCTCACGCTGTTGACCTCTGATGTGGCCATTTTAAAATCCCCTTTACTCGTCACATACAGCAGATATACAGACCACTGCCAAAAGAGAGTTCAATGAAATGTTTTCAATCAGTTTCCTATAATTGATGTCTCTTACCTTCCATCATTTTGCATTTCTCCCACATTGACCCTTTGAAGAGATTTGCCTTCTGTCCTCTTGGCCCTCTTTAAATCAATTGAAGACCCAGTGGTACTAATCCTATGGATGGTGATGAGATCTGAGCCCAACATTAAATTTAACGGTCTCAAAAACTACACTGAGCCCTTGATCCTGCAGGATCTCTATTCCAAAAATGTATTTCTTTGGAAGCTGAATATTCTGTTGACAGACAACACAAATTAGTTTTAATAACTCCAGTTTTTTCAAGCATGCATGTAGTAAAGGGCGTATCATTTACACTAAGTAACAAACGTATGAAATACGAAAGGATGGATAATTATGGTTCTTTATTGTGTCAAAACATTTTACTCAAACAACCATGGTTACACAGTCTACCATCCATTATGTCTAATAAGAACACGTTAAGCTGGGGTTGGCCGTTCATTTTATGGGTCATTGGACCAAAAAAAAAAAATCCATAACATTTAAGCTTATTGAAAGTCATGTGGTCTGAGAGAAAACTAGACTTCTTCACCTCCTCTTGGCTGGAAATCCAATCACACTGTGAAGACCCGAGTCAATGGCAGAATCCCCTGCAGGATAAGTTGCTATTCTAGTATTAGTAACAACTGCCTACGCTGGAAGACAAACTTCTCAAAAAGAGTCTGAAAATAGGGACATGTGTTTCAGAGACGGGGAGGAAATGTGCCAGTAGATTACATTAATTACGATAAACTGTAAAGTTATAGAACTCTGCTTAATGACCACTGACAGTGTCTTGAAGTAAAAACATGTGCTTGTTAAACAGAATATTTTTTTATCTAAACATCTAAAAGTCAAGTTCAGTTAAAACATCAAGAGGTGCTTTCCAGCCAACATGTCGAGCTGGTTTATGGAGAGCATCACAAGGTGTACGGCATGGAAGAGGCTGTGTCAACACAAGGAAATACCTCTATGCACATCAGGCCGTGCTGGCTGGAGTACTGAGCTTCAAATACAAATACTAAGACACTTGGCAGCCCAGTCATCCAGTGGCCAAGTCCCGATCAATAAGCAGATATTGTTCATCTCCATTGCTTCCATTTTCTTAGAGTTCACATTCAAGGAGCTTTGGTGACATTAGCCCAGCTGGGAAAGGAATTCAGCTGGAACATGGGCACGCCCCACGTGTTGATGGCAATGTTGATGGTTATAACTCCAACAAAGTTCAGAATGAATCCAGCTTTGGCCTGGAACAACCAGAAAAATACAACATAAACAATGAGATTTGGACCTTGGTATAAAGACAATACAGGTTTTTGTCAACACCCTATCAGAGGAGTGATTTGTCAAGATAGGCATTGCATGGTAATAAGGATGCTGTGAGTATGTAAATAGATAACGATCAGATATAAGGATTAACATAAGCTGCTTATCTAAAAACAGATATGAGCCTTTACCCAAAACACTCCGTATGTCAACATGGTCACTAATGGCGTTTCTAGAAGGTCTTACCATGTCCATGACTTTAAGGTTGCCGTAGGAGAAGGCGATGGCGTTGGGTGGAGTGGCTACGGGCAGCATGAAAGCCAGCGAGGCAGAGATGGTGCAGGGAAACATGACGTAGAGTGGGTGTATCTTGATGGCGGTGGCCTGGACAAAATGTATTGAAGGCAAAGTCACACACACGCTAAACAGGCAAGTGTAAATCTTTCAGGGCCCTGAGGTGGAGGATGTGATGATGGGGCCCGTTTACAGGGAGTTTTGAGGAACAACAGTTTATTTGACCGACCCAAAATTCACCCACTATTCGTTTACAGATTGTGCCGTCCTGTCTTACCATGGAAGCCAGTATTGGCAGAAAGAGGGTGGTAGTGGCCGTGTTGCTGGAACATTCAGTGAACATGGCGACCAGCAAACACAGCAGGATGGAGATGGCAAAGGGGGGGATGCTCTGCAGCGGGACGAGACTTTCCCCCAGCCACAACGAGAGTCCAGATTTCTTTATGCAAGGTGGGAAAGCACACATCAGTGCCCAAATATAAAGTATCAGTACCAATAAAAACGTTATGATCAACTGCATTACCTCACTTCCGTGTGCCAATGCAAAACCTCCTCCCAGAAGCAAAAGGATGTTCCAAGGCATCTTTTCATGGACAATGTCCCAGTTCAGCAGAGGAGAAGGGGCTTCAGCAGCGGCCCCTGGTAGAACAAAGAAACGTGGGGCTGACAGTTGATTATTCAACTATTAGTTAGGACAGTCATAAATGTTGTAACCATCGTCCAGCTTTAATTTCCTACAGATAAGATGAGACCATAAATGTGCTCCGTCAAGATAAAAAGTCAATGTGATAAAGTCATAAGCCATCAAAATCACCATTTAAAATGTGGTGTAATTTTATTTATTCTTTAGAAAACATTTATATTTTCCTCTTTTCCCAAGGAGTCAGACTTTTGCAGCTCAAAGTCTATCTCATACCTTTTAAACCAAGTATGTGTTAATCATTGTGTGACTTTTCTGTGTACAAAACACTCAGTTTTTCCTCTTTTTGAAGAGTACTAGAGAACTTGTTGCTTATAGACAGGAGCAGGAGACGCTTAACTTAAGTTACCAAGGGGAGAAAAAAACATTCATTGATACAAAAGTAATTTGTCTAAGGAAGAGCACAGCATGTACAGTTGTACAGGCTTGACCTTGGGGCTATCAGGATACAATGCAGGAAGTTACTGGAATAACGTTTATTAGAAAGCACTGAATCAGCGATACGAGCCGTCACGGGCAGTAAAAGTTACAGACCGTATCTGTGGCTCTTATATTACACAGATAGGACGGACATGCTAATAAAACTGCCCTCCTATCTTCATGACGGACTTAACATGCTGCAAACACAAAATGTGACGCGACAATGCAAGTCCATTCCCCCATTTCTTCAACATGCTTAAAACATGATTTTATACGTTTTTTGTTTTAGCGATTTTGCTTTACACATGGCAGCAAACATGTGAAAATAGACAAACAAAAATCTTGATTTTCTGAATTTCAAAATGCGATCTTTCAAAAAAGGTGCAGTGAATTAACCGTTTTATAACAAGATATGTATACAAATGTACCTGATGCACAAACAAAATAGTAAGAAACATGCCGGCTGACCTACCGTCTTCCGACTTCCCGCAGCATCTGGGGAAATTAGACGGGATGCAGAAAAAGAGCGATGACATCAATATGGCCACCGTGCCATCTGTGACAAACCTGAGGAGAACACATTTTAAATATCCATTTTTCATGCATCATTTCAGAAATACTCAAGCACCATAAAAAAAATACATACAATTAAGAAACAAGAGGAGATATGTAGAGGAGAGAAAAGCTGCATCGTACTCACGGTTTGTTGTCTTTGTTGAAGAGCACCGTGGCCCAGCCGGGTATGAACCCAGGCTCCCTGGTGAACCACAGAAGAACCAGCAACGTGAAGATACTCAGCACACAGCCCTCAGCGAAGCACATCCTGCCCAACTTGATGTACTCATCTTTGATTACCTGGTACGCCTCCCTGTCACTGGCTTTCTTTGTGCCACATCCAAAGGACTTTTTGAAGCTGGAGTAACACGATGTGGAAATAAATAACGTTATTTATAATCTGGACGTCTTGGTGGAAATCATGATGTATCGGAGCAGAGAATGACTCCAATCCATGAAACTTACTCAAAGCCTAGAAACATAAACTGCAGCCACAACCAAGCCAAGACGAGCATGAGCACCATGTTGGGGAATGAGAAGCCAAACCAGCTTGCAAAGTTGATGATGCCTCCATTATCTGGGAAGAGTCTGACGATGGGAAAACAATAAATCAAAAACCTGTAGAACCCAAACACTCCCGTAGACGTGCAATTAAAATGATTGGTGTCATTCTTGGCTATCAATGCCAGTGTAACACTTTCTACATACATTTTATAGGTGAATCTACTTGGCATGATTTCACTTTTGAAATCCTTTAACAATATTAAACAAAGCATTTATATATTGACATGCAAATCATCAATCAATCTACAACTTCAGCACAGACAGAGCAGGAGAAGGTTGTGAGCTAAACTTTTCAACGATCAAATCAAACTCTTGAACAATCACTTCACCTGGACTTTTAACAAGCCCAAGTCATCCAGTAAACCTATCGAGCTGAACATAAGTGAAAGTGAGATTAAACCCACTGTGCATACCAGATGTGTGACTAGCCCTCATAACAGACACTCAATCTTTTGGACTGAAGATTGCACAGTCTTGCATTGTTTTTACATCAAATAATAATAATAATAATAATAATAATAATAATAATAATAATAATAATAATAATAGGGTGAAAACTAGTGGGAATTAGTCAATTGCATGTGTTGTGTTTATTTTCATATGTGCAGGTCGTACTCATCAATCTGGCCTTTCATGATGACATTGGGTGTGGTTCCAGTGAGGGTGGCCGTCCCACCAATGCTGGCAGCGTAACAAACACTAAGGCTCATGCCTTTCGTCAGCTTCAAATACTTCTCCTCCCTCTTCAGTCTGCGCTTCTCGGCCTCTGCACCCGTGTCACAAACCCCTGGGGGGACAGAGCACAGACCTTCAGCATTGAAAAGACATGTTCATTTAACAGTGATGACAAGTTTGCTATTGGATTTAGTTGAGTTTGAGCATATAAACTGGATGAGCACAGGATCAAGATTTGTATTTAAAAATCATACAAACCGCAAGAAACATTCAGCCTGTAACTGTGGCATTTTATGAATCTGCTTCTATGTTCTGTTGAATGTTTTTTTTTTTTTTTTCTAAACCTGGCTGTTACTTCATTGACCAAATAAAAAAAAAACCTACTTGATACAACGTCCATTTCCTTCATTTCCTTCATGTCTTTATCTGCAAAAAAAACAGAACAGTTAAAAAAAGCAAATAAAAAAAGCTATTAAAAAAAGGCAGAAAAAACATGCACATGTACCCATGTTGATGGTGCTGTCCTTTTTGATCTCTTTTCTTTCTTTTGTGTCACACAACTCGAACGTCTGGTTATCCTGACCATTGTTTTCAGCAGACAGGTTATATTCCCTCTCTTCAGAGTTGGCCTCTGAGTCACATAACTGCTGCAGCACAGCGTTGGCGATGGGCAGCATCATAGCAGTGGAGGCCGTGTTACTGATCCACATGGACAGGAAGGCTGTGGTGCCCATGAAACCGATCATCAGGCTGGAGAGGATGCAAAACAAACGGATTGGATGGAAAGTTGATAAGTGTGTAAAAAAGGGGAACAGAAAATAAATTCTACAACATGGCAGAGTAGTATGTGGACACTTTGACATTATATCATCAGCCTCCGCTCTTCTAGGAAGGCTTTCCACAACATTTGGTGCCACGCAGAAGGGATTTGATCCCATTCAGCCACAAGAGCTTTACTGAGGTCAGCCACTAACTTTGGACGATAAGACCTGGCTCACAGTCGGGCGACCAGTTAATCTCAAAGGTGTTGGATGGGGTTTAGCTCAGTGCTGTGTGCAGGCTAGTCAAGGTCTGCCACACAAAAACAACAATAGGGGAATCCACACACTTTATCTCTGCACCATGTATGCATGTAAACAACAACGTTTCTTACAGAGACGGCTTCACCCCCACAATAAGCAGCACTTGAAGGGCGATTCTCCTATGCAGGTTCCAGTGCTCGACAGCGATGGCCACCAGCAGCCCGCCAATAAAGAGCATGTTGGAGTCTTTCAGGTACTGGATACAGACCTGGATCAGAGGAGACAAATACGCTAGGATATCCAAACCCCTGTCAATCTTATTCAAAGTAGTTTATTAAAAAATTAAAAAAATACCTCGCCTGATTCCATGATGCCCATCATGGGGAAGAGAATGACAGGCAGCAGGGCCGTCACAGCCAGAGGGATACACTCCGTGCACCAGTACAGCGCCATGAGGATTATTACATAGCCACATTTTGCCTGCTGTAATGACAGAAAAAAGACTTTGTTGCTTAACATGTCAACTAATTGAAGTTAAAATACCTTCTAAATTAATTTACTTTAACATGACAAGTGATACAAAAAATAAAGAAAATATTGAATAAGGTGTGTTTTTCCATTTAATGATACTTCGCTGTGTAATTGCTTGTTTTTCTGAATGTCCCATTTACAACAGCAGAACAAGAAACGCAGAGACACAAAATGCACATCTCTTTTAAACAAGCTGAAAAGGAACAGGAGGTTGTGGTCTTGATCCCTCTTTTCAATTCAATTCATCATAGTCTAAGATTACATCCTACAAAAGGGTCACTGACAGAGGCCTCCCCTGGACATGTTGCTGCCAAGACAATGTAAAGCAACCAATGTCCTTCCAGAGTGAGGTCTTTGATCCCTTTTGATTATCATTTTCATTTTGTTGCAGTGCATTCAGGGATTTATTATTATTTTTTTTTATTTTTTTTAAAGACGTGGTAATACATATTCTGATTATATGATTCAAAAGACCAAGTAGAATGCATTAGAAAACTTGCATCACTTTCATTACTGCAGTCATGGTCAGCCCTTATTTGCCTCATTAACATCTAGCATCATGACATCAAATAATGCCTCTCTCCATCGCCCTCCAACACAAGACCGTCTCTCTCCACTTCCCTTATGCATCATGCAGTCATTTTTACAGCAGAGTTTGATTCCATCCAAGGTCAGGGCGCTGCGACCTTTGCACTGCTTACCCCTAGTAATCACATTGCTCTTGGATTTTAAGCTTAAAAAAAATTATTGTTTATAATAATGGTAGTATATTTTGCTCCAGTAGTACAAGTATGTAAGGCCATGGCAAACTGGATCTTTTCAATGAAAACTGATGATTATTCTCAACCTTCAACTCTTGCTGAGGATATCAATGAGCCAGCCTTTACACTGAGGTCTCCATCAAGGCAACTGGTAAGCTGCTGACTGGGGCCTGCACAACAAAGAGTTCAACAAGCATCCTTTGGTTATCAGTCTTAACTAGCCATAAACCCACTACGCAGTGCAACAAAAAGGGTCATCAACTCAGCAAGTGAACCCAGGGTTTCTCAATCCGAGGGCACATAAAAAGGAGGCGTTTGCAGCATCTGACCAATCACAAACATCGCCAAGTCTACAGATATTAAACAAATACAAAAGACATTAAACACATAATTCAGGCTAAAAGAAACCGTTTAAGCTTCCAGATGCAGTAGTAGTAAAGTATGCATACAATCTGAGACTGTAAGGTCGCAACATGTTAAACTGACACACGCATGCACTTTTGAGGGATTGTAGGTTGGTTTGCATGCAGAGGACTGAGTTTATGAAAGGCTGCATCAGGGAATATGGATTTAAGCAGAATATTTCATTAGATAAAAATATGTTGTGAACTTTAGAAATTACTACACGTATTTATTTAAATTGATTTTGACCTTTGGACTTAAAGACACTCTGGAGTTACTGGGGAAACAATCGTAACTAGTATAATATTAATAGACCTAATATTAGTGTAGCCTCATTTTTATCAAACGTCAATGTTATGAAAGAAGTTTCAAACTATTTGGTGGTGCCCTTCCAAGATATCAGAATGTTTATATTGTGATTATTATATTTTTTATTTTCCCTAAGTCTCACAACAAAGAATAAGTATTGTCATACGCCATAAGAACATCTAAGTAATGTAAGTCTGTGGCTTTTAGGAAGACTGGTTACAGAAAGGGTCAGATATGATAATAAACCTGGAAAGCTCTATGATTTCATGTTATTTGATGTTTGATCTGTGGCTATACGTTTTGGTGAATGGAAAAATATCCCGTAAATTAGACGCATCAGATACCAGATTTAACTCGAATAGTACTAAAGCTAATATTAAAGCACAAGTCCTTTTTGTTCATGCCGTCTACAGCGAGGCTTCCACCAGTAGCTCCAAAAGATCATGACTGAACTGCACCGTTTTGAAGCACGGATGGAGGAAAAAGATGCACGCTGCCTTCAAATTGCATACATTGATCATTATTTATTCATTTTGAAGCTATACTTTGTTTTGAAGGAGTCTGCCTCAATATCTGAAACGCATACTGAAAACCTATTTAGACACACATACACATCTGGCACATTTGAAGGCTAAATGCATCATAGTGGTGGATTTATACATGTATTGTATAGCTTTGGATGAACATGCATTAAACAATCACACAAGCCATCCCTGAAAATGTGTCTATAGATGTCCCGACAGAAAAACATTAATTTTCTTACCATGGTTGGGATGATCAGGGGCAGAGGCAGAAGTAAGAGTGGTGTCAGGACTATCACAATGTAATTCCTATACCTCCACAGCCATGTAAGAAACCCAGCCATGATCCACAAGGGGTGACGGTCATGCACCGTATTAAAAAAGAATGACTGGTGAGACCACTGTACTAGCTAGGAGACAGCAACAGAAAATGTGGTTTTATAGCTGTACATACTGTACGTCACCATGAAAAAAATTAAAAATTAACTTTAGAGAAAGGGGCCTGCATGTTCAGGGTGTGTTTCCATGCGTTTACAAGGGAGTAGATAAGGTAAGCAACCAGGAACAATAGTTTGGTCACATCATGGTAGCTGCTTTGTCTGACAGGTGTAAACATTTTTTTTTTTTAATATAGTCATTACTAAAAAGGCTCCACGGTTAATACATTAACACTTTGATGGTATTTGTTGGACTGGAAAGAATAATGCTTAGTTGCACGGTCGTCAAATTGGGCAAAACACAAACTCATGCAATGTCATGCCTTAAGACGCTTAACCCCAAAACAAAGCAAATAAAAAGCATTATCCCCGAATATGCCCAACAGCAACTACAAAGTTACAAATCATATTTTGTAGATCGAGCAGGAAAGGGTGATCATTCAAAAACAAGTCCATTAAATAACCGGGTTGATAGCCTTGTAAAAAGGTGTGGGCGTAACTTTCACAAAACAATGTTGCGATTCCTAAGAAAAGCCTGACAGAGGATGAAATGTAGACAAACCAGATCATCCTCCCACTATGCAGTCATGTGTGAAAAGGTTAAAAACGTTTGTAGGATGTGTGATGATTGATGTTTTATTGCCAGAGGCAACCCTGAGTCTGTTTCAAATTACGGTCAAAGTCCCTGACAGTTACCGCACAAGGACAAATACTTTCAGAGTTAAAGAACGAAAAGGAAACAAGTAAACCATTTGTAATTTAAATGTGCACTTATATTTATACATAATATTGTTATAACTTACTTAAAACACTTTTGTTCTGTCCATTGATTTAATCCTGCTTATTAAAGCACATTGGGATGCATACTTGCATTAAAAGGTGTTATACAAATAAAAGCAATTATTAGAAAATGTTACATTTTATATAAACGTTTTAATTTGGAAATGTGACTAAAACAATTAATTGGGTTTACGTGGGTGGGATTTGGGTTGACATGTGAACTCTGCTTAAGGATTGGACAAACTGGGTGTTTTGGATTAGGATGAGTCAACAGTCATATAACAGTCATATCTGTTATATGATCTGTGATACCAAAAAGGAACAAGAAATAAATATAGTCTGAGAATGAGACTATGCAAGTCCCTGAGACATGGCTCATAACATTTTTGCCTGCACAAACTTATCCGACTTATTTAAACAGCATTTCTCTTCAAGTAGTGATTACAACTAGGCCTATATTAAACTAGTGCATCCTTCACAAGATATATTGGACATATTTAAATATATTGCATGGCCTCCCATGGAAGCAAAGTTTCGGCTGCAGGTTCCATCGGCTGTGATACTGACTGCATAGTTTAAAATCAAAAGAAAAAAAAAGGTTGCTTCCGATCTTTAAATACATGTATCATCTCTTTAGGATAGTTTTCTCCACGGCCACGGCGTAACCAAGTCATATCAAACATTCATGTAGTACACCTCTTCGTCCAGATGAGGTCGCTGAGTTCACGCTATAACCTGCCTCAACAATCGCCTCCTTCAGTCAGCTGAGCTGGCAGATGACCGTTCAGTTAAAGCGAACAGAAACACCAGCAGCGTAAACAAACTAGCGTTAGCATGGCGAGCTAACTAGTTAGCCAAACCGCTAACGCGCCAGAAAACAAAGAGTAGCGTTAAGAGATGGTTCGTCTCTGAAAAACAAAGTTCGTTAACTTTACCACTGTTGAACGGTCAGTGACTCCGGTGGGACATGGACGAGCTGGACACCGCAGCGATCCTTCCCGGCGACGCGCTCAACGGCTCGTCAACCGACGAGTCGCGCGGCCCCGAAGAGGAACCCGACGTGACGACCGCCCGCTCAGCGCGACCACCGTTCACGTGCCCGCTGCCGGTTACCGTGGAGCCGGTGTTGTTCCTCTCCATGTTTTCCCTGGCTCTGCAGGCGCCTCTGTCCACGCAGTATCTGTGGGACCGCATCAGCGAGGACCTGGGCTACAACGGCACCAAGAGGTCGCAGTGCAGCAACGGGTCCGCGCCTACCGACCCTCTCCAAACGGTTACCGTCTTTTAACATTTAACTCCCGAATATAAGCTGTCTACCTTCATTTATGCGACATGCAAGAGAAAAACGGCTTTAGCTAACAGGCAAAATCATGAAGCCTCTTCTGAAAGGGGGGGGGCTGAAATCCTTCTTCTGTTTCCTATGGGAACTCTAGAGAGAGAAAAATTAAGCACGAAATGAACTACAAAAACGGTATTACAATTACAAAGACTACAAATGTGGACTGAATTTTGTTCATTTGTTTATTAACAGCAACTGTTAAAATGCTGCTGCCCCCCTGTAGTCCCAGGACAGGTGTCATTGTGCTGTCTTTGGTCTGGATAGCAACTTCATAAAACATCATAAAGTTGCCCTCGCACATCCAATGGCACACTTAATAAATCTGTCCATAAAACAGGGTAGAGTGCCATCTACCTGGAAGATTGCCAAGGTTACCCCAGTCCTAAAGGCTGGTGACAAGACCAAACTAGAGAATTATCGGCCGATAAGTATCTTGCCAATGTTACTGGTCTGTTCTGTTGCTCTGCGTTGTGTGGAAACAAGATGACTCCCAATAGCGGATGAAGCCTTTTATTCTGCACATGGGTCAGACACAAAACCAAAGTTGGTATGCGGATTCAGGGCCAGGATGCGTGCGTCATCTGCAGCATGGAGAATCTCTTCCTGCTTGTACAAATACTAACGAGTACTACTGTAATTGTAATATATTTCTAATGGTATATGATGGGTCAATAAAATAAACAAATAAAATTCCAAAAGGGAAGAATGTACCATCAAAATGTGAATAAGGTGTGAGTGAGAAATACTTATAATTCGAATTCTTATCTAAATGTATCTAAATTCTGAGGTAGTGATCATATAGTGTAGTACATAAACATATAAAAATATACAGATAGAAAAATATTCAAAAAGAAAACATATCTGACATGTAGCATACAGAAAAGGCACTGTTTCATCCATTTTCAATATACGAGCTGCACAACCTGCGCTCATACAAAGGTAAAGACTAGCCTCTTGTGGCTAAAACTGGTATTACACTTAAATACAGTGGCAGGCTAAGCACATTTGAGATCGCGAATGTTAGCGCAGCCACGAGGCAAACTTAGAACGTACAAAACATGAACAACTTAAACTACAAATCTGATTGATTACCTGCACATGGGTCAGACACAAAACCAAAGTTGGTATGCGGATTCAGGGCCAGGATGCGTGCGTCATCTAAACGAAATAAATGTCAAATGAACAGTTGCACTTTCCCATACAAATGTCTTCCAAGATCAAACGAAAATGCAAAACGAAATAAAAGCAACAATACAGAGTCAAACATCGCAAAAATGCGATTTATAATGACCTCATATAATACATTTAAAACGGAAGGTATCTGGTCTCATGCAATACAGGGTGAATATGACTTTTAACGACTTTTATGCAGACCCACGAAATCCCAACCTACCTGCAGCATGGAGAATCTCTTCCTGCTGCAAATTACCCACAATCCAAACCTGTACAGGAAACTTCAAAATAAAAGTCTGGACCCATTTCTGCAGGATTTAAAATAAAACTCATATAACTGTTTATTCACTCCGTTACATACACCCCCCTTAAATCCTGCCAAACTGGGGACGTACCGTAGAGATAATCTCAGGAAAAGAGGGAGAGAAGGAGAGAAATCTTAGATAGGACCAAAGAGAAGAAAGACTGGTATGTCACTAGAGAGTATCAAAAGCTGTCAATTAAGAAATTCTCCATCTAGGGAGTACTTAAGGAATGGAATGGCGCCATATCCCATACTAAAAGTAGACTATAGAGATGCCTGCTACACCTCAGATTCTGCTAAGACTCTATGTCTGATACCTCAAACTATTCTCTGTTCTCTCTAATCTGACTAAAAATGACATCTGTTAAACTAAAACTAAATGTTCAGCTTAAAACAAGCTTACAACTAGAGAAATTAAAGACTTCACTGTGGACTCTGAAGTGTCAAGGACTTGTTCATTCATCTCACATATGAGTCTTTTAGGAGGTTTGACAGTCCTGCCTCGCCTGGTCTGTGTAACAGCATTCTCAAAGCTCTGAGGCTGAGCGCAAACAGCAGGCTCGTCTGACATGGTGTCTACATGGGCGGGGACTACTGGGTGAGTTTCAGCAGCTGGTGGCCCGCTACTCACAGGCAGAACATCACTGTGCTGTTCGCTCTCTTCAGCTGCGATGCCACTTGCTGAATCACCTGGCTCAAGCACGCATTCAGACACGTCAGAGTCTTCAGTGTGGTGAACCAGACACTCCTCCTCTATGTTGTCGGGGCTAGCATTCACCCAGTGTGCGGTTCGATCACCTACACTGATTCCATCATCAGGAAGACTGACCTCAGGGACTGCCTCATCACCGTCACTGGGCTGGGGGTCCTGCACATCGTCCAGTGGTAGAAAGTCCACAGGGAGCAGCAGGTTCCTGTGGACTACCCTCACTCTGTCAGAGTTGACACCTTTGATCTTGTAGACATTAATGTCAGGGTTCACGGCTACAACTTCGTACGTAGAAGACTCCCATTTGTCGGCTACCTTCCTTTTACCTCTTTCACCTCTGTTCGCAATGAGCACTCTGTCTCCAACGGCAAGTGGTGAGCCTTTGACTTTCTTGTTGTAGAGCCTGGCGTGTCGTGTCTGTTCTTTCTGACTGTGCCTCTGTGCAATCTGTGCCGCTTCACGCAGGTCTTTCTTCAGGCGGGACACAAACTCACTGTGGTCCACCACCACTTCGTCAGAGAGGACGCTCTGAAACAGGAAGTCAACTGGGAGACGAGGGACTCGACCAAACATTAGATAGAAAGGTGCAAAGCCAGTCGTCTCGTGCTCTGTGCAGTTGTAACAGAAGGTGAGAAGCTGTAACATCTGAGGCCATTTGGCTTTAGACTTCGGAGGCAGAGTTCTGATCATGGATCCAAGGGTTCTGTTGAATCTTTCAACAACGCCGTTACCCATGGGGTGGTACGGTGTCGTATGTGACTTTTCAACACCTGATAGAGACAATAGTTCCTTGATCAACTTGCTTTCGAAATTTGCTCCTTGGTCAGAGTGAATTCTCTTTGGAAAGCCGTAGATGAGAAAGAAGTCATTCCAGAGTTTTCGAGCTACTTGCTTGGCAGACTGATTCTTGCATGGGAAAGCATGCGCCATCTTGGAAAAGTGGTCTGTTACAACCAAGACATCCATGGACTTGCCATCGCTGACCTCCGCAGACCAAAAGTCGATGCAGACCAACTCCATCGGCTCTGATGTGCGGATATTCTCCAATGGAGCACAGGCATTGGGCTCTGGAGTCTTTCCCACAACACAGCGGTGACAATTCTTCACGTGGCTGTCGACATCACGCTTCATTCCAACCCAGAAGAATCTCTGCCTTGCTAGTGACAGTGTTCGGCTCTTCCCCTGGTGACCAGCTGCATCATGAATTCCGTTTAGAACTTGTGTTTTGAGGGAGTCAGGCACCACAAACAGAAAAAAACGCCTGTTCATGTTGCCGTCTCTTCTCACTTTGCACAGCATACCATCACGGATGATCAACTTGTCCCAATATTTCAGGAGCTGACGTACACTGGAGGGTTCATCTGTTCTCTCACTCTTAGATGGCTTTCGACGTCTCTCAACGTAGTAGAGCACTCGACTGATGGTCCCATCTTGTCCCTGCTGGCTCATAAAACTGCTGTGAGGAATGGGGGAATTAGCCTGCTGCAATTGAGGAACAGCTAGGCCCGCACCCAGTACCTCACTCAGTCCACCAGTGGAGTGTGCACTGAAAACAGCTGAAATCTCTGGAGCTTCGACTGAACCACTTCCACCGCTGGGTGTGTTCTGTGGATCTTTGCCTGATCTGAGAACCCTCTGGTGGTTGTTGGTGTACTTGAATGCGTGCTGGACAGTATCGTCACCATAACCACTGACATTCCTCAGGAGCGACACATATGGCTCTGTGACGAGGCGGTGGCTTATGCAAGACTGGACAAATGGCTCTCTGCTCAAGGCATCAGCGACAACATTTCTGGGGCCTGGAACATATTTCAGATCAAAGCTGTATGATGCGAGTTTAGCCACCCAGCGTTGCTCACAAGCATCTAGCCTGGGTTTTGTCAGGATATATGTCAGAGGGTTGTTGTCGGTCCATGCTGTGAAGTGACGTCCTTTAAGCCAATGGCTGAACTTTTCGCAGACAGCCCACTTCAATGCAAAGAACTCCAGTCTGTGAGCGGGGTAGTTCATCTGCGAGCGAGAGAGTGTCCTGCTGGCAAAGGCTACCGGTCTTGCTATCTCTTCACCAGGAGGGACTTGAGAGAGAACTGCCCCGACTCCGTCAAAGGATGCATCAATGGCCAAAACGAAAGGCTGGTCGAACAATGGATGAGCCAAAATCACACTCTGCAGCAGATCCGACTTCAGCATCTCAAATGCGTTCTGACAAGCAGGTGTCCAGTCAGCGGGAGTGAGCTTAGCGTAACACAGTCTCCTTCTAGGCTTTCTCCCCTTTTTCACAGGAGTCTGCTTGCTGGATCCCGATGTTAACTGGAAGAGTGGCTTGGCCTTAGCAGAGCATCCTTCAATGAAGTGTTGGTAGTACAGCACCATACCAAGGAACGACCTTAACTTCTTTGGGCATGGTGTCTGTCCATCAGCTTCCATCAGATCAATTCGCTGGACTTTGTTGATGGCCTCGACTTTGTCTGGGTCTGTCTTAATGCCTTCCTCACAGATGATGTGGCCCAAGAACTTAACAGACCGTCTTAGAAAGAAGCACTTCTTAGGGGCTAGCTTCAAATCGTGCCTGGCCAGACGTGAGAAGACCATTTCGATGCGCTGAAGAGCCACGGACTCAGACGGCGCAAACACCATCAGATCATCTAAATAGCAGAGTACACTGCTGAAGTTCTCATCTCCAAAGATGGACATCATCATTCTCATGAAGGTGGCTGGACTGTTGGATAACCCCTGAGGGAGCCTGTTGTACTCGTGTAGGCCAAACGGTGAAGAAAAGGCTGTGTACTTTTTGTGTTCTTCCTGTAGAGGCACATTATAGTAACCTGATGTCAGGTCCATAGTGGAGAAGAAGGCGTTTCCACCCAGAGCAGCTAACACATCTGACTGGTGTGGCAGTGGGTAGGCGTCTCTGACTGTCCGTGCATTCAGCCATCTGAAGTCTGTACAGATCCTTAAGTCACCGTTCTTCTTCCAGACTAAGACAAGGGGAGAGGCATAATCACTGTGCGACTTGCGAATGATTCCTTTCTCCTCCATCTCATTCAGAGTTGTTCTTAGTTTAGCATACTGGCTTGGTGGTATTCGCCTGTACGGCATACGAAAGGGTCTGTCGTCAGTCAGATGAATGCGGTGAACAAAATCTTTAGCTTCTCCACAGTCCATTTTGTCCCTTGAGAAGATTGACTCATGACTTTCGATGATCTGTAGCAGTCTGTCTTTCCAGTGTGCGGACACTTCACAAGACTCTAAGTCAATGTCAGAGAGATTCAGGTTGCGTAGAACACGTCTCATCTCTTCACTGGATCTGTGTGTTGGAGAGGGGCTGTTTTCAGCACATTGCACATTAGAGTTGATCTGTGTAGGTTGTTGCAGGTCTTCCACAGCAATACAAGGTGACACGTCAGCTATCTTGGTGTTTCTTTTCAACACGACTCTGTGGTTGGTTGGATTGATGACTTTCAGTGGGATAGAACCATCTCCCCAAAGCGGTGTGATCACCCTGCCAACCATTATCTGCTTCGGCCTTGACCTTGACTTTGTCGGCTCAACGATGACTGTGCTGCCCACAGACAGGACTGACGACACAGGCAGCTTTCCCCAAACCAGGTGTTCTGTATGCGGCTCTAACGTCACACTTCTCTGGAGCTTTACAGTACCTACTCTCTCAGGCACAGATTCACCTCTCCACCTCTCAGTGTTGGAGAAAAGGGACAAGAACTCGCAGCACTCATCACTCTGGTTATGGCTGGGCGTGGACAGAAGTCTCCAGTAGCCACTCGTCTCTCTCAGCTGCATCGAAAGCTTCTTGATGGCGTTGGTGCCCAGAATCAACTCCTCTGTCTGACCTGGCACCACTAAAGTAGGAACCGTCATGGAGCAGCCGTACACTGTGATGTTAAGGTCATAGATTGCTGTCGGTATGACGCGATGGCCTCCACAGCCAACAATGACAATGTCTTGTGCTGACTGCTTCTTGATGCTTGGAATGCTATTCACTAAACTCGCTTCAGCAGACTCACTAAGAGTGCATGCCATGGATCCACTATCAATAAGAGCTTTAAAAGTGGGTCCATTCTCAATTGAAACTGATGTGTAAAATAAACTGTCAGACTTCGGAACTGTCTGTAACCTCTGAAAAATAACTGTTTTCTCTGAAGAAATATCACTACTGTACAACTGACTTAAAGTTTCATAATCTGAAAAAGCTTCAAAGCTAGAGGTGGGAGGCTCACTCTGAAGATCTACGTGGTTCTCCCCTACACGCAGATCAGTTAGTTTGATGACTGGCCAGCCGGCGCTGCACTCCTGAGTGGACATCTGTTCCTGGCGTGATCAGGTGAAAAGCACTGGAAACACAGCTTGTTATCTTTGCAGTGTGACAAAGCAGAGTGAGAGGCATCTTTACAGACTAAACATGGCGTGTCATTAAGACCTTGAATCCGAGGTAAGCCACTCGACCCTCTAGTTGCTGGTCTGGACTGTGCTTTACTCGTGAGAACTTTCTCCAGCATACTAATCATCCTCTCCAGAGCAGAGTTGTCAGTAGAGGCGGACTGGGGTGGAGGCTGAGCACTACACAGGGGCTGTGCTGGAGGCTGTGCATTACACTGTGGCTGCAGTGAAGGCTGGACATTACAATGAGGCGCTGAGCTAGTGTTCACCTCCATTCTGTTCATAGCCACTTCCCTCTTATCATTCCTCTTGCCTGCTGCCTTGATAACCTTCTCTGAGTGGTACTCATTCAAGACTTCCTGTACCTCAGCAGCTGACCACTTGTCAATAGTCTTAGAGCGGAAGGTGAGAGCTAAGTCTGGGCTTGGGCAGTTCCTAATGAACATGCGTGTGACCTCAATGGACAGGCTATCCTGCTGCTTACCCTGTTCCTTGAGACACTCTGCAGTCACATCAGCGGCACGGTTAAGGCGCAGCCAGTAGTCATAGGGGTCTTCCTGTGACTCGGGGAGAGTTGTATAGAAGTCTTGCAGAGGAAGAGGTGAAAACTGCTTACAACTGAAGTGTTTCCTTAAAAGGCTGTATATGGAATCTGGGCTACTTTTGACATCAACCCCACTAGACTTCACGCTCACTTTGACAACATCTTTGGCTTTGCCCCTTAAGTGGATGAGAATCTCCTCACCTTGTTCCTCGGTAGGCAGGCCTCCCTTCCGTATGAAGGTGCGCATGAGTTCAATCCATTCTTCCAGTGTAACAGTGTCAGACGCGTCACCTCTGAACGTAGGAGGATCTTTCACTTTTCTCTGACTCACTACGCGAAGCTGAGATGAACTTGACACGGAGTCCTGAGCTGGGGTGTGACTGTCACTGTGTACACTAGAGGCAGCTACCTCTGCTGGGCTAGACCTGCTCAAGTGTGCGAGGAGACTATCAGCTAACTGCTAACCTATGTGTTGCACAATGTTACCCATCTGACCTAGAATGTCATGTTCAGTGTTGGGAGTGGATGTGCAGGGGACCTGAGGCATAGAGAGGCTATCATGCTGTGTGCGACAGTCTGTGTGTGTGTCACTAACAAGAGAACTTGAAGCTGCCATCCCTACACCTCTACCTACTGTAGTGTTAATGTCTGGGAAGGGAATGGGCGCCCTCAGTAACCCTCTACCTCGACCTACACTGACAGGTGTCTGAAAGCCCTGTAAACCATTACGCTGTGGGCTATCCATTATAATCCAAAAGATAAGAGAATGAGAGAAAGGTGAAGAAAGGTAGAGAAATAGAGAGCACCTATACACTATGATACACTTACTACTACACCTACTCAAAATGCAAACATCTACATGCTGCGGCTACTATGACCCGAAAATAAGCTCAGCTGATCTGCAGAATGATGACAGGCCCACCGGTCCGAAGAGGCGTTGATCGACGACCAACTGAAGTCCACGGGAATCACGGCACCAATGTCACTGGTCTGTTCTGTTGCTCTGCGTTGTGTGGAAACAAGATGACTCCCAATAGCGGATGAAGCCTTTTATTCTGCACATGGGTCAGACACAAAACCAAAGTTGGTATGCGGATTCAGGGCCAGGATGCGTGCGTCATCTGCAGCATGGAGAATCTCTTCCTGCTTGTACAAATACTAACGAGTACTACTGTAATTGTAATATATTTCTAATGGTATATGATGGGTCAATAAAATAAACAAATAAAATTCCAAAAGGGAAGAATGTACCATCAAAATGTGAATAAGGTGTGAGTGAGAAATACTTATAATTCGAATTCTTATCTAAATGTATCTAAATTCTGAGGTAGTGATCATATAGTGTAGTACATAAACATATAAAAATATACAGATAGAAAAATATTCAAAAAGAAAACATATCTGACATGTAGCATACAGAAAAGGCACTGTTTCATCCATTTTCAATATACGAGCTGCACAACCTGCGCTCATACAAAGGTAAAGACTAGCCTCTTGTGGCTAAAACTGGTATTACACTTAAATACAGTGGCAGGCTAAGCACATTTGAGATCGCGAATGTTAGCGCAGCCACGAGGCAAACTTAGAACGTACAAAACATGAACAACTTAAACTACAAATCTGATTGATTACCTGCACATGGGTCAGACACAAAACCAAAGTTGGTATGCGGATTCAGGGCCAGGATGCGTGCGTCATCTAAACGAAATAAATGTCAAATGAACAGTTGCACTTTCCCATACAAATGTCTTCCAAGATCAAACGAAAATGCAAAACGAAATAAAAGCAACAATACAGAGTCAAACATCGCAAAAATGCGATTTATAATGACCTCATATAATACATTTAAAACGGAAGGTATCTGGTCTCATGCAATACAGGGTGAATATGACTTTTAACGACTTTTATGCAGACCCACGAAATCCCAACCTACCTGCAGCATGGAGAATCTCTTCCTGCTGCAAATTACCCACAATCCAAACCTGTACAGGAAACTTCAAAATAAAAGTCTGGACCCATTTCTGCAGGATTTAAAATAAAACTCATATAACTGTTTATTCACTCCGTTACACCAGTCATCTCAAAAGTAGCTGAGAAATGGGTTGCATTGCAGCTAACAGACCATCTTAACAGTGGGCATAACTCACTCCATCCAATGCAGTTTGGATTTCGTAAACACCATTCAACTGAAACAGCAATTTGCTACTTTCATGAGAACACCAAAGGTTTATTGGATCAGGGTGGTTACGTAGGAGCTGTCTTCTTGGACTTGAAAAGAGCTTTTGATTCACTTAACCATAATGTACTATTTCAAAACTGTCCCTTTTTAACTTTTCCGATGGCGCACTCTGCTGGATGAGATCGTATCTGTCAAACAGAAAACAGACTGTTCAGATTGGAAACTCAATGTCATCTTACCTCAGCTGCTCAACTGGGGTACCCCAAGGTTCTATCTTGGGACCAATTCTGTTCAGTCTATATGTAAATGACCTACCTAAAGTTTGCCCAAATGTTAATTTGCAATTATATGCTGATGATACAGTGCTATATGTCCACGCAAAAACAAAACAAGAAGCTGCTGTAAAATTATCAGCAGCTCTGGCACCCGTATCTTACTGGCTTAACGAATCTTGCCTGCACCTCAACACTAAAAAGACTGTATGTATGTTTTTCTCTCGTCAGTCAGCAGAGGGCGATCAACCATCTGTAGCGGTCAATGGAGAGAGCCTTGATGTAGTGGAAGAGTTCAAATATCTTGGAGTGGTCTTTGACACAAATTTATAATTTAAAGCACATGTTAAAAAAAACATAAATATCATTAAATTCAACTTGTCAAATTTCTATCACATAAGACCATTTCTTACCTCCAAGACGGCTAAAGTCTATATGCATGCCATGATATTCTCACACATAAATTATTGTTTTACAACATGGACACACACAACAGAAAACATATTAAAACCCATCAAGTCTCTCTTCAAAAAGGCAGTTAAAATTTTGGACAGGAAACCTCTTCATTTTCATTACTGTAATGTTTTAAAAAAGTTTAACATTCTTGATTTGGATAGTTATCAGATTTTTATGGATGTTTGCCTCATTTTCAAAGTTTTAAATGCACTTGCCCCCCCAACCACTGAATGAATTCATTCAGAAAAAAAATAATGAAGGACGAAGAACCAGAGCCTTAACTAGAGGTGATTGCAATGTACCGAGGCGTAGAACAAAATTTGGTCAAATGGTCGTCTCTGTAAGAGGAACGCAGTCCTGGAACAAGTTACCATCACACATCAGAAACTGCGACAACTACTCACTTTTTAAAAAAAAATCTCAAACATTGCTTAAAAACAAATCAGACTTGTACCCATATAGCTTATACTGTTCTCAATCTGATGCCTGTTCCCAGGGGCTTTTGGTCTATTGTTCTGTAACTGGGTTAAAATTGTCTGTTTTATCTTGTCTGTCTGTGTCTGCTTCGCCTTGATATTGTCCGTCTGTGTTCTGTTTTGTAATTGTTCGTTGTATGATTTGTCGTTGCGAGGTTTTAAAGTATTTCGTGTCTATGTTACCTAGGAACCTGCCTTGGGACTACGGCTGAAATTTAGCAGTTATGCTAAGTCCGGCGCATTTACACTGACGCTTAAGGCATCAATGTTGATGAATGTGCATTGTCCCAACTCAATAAATAAATAAATGAAAAAATGAAATGTATATAAAGCCCCAAAGATGCAACACAAAAACATACCAGACAGACAAAATACAACAACATAGCAAGTTATGAACATGTGATGATTTTTATTTTTATTTTTTATTTTTTGCAGGAGGTGGAAACGCTGACAGCTCACTGGAACCTGTACATCAGTCTTGGGGGCTTTTCTGTAAGTCTTTTGGTGGTGCCTCTCCTGGGCTCATGGAGTGACCTCGCAGGGCGGAGACCTGTCCTCATCCTCCCCAGCCTAGGCCTGGCCCTCCAAGCAGTGGTTTACCTCGTGGTGATGTACCTGAAGCTGCCTGTGGTCTACTTTCTAGTGGGCAGGCTGCTGAGTGGCCTTTCAGGGGATTTCAACGGCATCCTGGCAGCCTGCTTCGCATATGTGGCCGACACCAGCGACAAAAGGTCCCGCACCTTCAGGGTGGCAGTGTTGGAGGCTTGTCTGGGCCTTTCCGGGATGCTAGCGAGCGTCATTGGAGGGCAGTGGAGGCGGGCACAAGGGTGAGAACTACCACAAGAACTTTTTGTCACACTAGAGAAGTGTCATTCACACGAGTGCACTTTCTTCATAATCCAAATCTTTGCCGTCTGAATTGGTGATCTTTATCATTATATGTTATGCCTGCATTTAGGTACATCAATCCATTCTGGCTGGTCCTGGCCACCAACTTGGCGTCGGCTCTGTACGCCTACCTGTTTGTCAGCGAGTCTGTCGTGCCAGACCCGAGTGCCAAGCTCCTCTCCTGTTGCCACCACAAAGCCGTCTGGCACCTCCTCTCAACAGGAGGAACATCTCGCACATACAAGCTGTGGCTTTACATGCTGTGTTTCTTTGTGGTGGTGACTGTGCACTTCGGGAGCAGGGACCTGTATGTGCTGTACGAGCTGAGCTCGCCGCTGTGCTGGGGGCCGGCCCTCATCGGCTATGGATCAGCAGCTCTGCACATGGCCTACCTTACCAGTCTGCTGGGGCTGAAGGTCATGACGCGGTGCCTGGAGGACTCCTGGGTGGCTCTCGTGGGTTTGGCCTCCAATATCATGGGGCTGGTGGTCTTCTCCGTCGCTGACACCACCCAGCTCATTTTCACAGGTGAGTGTGATCTGGATTGAGTAAGTGACCTCCAGTAGGTCGGATGGTTTTCTCTCTAAAAGGTTTCCTATTCATAAGCAAAAGTAAAGTCAGGGCAGAACAAGTGAGCACTGATTAAGCACAGAAATCAGTATTTATATAAACATTACAAAGCATATTCAGGCTTTATATATTAAATATCTATTTAATGGCACTACACTGAAGTTTAATATGCCCTTTTACTTTCATTATCCTCCTTTATTTGTGCTTTCCCAGCTCTATATTAAAAAACATTTGCACTTTTTTGTTGAAAATATTCTCACATCATCAGGCAGATCCTGTCATGAGTCCAGTTTGGCAACGTACGGTATAATATTAGTTGAGTTCAAATGAGTTAATTTGTGTGTCACCAGGTTATGGTCTGGGTTTGCTATTCGTGGCTGCAACGCCTGTGCTCAGGTCAAAGCTGTCCAAGTTGGTGGACCCATCAGAGCAAGGTTAGTAACTGTACTGTACAAAATAAAACTCATGTTTTAACCTTTTCCTTTTGTAATCCAGCAAATTGTGCTAATTTCAAGATGTGACTGTTGTAAATTGTTCCACGTGGTCTAGAAATGAGAGGTTATTTTATGGTCAGTGAATTGTTATATTTAGATCTGCATTATAATGTAACAGTGCAGTTTAATTTGAAGCTCTTGATCCCTTTTTCACAGCTTGTGTTGTGTTTATATAACTGTGTGTTTGTGCTATCTCCCAGGCGCCCTGTTTGCCTCTGTTGCCTGTGTGGAGAGCTTATGTTTTCTGGTGGGCAGCGGCCTCTTCAACTCCCTCTACCCAGCCACACTGCACTTCATGAAGGGCTTCCCCTTCCTTCTCGCCGCCATCATCCTCTTAATCCCTGCTGGAATAATTGGGTGAGTGTTGCTCTTGCCTCATTGGCCAACTGTAACTGTTTTTGTTTTTTTTATTGTTATTATTATTATTATTATTATTATTATTATTATTATTATTATAAGTCAATTCTAGTTAGAAAAGCAAACCATTTCCAATTAGCACCTTTTAAGATGCGTGGAATAAATGACTAACCTTTTTATTTGTCATCTTTGTCTTTCTAGGACTCTGCAATGTTTAGACCAGAGGAGAGAGCAGAGAGACTCCACAGCATGCTGACCTGACAGGAGGTTGTAACTAATGCTGGTGTCAGGCCGTGGGGCGAGCAGCTCTGAAAAAGAGACATCCATCATGTCCATCTGTGGTCCTGATTGATTCGACTGCTGTCAGCTCACCCTACTTCCCCCTAGCATCCTATCCTCACCAAATCAATCAAGACCTGAGGATGAAGAATCAACCCCCTCCGTCTTGATAATTGGATAGTGGAGACTGGGACTATGACCAATCTTTGCCGGCCATAAAAACTAACCACGGCCTCCTGATGTTTCATCGTCAAATTCATACAAATGGAGCAACGAACAAGGTTCAATACATGTTTTCATTCTGTGGTACATTTCCTATAATAAGTGCCAAAGAGCGTGCCTTACATTTCCATGTTTAACGTATTTCACTTCAGGTTAAGGTGATAACCATGAGAGGAATGCTTCTCCAAAACATATCAAGCACCGTAGCAACATAATGTGTTCACAGAGGATCAAAAGGGAGATCTGCAAATCAAGATCACACAGAATGAGTGAAGGTTGAGTGATTTTTTAACTTAAATATGTGTTTGATAATGAACCATCTTGAACCAATATTATAATAGTGGTATTTTTTTATACAAGATCAATACATTTTCAGCCACCACACTTCTATCCTATCTATTTTTTCTAGATAAGTTGCTATTTCTGAAATTCAGATTAGATTTACTGAACCTATGGAGGGGGGGGGGGATTCACAAGCTACCTAACAGTACAAGTATTTTTATTGTAGAAAATCTTACTTTAACAGATTAATTTTACATGAGTACTTGTACTCCCACTACAGCCAGTCGCAGATCAATCCTAAAACCTGTTAGTGAATGTTCTCTGTAGAACCCTCTCACACAGTTAGTACATCACAGATCATCGTGCCAAACATGTCCAAACCCAACTATCCATCATCCACAGCAGAGAGATGAAACTGTAGCGGCGGCCTGGGAATACCGCGTTACACCTTGACCCTCCTCCCTGTAAAGTCTCCCTGAAGAGTCCCCCTCTCACCCCACAAACACTGGATAGTCCAAGAGCAGCACAGGGGTCCGGTCCTCCACGCACAGCGAGGGAACCAGAGCTGCCAACTCAGCTTTAAAGGGCACAAAGGGAAGATGAGAGGTTAAAGGGAATATTAACTCAGCTACTGTGAATTGATCAGCATGAACGTTATTTTCTCAAAACCAGCAGGCTATTCTTTGACGTAATCAGTCGATTCAATTTTGGATAGTTTGTGACAAAGATTGTTAAATTTGTTTCTGTTTACATGTCATACATAATAAAAAGATTTCACTGTTGATTTTTACAGCACCTTTTTATTTTTCATGTATCAAATAAGTTGATTAAATTAAGTGTGTTTCACAATGAGAACCTAAGAACATAAAAAACATGATAGAAAATGAAATCCTGTGTTATTTGAAAAAGAAAAAAAATTACACATTTAATACATTCTATGAGTTGGATATTAGAGGCAAACAATGTTAAGGCAAAACAGATGAAAGCCCTGTAGAACAGTGGTTGCATTCAGCCGATAATAATATAATTTTACAAATCATTGTGCCCGCAACATCTCGATGGTTAATTAAGACTTAACATTTCATTGATGTTTGATTGCAGGTGTAGATGTGAGCCGCCACTTTTCTTTTATATTTTCACAATTCTCAGTGTAACATGAATATTTCCGGATTTCTTTTTGCTCTTACTTTGCTGCTTCTAATAAATACACCGAGGGAACAACAAGTGTATAATTACTTATCAGACTGAAACAGCATTAAATTAATGTTTAATGTATTACAATTTGTTGTAACTGCAGTCTACAAGATACTCGGTGACACAGATGGATTCATTTTCATTGCATTTGTCAAAGGATTTTGACAAATGTAAGTTCATGTACATCAAATCAAAGTTAATAATACAGAAGTAGGGAAACGTTCAATACTACATGCGTATTTCCATTGTCTGTACGCTCCTTCTATCTGTATTTGGTTCAATTAGGGGTGCAGTTATACCGCTGTAGCTCATTTATTTCTGTACAATATGTCATGCCTGCAGCTTAGATAATTCCCATCAATGAACAACTCAATGCATCTGTTAGCTACAGTTTCTCTTCAATCACAACCCAACATTTAAACACATGTCAGTCAAGTCAGAGACCTGCTTTGGTCCTTTGAATCTACAGTTTATGAGTGAAACAAAAGATGGTTGCGTATAAACATTTATGATTAGTGGATGCTTCACAGATTGCTGTTGATGATTATGCTGGGGGTGCCAATGACAGCTGGTCTATCACAGTTATTTTCCTGAGAGACAGAAGGCGTATATATACTGCACCTGATTACACATATACAGCAGTACTATCATTAAAGGATTACATTAACTTTGAATCTGGATTCCCCTGTTTATTTGCAATATATTAGGTCTTTGTGTGAGCACGTAAGCTAAACCAAATCAAATTTACTTCACATGCGTCAGAGCAGGGAAAGCTGCCGGCCTGTTCACCGTAGGCCATGTGGAATTTGGCATCATTTAAAGTTATCATAGCTGAGATTAAACTTATTTTAACGTCAGTTTACTTCTTTTTCTGCCCTTTGGAGGCGTCTGGGCCGTCGACTTGGTCTTGCTGTCCTTTCAGGAAGCGAAGGATCTTCTCGATCGTGGCCTCCTGATATTCATGGGACCACCTGAGTCAAGAAATATGCAACAGGCATTTGATGAGATGCATTATAAGCAAGCCAGTTCTCTAATTAATGGCTCTACTAATGTTACTCACTTGATGCCGTTGAAGTTGAGAATCGCTCTCATGTCCTCCGGCAGAGACGTGGGCTCGGGCCACATAAAATTATCTGTGACAGGAACTATGTTCTTCTTTCCAGCCAAGGCTGTGACTATCTCCTGCAAGATGAAGGACAATCTTTCAGAAATAAAAGCACAAATGCAGAACATCGTCTGACGCCTCGATTGAGCTACAATATGCGTGTGATGTATAATGTTAACGGACAAGCCAGAGAGGGAATATGAATGCAATCGGACAAATATGATTCAACAAGTAGCTCAGGTGTTATAATATGAATGGAGAATATCTTGATAGATTTTCCTTTAAAGTTCAATACATTCCAGTCAAAGACAAAGCTGCAGAAGGAGCTTTCCAGGATATGTAGTGTCCTCGTGGGTTCTAAAGGGTTAAGAATAGGTAGAATGGGTAGAATTACATCTAATGTGACCCAACATTTCAACGTGGAAACCTTCCAACCTTGTGCACCCAATCCTTCATGCCAGTGTCGCCCATACATTTGTCGAGCGCGTTGGCGGACAGGACCAGGATGAAGTTGCGTGCCCGCTGTACGCTCTGGATCAGTTTGTCCTCAAATTTACCGGCCTCCAGCTTCTCCACATCGATGAAGACGCTGTACCCTCGGACCTGCAGGTGCACCTTCAGAAGACTTCAGACAGGAAAGATGTAGTTTTAGGACACGTGCCATCCCCCCTTGCCCTTTCTCATATTTAACCCATGTCAGTTCTGACCTGGCCAGCTGGGAGCCGGTGGTCCGACGATAGCTGATGAACACGTCGGGCCCGGCGGGCTGAGCGTCTGTGTGGCACGGTTTTAAGGGCCTGCGGATCGCAGAGAGTATCTTGGCTCTGTGGACGCCGTTTTCTACGTGGCAGTCCAGCTGGAGCTGCATATCGCTCAGGCTCTGGACGTTGTCGCGATCCACTCCCGACTGGACCATGCCATAGGTGTACTGACGGAAACGAGGTTCCACCTCCACCAACCAGTCGGCCATATTGTTCGGGTCACACGTGGAGTAGTTGGCGTAGGTCTTCAACACTCGCAAGTCTCTCAAAAACCTGCGGGGCGAGACGGAAACAGAGGTATTTGTCGGACTGGTGTCGCATTGGACTCGCGTGTTGGCAGGTGTGGACCACTTGCCTCTTGCGAGTGAGGCCTGCAGTCATGCCGAGATCAACACCGAGGTCTTGGTCTGTGATGTTCAGCAGGAGGTCTCCATCCACCTGGAGCTCCTGTTCAGCAAGACAGTTCAATACTGTACAACAGCTGGATCTTGTTTTATTTTTCTCTCCCTGCTGAGTAATCAAAGTGTCAAACCTACCTGGAATCGATCACAATAGGCACTAAAGCCAACCTGCTGCAGCCAGGTCTGCACTTCACAGGTTTTCCAGTTGGGCACACATGACAGGATACGTCTGGGCACTTCCTCCCCCAGCATTCCCAGCGCCCGCTTGGCGAGGGAACATGCTGTGCCATTACTAGAGTACATGACAATCCTTTTGAGGCTCTGCACCGCTCCGATTTCTTGAAATATCTTGGAAAAGGTGCACAAATGAAAACTCAGTCACAACAAAGCTACCAGACACGTTTTCCTACAATGTTGAGCTATGTGGGAAGCGGACAGGGATCGTACCTTAGTGTTGCGCTGACGAGACTTGATGCTGGCCTCGACACAAAAGTAAAAGGCCGCGATGCACTTCCCCTCCAGTCTCGTGCCATCCAGCAATGGCAACAGATGCTGCAGATCAGCTGCTGTCCTCCCCTGCATGCAGTCTGCGCTGTCCAACAAACTGCGGGCAAAGTCGTCCGGATCCAAGGATGCGATGAATGGCTCCACCAGCTCCAAGGTTCCCGACTTCACCACCTCTTTCTCGATTTCTCGGTTTGCAGCCAACACGGTCACAGCCAGACACGCGTGGAAGCGAATCAGTTCATCCTCTTTGGAGAAAGCCAGTGGGAAAAGCCACTCGGCTGCCTGCTTCTCGATCATCCAGCGCTGGCAGCGGTGGCCTCCGTACATGGCACAGTTGGCCAGCGCCACGGCACAGTGGCGCAGCACCGTGGGATCCGTGCCTCGGCACCAGAAGAGGAGGGCGTCCAGGGCCCCGTTGGAGATGAGGTGCACGGACGTCTCCTCGGTGTGTTTGAACATGTGCTCCAGGATCCCGGAGACACTGCGAGCCAGCTGTGCGTCTTCCTGGTGCCGGGTCAGGTTGAGGACGACCCCCAGACCCATACGTGCTATATAATCTCTGTTGACAGAAGTTTGTAGCCGTGATGACAAAACTTGACCCATGAAATCAGACAGCCAGACTAAAGTGAACAGGAAACAGATACTCCTGAACAAATGATGTGCAGCAGGTGGTTATCATTCAACAAGGGCTGAAAGGATTAGACAATTTAATGGAAAACATTTTTGAAATGGATACTTTTCATACTTTCATCATTCATCAAGCTTGTCATCGCTTTTCAAATATGAGGATGGTTTGTCTGGTTTATATCAATGTAAATATAGTTCAGATCTGGATGCTCGCTCAAACATAACAACATTATTTGGACTGAATAGATGAATCACAAAAGTATGCCCTGAATTATAAGACATAAGAACATAAGGAGTGGACATACAAACATGAATTCTGACTTTTAAGCCAATAAAAATGCCTTACTATATGCTAAATTGTAAGTTAAGTTATTACTGTATGTTGGTAAATTGCCTACTTGAGAATAATCAATGTCAACATTAAACTCTCCCAGCCCGGTATACACGTGGCCTACCTGTTCTCTGAGATCAGTATCTGCTCCAGCAGTTTTGCAGACTCATAGGTGATCTCCACCGCAGGTGTCTGCTGGAGCTGGAGCAGCAGCTCCAGGCCTCCATCCAACCGGATCCTGTTGCAGATCTCCTCGGCCACCTGACGGCCGACGGTGGGCAGAACCCAGGCCTCCTCCACCAGCTGAAAGAGCTCCGCGATGGCCCTGCGGGTCTCATCGCAATCCGAGGTCTCGTTGGACGACTTCAACCTCCTGATGGCGGAGCGCAGGGCGGGGAGGGAGATGTCCAGGACCGCCCGGACGTCGGCGCCGATGCCCGGCGAGACCGCTTTGGGGTCTGGAACGGAGCCGGATCCGCTCCTCCCTCTCTGCAGCCGGCTGACATATTCCGGAACCGTGAGTCTCTCTGAGCTGAACATGTCGGAGAAATGTCGGTAGAGCGTCCACAGGAAGAGCGTCAGCGACACGAGCATCTACACGTCGGCGCGCGTGGATGCGTGTTGTTTACCAAGCAGCGCCTCGGTGCTCTCCAGCCTGCTGAGAGATGCGTCAAGCAAGGCCTCAGCTGTTCATTAAATGTGTAAATCAAGTGTGACAGCTTTTACCAAACAGCACCTCCCTCCGTGTCGCTGTCATCCCCAGCAGTAAGCAGATCAGTGCTTTGTCTCTTCTGTCCCACCGGCCAGTCGAGGATGACTTCATGCATTAACAGTATCTGTTTGCAGAAAGTGTCTTTAAAGAAGGGGGAACCCTCAGCACACTGGAGCTCAGCCTATTGTTGTCTGTGTTGTCGACACAAAGGCCTGTCTTCCTCACACAGTTGTTCGGATCTGATGCAGGCTCGCGTCCCTGCAGAAATACAGAATATTAGCAGCCACTGACTGACCTATCGCATCCTTCGGTCAGCATCCGCAGGGTGGATGTATCTTCATGGGTCTGCCGGTGATGATCAGGAAAAGAAGCAGCCCCTCCTCCCCTCTCTCATCCCTGCAGCACAGCCGGCCAGAGCATGCTCATTACGGATGTCTGTAAACACAGCAGGCCCTCTGCTGGTGGAAGCCAGGATATCATTCTTACAAGAAAGTCACCTTTTAATTGGCTGTCACTGAAGACAAAGATGCAATATTTTGGTCCCTCGAATAATAAAAACAACAACTCATGTGCATTCAGGGGCCTGTACTACGAAGCAGGAGTTGGGCTTAGCGAGGTAACTTAAGCGTTAACTCTGGGTTTTCCGTCCTACGACGACCGAGGTCAAGCCAACCGCAACTTCGATCTCCGTGGTCAAATCAGCTGCACTTAAATTTCGAGTGTACAAGTATTCTCAGCATTGCGGTAAATGCGGAGAAACATCGTATTATTTCCGGTTTTCAAAATAAAGGTATTAAGGACAGTAAGCTATATATCGAACCTACCAACCATTGAAAATAAAATGTTACATTAAAGTGTTTCATGCGCCTATGATGAATAAAAAACACTTGTTATCATTTGTTTTACTGCACCAATGTGGAGAAATTCAAGTATAAAAGTCCCATATTTATACATGCAGATTGCATCTTTGACCATATTTGACTTCCTGTAAAAACACTTTGCTCAATAATTCCTGGCTATGGGTGGTATATTTGACTTCTACACATAGAGGACTACAACTATACTTTAAATCAAGCATTTTTACTGCACCAATGTGAAGAAATTCAATAACAAAGTCCTATATTTATACCTGGAGATTGCATCTTTGACCATATTTGACTGTAAAAACACTTTGCTCAATAATTCCTGGCTATGGGTGGTATATTTGACTTCAGTGACGTTTGTCTGTGCCCCCTCCCGCTCTGAGATTTGGTTTCGCCCACCTTGCTCGGACCTGCGCTTCTCTACTGTCTCTCCCGGTCTCTCCCCGTACGTCTACGAAGCATCAGCGGTGGTAAGAAGAAAGCACGCGAAATCATGTTACTGAACAAAAGTTAGCCCCCCCCGCCGCTGGCGAGGTTGAGGTTTAGAGGTTTGTCTGACTTAGAAAACCGGTTTGTTTAACAAACTCACCGAAACATTCAGGTTCATGAGGAGCTGCTCTCCGTGTGAAGGAGACGACCTGTGTGACAGACGCCCAGGAGATCACATGTACGCTGAGATCCACTCACCAGCCGCCCTCCTGCTTCTCAACGCTGCTCAACGCTGAGGATGAGCGCTTGTTTGGGGAAACAGAGCTCATCTTCCCTCTGAACTCGGTAGTCGTAGAAATGTTCATTTCTAGGAACAAGAGACATTAGATAGGGAGGAGACATTTGAATGCTAGAATGCACCACAATGCAGGAAATTGCATCGAATCTTTATTCCTGTATATTAACCCAGTGTATATGGGAACTGTAAAGAAAAGGTATAATATGTGTATTATTGAGGTGCCATAGGGAGCTGTGACAGTGTTTGCGTGCACCTAAATGATGTGCTGGTGCACCAAAATGAAAATATTGAAAATTCGTTTATTTGGATAAAACCCCTTGAGATGTACCATCTCGTTTTCGAGGGGGTCCAAACATATAGACAAACATAGATTCAACAGACAAACATGTTCTCAACAATATAGAAAAACAAACAGACAAAACAAGCAAACAAACAAAAACAAAAAAAAGACAAAAACAATAGTACAAACAAGGACAAACCACAGTTATTGTAACTGCATTTGTACAGAACAAAACAACCGTAATAAGGCCACAATGGTCAACACTGAGACTAGAATGACAGTATATAATGATTAGTGTTCAACAAATCAGAAATGCATCTTCAGTGAAAACAGGAACTGGTCACCATGAGATGAGAAGACAGAGCATGCTTGAAAATACCAAGAGAGGAACTGGATCTGATATTAGCAGGAAGGTTGTTCCAATCTGCTGGTGCTTTAAACATAAAAGCTCGTCTACCAAATGATTTAATGACATTGGGAACAGAAAAAAAAGGTTGCGATGAATGTCTAATATGATAACTTGTTGTATATAGTGTAAGATACTGCTGTAGATAGGATGGGTAATTAAAGTAAATGCATTTGTATATCAGCTGTAACCAGTGCATGTGTCTTCTCATATTCAATGTTGGCCAGTTGAGTCTAGTGTACATTGTGCAGTGATGGGTAAGAAAGAAATGTTAGTCTGGAGCCCTGGTGTACCTGAATGCGTCGCCTTAATCATTATCTGAAAAATTCCCACTATGAGATTTTTTTTAGGAGCCGCCACTGGACAAGGAGGATCCTGATCCGATGCCTGAACTGATTACCACTATAAACCTGTGGGGAAGTGTAAACGCAACATATTGTTGTTATGTGGACAATTGCACACAGTTGTTGCATGCATATGTTCCACTATACAGTAATCTGATGTAGGTTTGGGAGCTGTAGGATGAGCCATAATACAGTTTTTCTCCATTAGTTTGGCTCATTTCTTGAAACAGAAATTACATTCTCAAAACTCTAAGATCATTTGGCAAAACAGTCTTACAGTTCAGCACAACACCATAGTTCACTTGCAAAAGCTCATATCTCTCCCAAAACTGTTCACTCATGTGTCAAATCTAAATTCCTTTCTCATATAAATAGTCAGTGCCCCCAAAATGCATCATCCATTTGGCATTGTGTAAGCACTGCAAGTCAAAATGTTTAGATGTTTTGTCACTATGGCAGAGGACAATTGAAATATCCCTCATGTCCACCACTAAGTCTTAGCCCAGTCCTTCATTGACAATGGGTTGCTACAAAGAGTAGCCACCCGTGCCAGGTTGTCGTTCAACATAGAATTCAAAGGACAACACTCCATTTGTAATGTATGTCTTATGTATTTCTTACAGAATGAGTTACCAATGAAATTGTATTGTTGCTTTACTTTTTACCACTATTCTAATGCATCACTGAACAGTGACTGGAATACTACTGTATCCCATTGAGGTACATTACTACAGGGCTATAACACACACACACACACACACACACACACACACACACACACACACACACACACACACACACACACACACACACACACACACACACACACACACACACACTAAATGAATAGGTAAATGCACGTTTCTTGCTTTATGCACAGTGTCCAGTCCTACAGTATACAACATATAATTCAATTATTGACTGATATGAGTACATACCTGTTTTCCCTGCGAAAGGTTTGGATGATGGAGGAGACTGTAGAGCGAGGCACATTAGGCTGCACTCTGCGACCTGCCTCCACCATTGTGAGACGGTGGTTGACAACATGGTCTATAATTGTGGCCCGAATTTCATCCGGGACAACATGGTGTCTTCGTGCTACTCGGCCTCTTCCCCCTATTCCACCACCACGCACCCTTACTCCTCTTCCTCTTCTTCTTCATGGAGCAGGCAGTTGCCCTTGTTCATTTGCTTGGCCAGGTGCCTCCATGTTCAGAAATGGTACTGGTCCTGGTCAACCTTTATATATATACTGTATATGTTTGGCAGCATTCACAATCATAGACAGCACCTGTCAGGTAACTAAACATACGGTTTGATTGGTCATCTGAGATGAGTGAAACTCCTCCTTCGTTAGTCAAGTTCTAGTTTCACCTGACTGTCAATTACTGTACTCAATTTATCAAACGTTCCAAGAGATTCATATATGGTATTCATGGTATTCTGTTCTTGACTCATTTTGACAATTGATCAGACTATTGTGCAAGTGATGACTTACACAATGAAATGATGCTGACTTGTTTTGAAGAGAACAACCATTAGACTGAGAATCGACAATCAGTTTAGATCAACAAGATCTATTCACTTGGAAATTGTGCTAAATGTAGGCTACCTGTACTTAATCATTGGCAAAGATGTAATGAGATATTGAGACATGTACTAAGACAATTGCAATTTGATTAATGAATGAGAAATGCAATTCTGTTGTGGACAATTGCCAAGTGGTTTGGAGATTTGTCCATGTTGTTTTGAGAATGTAATTTCTGTTTCAAGAGCCAAACCAATGGAGAAAAACTGTAATAAGCAGGACACCGCAGGGAGTCGAACCCCATCTCAGTAAACTGAAAGTACCATCACCAGTGTCTTTTGCTTTTTGTGGACAAATGTGAGAAAAAGAAAACCTGCATTACATTTTGGTTGTGATCAATGTCTCATCTCTTGGATTTAGCATGAGGTCATATGTGAGTCAAGGCAGGTGAGCCAATACTTTTGGCAATATAGTGTATATAGATAGACAGACAGACAGACAGACAGACAGACAGACAGACAGACAGACAGACAGACAGATAGATAGATAGATAGATAGATAGATAGATAGATAGATAGATAGATAGATAGATAGATAGATAGATAGACAGACAGACAGACAGACAGACACCTGGATGGACGGACACACACAGATGGACAGACAGACAGACAGACAGACAGATAGACAGCTAGATGGACGGACACACACAGATGACCAGGCCAAGCGTGCTGCAGCGAGGGCGGTCGCTGAAGCAAAGGTTCGGGTCTCGGAAGAGTACGGGGAGGCCATGGAGGAGGACTATCGGTCGGCCTCGAGGAGATTCTGGCAAACCATCCGCCGCCTCAGGAAGGGGAAGCAGCCCTCCACCAACACTGTTTACGGTGGAGGTGGGGAGCTGCTGACTTCGACTGGGGATATCGTCGGGCGGTGGAAGGAATACTTCGAGGATCTCCTCAATCCCACTGACACGTCTTCCATTGAGGAAGCAGAGGCTGGAGACTCGGAGGTTCATCCACCCATTACCAGGGCAGAAGTCACCGAGGTAGTTAAGAAGCTCCCCGGTGGCAAGGCACCGGGGGTGGATGAGATCCGCCCTGAGTACCTCAAGTCTCTGGATGTTGTGGGGCTGTCTTGGTTGACACGTCTCTGCAACATCGCGTGGCAGTCGGGGACAGTGCCTCTGGACTGGCAGACCGGGGTGGTGGTCCCTCTATTCAAAAAGGGGGACCGGAGGGTGTGTTCCAACTATCGGGGGATCAGACTCCTCAGCCTCCCTGGGAAAGTCTATTCCAGGGTACTGGAGAGGAGAATTCGGCCGATAGTCAAACCTCAGATTCAGGAGGAACAATGCGGTTTTCGTCCTGGCCGTGGAACACTGGACCAGCTCTATACCCTCTGCAGGTTGCTCGAGGGTTCATGGGAGTTTGCCCAACCAGTCCACATGTGTTTTGTGGACTTGGAGAAGGCATTCGACCGTGTCCCTTGTGGCATTCTGTGGGAGGTACTTCGGGAGTACGGGGTCGGGGGCCCTCTGCTAAGGGCTGTTCGGTCCCTGTATGACCGGAGCAGGAGCTTGGTTCACATTGCCGGCAGTAAGTCAGACCTGTTCCAGGTGCGTGTTGGACTCCAGCAGGGCTGCCCTTTGTCACCGGTTCTGTTCATTATTTTTATGGACAGGATTTCTAGGCGCAGCCATGGGCCGGAGGGGATCTGGTTCGGGAGCCACTGGATTTCATCCCTGCTCTTTGCGGACGATGTGGTCTTGTTGGCTCCTTCGAGCCAGGACCTCCAGCATGTCCTGGGGCGGTTTGCAGCCGAGTGTGAAGCAGCCGGGATGAGGATTAGTACCTCCAAATCTGAGGCCATGGTTCTCGACCGGAAAAAGGTGGCTTGCTCCCTCCAGGTCGGGGGGGAGTTCCTGCCTCAAGTGGAGGAGTTTAAGTATCTTGGGGTCTTGTTCACGAGTGAGGGAAGGATGGAACGTGAGATTGACAGGCGGATCGGTGTAGCGGCTGCAGTAATGCAGTCGTTGTATCGGTCCGTCGTGGTGAAGAGAGAGCTGAGCCGAAAGGCGAAGCTCTCGATTTACCAGTCAATCTACGTTCCTACCCTCACCTATGGTCATGAACTTTGGGTCGTGACCGAAAGAATGAGATCCCGGATACAAGCGGCCGAAATGAGCTTCCTCCGCAGGGTGGCGGGGCGCTCCCTTAGAGATAGGGTGAGGAGCTCCATCACACGGGAGGAGCTCGGAGTAGAGGCGCTGCTCCTCCACATCGAGAGGAGCCAGTTGAGATGGCTCGGGACGCCTCCCTCAGGCATGCCCCACCGGGAGGAGACCCCGAGGAAGACCCAGGACACGCTGGAGTGACTATGTCACCCGACTGGCCTGGGAACGCCTTGGGGTCCTCCCGGAGGAGCTGGGGGAAGTGTCCGGGGAGAGGGAAGTCTGGGCGTCCCTGCTCAGGCAGCTGCCTCCGCGACCCGGTCCCGGATAAGCGGAAGAAAATGGATGGATGGATGGATGGACACAGATGGACAGACAGACAGACAGATGGACGGACACACACAGATGGACAGACAGACAGACAGCTAGATGGACGGACACACAAAGATGGACAGACAGACAGACAGACAGATAGACAGCTAGATGGACGGACACACACAGATGGACAGACAGACAGACAGCTAGATGGACGGACACACACAGATGGACAGACAGACGGACGGACAGACAGACGGACAGACAGACATACAGACAGACAGACGGACAGACAGACAGACAGATGGAAGGATGGACGGACACACACAGATGGACAGACAGACAGACAGCTAGATGGACGGACACACACAGATGGACAGACAGACGGACGGACAGACAGACGGACAGACAGACATACAGACAGACAGACGCACAGACAGACAGACAGCTAGATGGACGGACACACAAAGATGGACAGACAGACAGACAGACAGATAGACAGCTAGATGGACGGACACACAAAGATGGACAGACAGACAGACAGACAGATAGACAGCTAGATGGACGGACACACACAGATGGACAGACAGACAGACAGACAGACAGACAGCTAGATGGACGGACACACACAGATGGACAGACAGATGGACGGACAGACAGACGGACAGACAGACATACAGACAGACAGACAGGCAGTCAGACAGACAGATGCACAGAAAGACAGACGGACAGACAGACAGACAGATGGATGGATGGACGGACACACACAGATGGACAGACAGACAGACGGACAGACAGACAGACAGACAGACAGGCAGTCAGACAGACAGACGCACAGACAGACAGACAGACAGACAGACAGACAGACAGACAGATGGATGGATGGATGGATGGACGGACACACACAGATGGACAGACAGACAGGCAGTCAGACAGACAGACGCACAGACAGACAGACAGACAGACAGACAGACAGATGGATGGATGTATGGACACACACAGACAGACGGCTGCACTGACAGACACACAGACAGACACACAGACGGACGGCCACAGTCCCCCATGCTCTGTTTAGTATGGGTGACTTCGTGGGTTGGTATTACTGTAGGACTCTAGCAGATCGCTGGCATGGTCCAACATGCTTCTTATATCTGTGCTGCAGTCCATCCCTGTCGTGTAAATATACGCACCCAGGCCCATGGCGCCAGTGAGCATTGCTCCCTTCAGTACTACTTTAGCAAAGGGACGCCAGAAACTTCTGGTTGGAACCTCAGCAGCTGCAGCATTCAGGAGGCTCTCGTCTGTCTGCTCCTCAGGTGTCGTCTCCAGGAGGCTCTCGTCTGTCTCCTCCTCGGGTGTCGTCTCCAGGAGGCTCTCGTCTGTCTCCTCCTCGGGTGTCGTCTCCAGGAGGCTCTCGTCTGTCTCCTCCTCGGGTGTCGTCTCCAGGAGGCTCTCGTCTGTCTCCTCCTCAGGTGTCATCTCCAGGAGGCTCTCGTCTGTCTCCTCCTCGGGTGTCATCTCCAGGAGGCTCTCGTCTGTCTCCTCCTCGGGTGTCATCTCCAGGAGGCTCTCGTCTGTCTCCTCCTCAGGTGAGTCCGGATTTCCCGCCAAAATCCTACATTCCTCTTGGAAATTAAGAACGCCAGCAATTTTCTCCTCCTCCTGCCTTGTCAGCTGGTCTTTAAGATCACAGATGAATTGTTGCGATTCCCTTCTTAGGTTGTACAGTTCCTGTATCTCTTCCTTCTTATCAGCAATTTCCCTGGCTTGTTGAGTAATTATTTCATCATTTTTACAGAGAAGCTCCTCATCTATCTCAATTCCGTATCGAAGCTCTCGTAAACCAGACTTCAGCTTTTGATTCTCTTCCTTCTGTTTTGCCGTCAGAGACTTGAGTCGAGCCAGCTCCTCACTGTTGCTTTCATCCTTCTCTCTCAGAGAGATTTCGTTTTCCTTTTGTAGTCTGATTTGACAATGAAGATAATCCTCTTTTATCAACAGATCTTCAATCTCTTCTTGTTTCTCCTTTGTCAGAGATTCAAGGTGGGCCACCACCGCAGTCAGGCTTTGGTTCTCTTCTGTAAAGGTTTTCTCATTTTCCTGCAGATCACAAACTTCTGCCTGCAGATTAGAATTCTCTGCCTGTTTGGTTTCTATCTGAGATTGAAGCAGGGCTAGTTCTTCAGTAATGATCTTGTGTTTGGTGTTCAAAGAGTTCTCAGTTTCCTCGTAATCCATTACTGTTGATGTGAGGTTACTTATCTTTGCCTCCGTTGCCTGATTGAGGTGATCAAGTTGGTATTCGAGTTGCTTCACCTTTTCATCTTTGTCTTGCTGAGACACCTCTACAAGATGCTCAAGGTCATGAACATCTGTCTTCAGCTTGTCATTCTCTACCTTCTGTTTGGCCGTCAGAGACTTGAGTCGAGCCAGCTCCTCACTGTTGCTTTCATCCTTCTTTCTCAGAGAGATTTCATTTTCCTTTTGTAGTCTGATTTGACAATGAAGATAATCCATTTTAATCAACAGATCTTCAATCCATTCATGTTTCTCCTTTATCAGAGATTCAAGGAGGGCCACCACCGCAGTCAGGCTTTGGTTCTCTTCTGTAAAGGTTTTCTCATTTTCCTGCAGATTATGAACTTCTGCTTGAAGATTAGAATTCTCTGCCTGTTTGGTTTCTATCTGAGATTGAAGCAGGGCTAGTTCTTCAGTCATGATCTTGTGTTTCAGGTTCAAAGAGTTCTCAGTTTCCTTGTAATCCATTACTGTTGTTGTGAGGTTACTTATCTTTGCCTGCGTTGCCTGATTCAGGTGATCAAGTTGGTATTCGAGTTGCTTCACCTTTTCATCTTTGTCTTGCTGAGCCACCTCTACAAGATGCTCAAGGTCATGCACATCTGACTTCAGCTTGTCATTCTCTACCTTCTGTTTGGCCGTCAGAGACTTGATTCGAGCCAGCTCCTCACTGTTCCTCTCATTCTGCTCTCTCAGAGAGATTTCGTTTTCCTTTTGTAGTCTGATTTGACAATGAAGATTGTCCTCTTTTATCAACAGATCCTCAATCTCTTCTTGTTTCTCCTTTGTCAGAGATTCAAGGTGGGCCAACTTGACCCTTGTGATTTTGTCATTTTCCTGCAGATTATGAACTTCTACCTGCAGATTAGAATTCTCTGCCTGTTTGGTTTCTATCTGAGATTGAAGCAGGGCTAGTTCTTCAGTCATGATCTTGTGTTTCAGGTTCAAAGAGTTCTCAGTTTCCTTGTAATCCATTACTGTTGTTGTGAGGTTACTTATCTTTGCCTGCGTTGCCTGATTCAGGTGATCAAGTTGGTATTCGAGTTGCTTCACCTTTTCATCTTTGTCTTGCTGAGACACCTCTACAAGATGCTCAAGGTCATGAACATCTGTCTTCAGCTTGTCATTCTCTTCCTTCTGTTTGGCCGTCAGAGACTTGAGTCGAGCCAGCTCCTCACTGTTGCTCTCATCCTTCTCTCTCAGAGAGATTTCGTTTTCCCTTTTTTCTCTGATTTGACAATGAAGATAATCCTCTTTTATCAACAGATCTTCAATCTCTTCTTGTTTCTCCTTTGTCAGAGATTCAAGGTGGGCCAACTTGACCCTTGTGATTTTGTCATTTTCCTGCAGATTATGAACTTCTGCCTGCAGATTAGAATTCTCTGCCTGTTTGGTTTCTATCTGAGATTGAAGCAGGGCTAGTTCTTCAGTAATGATCTTGTGTTTTGCGTTCAAAGAGTTCTCAGTTTCCTCGTAATCCATTACTGTTGACGTGAGGTTACTTATCTTTGCCTGCGTTGCCTGATTGAGGTGATCAAGTTGGTATTCGAGTTGCTTCACCTTTTCATCTTTGTCTTGCTGAGACACCTCTACAAGATGCTCAAGGTCATGAACATCTGTCTTCAGCTTGTCATTCTCTTCCTTCTGTTTGGCCGTCAGAGACTTGAGTCGAGCCAGCTCCTCACTGTTCCTCTCATTCTGCTCTCTCAGAGAGATTTCGTTTTCCTTTTGTAGTCTGATTTGACAATGAAGATTATCCTCTTTTATCAACAGATCCTCAATCTCTTCTTGTTTCTCCTTTGTCAGAGATTCAAGGTGGGCCAACTTGACCCTTGTGATTTTGTCATTTTCCTGCAGATTATGAACTTCTACCTGCAGATTAGAATTCTCTGCCTGTTTGGTTTCTATCTGAGATTGAAGCAGGGCTAGTTCTTCAGTAATGATCTTGTGTTTCAGGTTCAAAGAGTTCTCAGTTTCCTTGTAATCCATTACTGTTGACGTGAGGTTACTTATCTTTGCCTCCGTTGCCTGATTCAGGTGATCAAGTTGGTATTCGAGTTGCTTCACCTTTTCATCTTTGTCTTGCTGAGCCCCCTCTACAAGATGCTCAAGGTCATGAACATCTGACTTCAGCTTGTCATTCTCTACCTTCTGTTTGGCCGTCAGAGACTTGAGTCGAGCCAGCTCCTCACTGTTCCTCTCATTCTGCTCTCTCAGAGAGATTTCGTTTTCCCTTTTTTCTCTGATTTGACAATGAAGATAATCCTCTTTAATCAACAGATCTTCAATCCATTCTTGTTTCTCCTTCGTCAGAGATTCAAGGTGGGCCACCACCACAGTCAGGCTTTGGTTCTCTTCCGTAAAGGTTTTCTCATTTTCCTGCAGATTATGAACTTCTACCTGCAAATTAGAATTCTCTGCCTGTTTGGTTTCTATCTGAGATTGAAGCAGGGCTAGTTCTTCAGTCATGATCTTGTGTTTCAGGTTCAAAGAGTTCTCAGTTTCCTCGTAATCCATTACTGTTGTTGTGAGGTTACTTATCTTTGCCTGCGTTGCCTGATTCAGGTGATCAAATTGGTATTCGAGTTGCTTCACCTTTTCATCTTTGTCTTGCTGAGCCACCTCTACAAGATGCTCAAGGTCATGAACATCTGACTTCAGCTTGTCATTCTCTTCCTTCTGTTTGGCCGTCAGAGACTTGAGTCGAGCCAGCTCCTCACTGTTGCTCTCATCCTTCTCTCTCAGAGAGATTTCATTTTCACTCTTTTGTCTAAGGTAGCAATGAAGATAATCCTCTTTAATCAACAGATCTTCAATCTCTTCTTGTTTCTCCTTTGTCAGAGATTCAAGGTGGGCCACCACCGCAGTCAGGCTTTGGTTCTCTTCCGTAAAGGTTTTCTCATTTTCCCGCAGATTACCATTCTCTGCCTGAGTTTTGTCCATCTGAGATTGAAGCCGGGCCATCTCGTCAGTCATGATCTTACCCTGCTCCTTTAGAAGATTCTCTCTTTGCTGATAGTCCAGCACTGTTGACATGAGATCATCTATCTCTGTCTGCTTTGTCTCATCCAGCTGTTGAAGTTGGTGTTTGAATTGCTTCTCTTGCTCATATTCACTTTTTTCAGCCTTCTCTACAAGATGGTTAAGGTCATGCACATTTGTCTTTAGGTTGTTAATATACATTTGGTTTGAATCCGTCATGCATAGAATTGAGGTAAGTTCACCCCTAATATGTTCATTAGTCTCACTCAAGACCACATTTGCCTCCTTCACTGCTTTTAATTCAAATTGAAGGGAACTTGTTAAGGATCGGAGGGCATTCAGCTCCTCTGACACGTGGATGCGATGAGTTTCGTCCATGTCTAGACAGTAAGTACTCACTGAACGATGGAGGGACAACGGCTTTATAGATTCTTGGTGCGCTTTGATCTTTAACATTGTGATGTCATTCGTGACGCCTTTCATGTCTCAATGAAAGGAAGCAAGACGATGACACGTCATGAAATTCTAAATTCGATTAGACGTCATTACGTTCTATGCGCTATGGGACGTTTTATGTTATTGTTTTAAAGACTACTATTTAAATGTATGTAGTGTACTAGTTCGTCCGGCAAACCCCTTTTTCTGTCCCTGACGATGTTTTATATGAGAGATACAGATTCTCATCGGAGGGAAAGACTTTTCTTTGTCAGCGTACAGCCTACTTACCACTTTGAATTATGTTTTTATATTTATTTGATTTGCTCCCAAGTCCGTTTTACACCGCCGGGATTGCAGCTGAAAGAATGAGGCTAATATTGTCATAAACCACGTTATAAGAATACATCCAAGCAACAAATTCATTATTTTAAAGTTATGTGTTCGGCCTTTTATTGCGGAAGGACATCATACGAGTTAAAGGGACGAGAGAAAGTGACGACATGATTTAAAAGACAGCTGCAGGGCGGATTCGAACCTAGGTCTGCCGCAGGGAGTCTTGGTTCTAATGGTGGTAACGCTACCACTACGCTATCAGTGAAGATAATGCTGTCACTCAATCAGTCAGATCTACTAGTACCCTTGTGATGGGGCAGTCATATTATATCAGGCTACTGCTAATACTATTAATACGACTTCCGCATTCACACAGTCGGCGGGTTTTTGCCAGCTGTCCTTCCTGCATGTTACAGATGAAACTGTTGTTTTTTGCCTGTATTATATGTTTAACTTCTTCGTATTTCTGTAAGATTATGGTTCGCTCCTCGTACGTGAAATACGCCGCTCCGCTGCCGTAGACTGATACATGTTTGTGATTGGTCAAATGCTGCAAACGCCGCCTCTCTCATGTGCACGCGCTCATAGCTGGGCAGGTAAACCCTGGGTTGAGTTAACGAGTTGATAACCAGCTTCGTGTGACCGCTTATCTCCGATTGCCTTTGTTAGGGTTACTTAAGCCGGATCTCTGAAAGATACCCTGGGTATGTTGAACTCGCTTCGTAGTACAGGCCCCTGATCTATGCAAACATCACTCTTCTATTTTGCTCATGTGAAATGTAAAAGATCCTATTGTATTGTGAAGATTTCTGTGGATCCATTTGAGTTGAACTCTTTTGATATGTAATGCTTCAAAAACAACGGATCAAACGGATGACAAAAAGCCCAAGATGATGTCCTCAAATGTCTTGTTTTGTCCCCAACAGAGGAGTTGCAGCTCAGGTTGCATCACTCAAACCACAGAGAGAGAAAACACTGAAAGAAAATCACAGAAAAAAGCAAGAGCAACATGGTCAGAGGTCAACAGGCTTAAACTTTTTTCCAATCAATGTCTCTCTCTCTCTCTCTCTCTCTCTCTCTCTCTCTCTCTCTCTCTCTCTCTCTCTCTCTCTCTCTCTCTCTGTTTATTTGCTGGACAAGAAAGACATTTGCTAATACGGTTAAAGTACACAAGGCCCGGGGTGACTGACACATGTTTCCAATGATTGTGAGCACACTGTCCGTCATTCACTCTGTCCTCACATAACGGAGGCAACATGAGGCTGTGGGCCGCCCTGCTGCTCGCTCTGCTCACTCACACTTTTGCTGCAGAAGGCAAGTAGACCATTAAAAATCACTTTTAATGTGCAGGGAAGTATTGAGAGTAGTGAGCAAATAGATTTGTGCCGCTGCCGCTGGTTTGTGCTTTTAGTATTACCATGTTTCAGTAAGAGCTGATTATGGGCCTACTCTGTGTCGAATGATCCTTGCTCGTAAGACTTAAGAAGTTGAATCCCTCACAAGCCAGATTCCCCTGGAGGGTGATATGCTGTGTGTGGTTGTTTTGACAGCCAAATGTCTGAGGCAAACAGATCCCAGGCCGTTATATTAGCAGACCAGTCCCGGGTAGGTTCTGCAGAACCACAACCTAAAGAGATATGAGCTGGGGCCCTCACCTCAGATCCAGTCTTTTAACATCCTGGGTCATCCGTGTTCCATCTCCTTCAACTATGACCCAGTCAGCATGCGCTGGCACTGTTATCTTTACTCAGGCAACCTGGACAAAGCATCAGCATGTCTACCTGGATGGTATTTGAAGTTTTCTTTAACATTTCCTCTTCAGAGTCCTGTATGAGTCGCTGTGAGGATGGCTTTGACTCGAAGAAGAAGTGCCAGTGTGACTCGATGTGCAAGTACTACCGGAGCTGCTGCTCTGACTTTGAGGTCATCTGTGGCATGATGAGTAAGAAACTTCTCTGTTCATTTGTCTCGGATACAGTGACGTGATTCAGATTCAGGTCACTGACATTACTTTTCTCCCTCAGCCCGCGGAGACACATTTGTGTTTGCAGAAGACGACGATGAGTTGTTTGGAGGTACCACTCCATCGACTCGACATTCAGCACACAACCAGCCTTTCACCACCATCGACCCTCAGCCGGAGCCAACACCGCGGCCCATCTCAGACTTCAGTCACGGACAGCAGCGATATCCAGAAACAACACTAGAAATGACCAAACCATCTCCGTCGATGGAGACCATCCTTCTGAAAACTCCCGTTACACAGAAAACACCCATTTCACAGACAGTCCCACCTACACACATGGTCCCTGAGACGACCACCGTTCCCGTGACAACGGCTGCCACCACTGAAGCCCCAGACCCAGACGCGGTGGTCTGCAGTGGGAGGCCTTTTGACTCCTTCATGCAGCTAAAGAATGGTTCCATATATGCCTTCAGAGGTGAGCGATCCCCTCATATTCAAATGTAATCTGACATTTCAGTAAAAGTACATCATCTGTGTGCTGGAGGGGAGCATACACACTTCTGTGTTTCTTTTTCTAGGGGACTATTTTTTTGAACTGGACCAGAAGTCAGTGCTTCCTGGTTATCCAAAGCTCATTAAGGATGTTTGGGGCATCAGCGGGCCGATTGATGCTGCCTTCACACGCGTCAACTGTCAAGGGAAGACGTACATCTTCAAGGTGGGGACAAAGGGAATAGTTTAGTATTAATAAAACATGTATATCAGACCCCTGTTGTAAAAAGATTTTAATTTGAAACACCTTCATCAGGGATACAAGTACTGGAGGTTTGATAACGGTGTGCTGGACGATGACTATCCTCGAAATATCAGCGTGGGATTTGAAAAAATCCCTGATCACGTGGATGCAGCGTTTGCTCTGCCTGCTCCTGGTCACAATGGGAAAGAGAAGGTCTATTTTTTCAAAGGTGCAGCCAGACATTCACCCAAAATATATGCAGATAATGTGGAAAATACTTTGTTTAAGTTTACTTAACATATTTGTATTCATGTTGCTGGTTTCTCCAGGGGACCAGTATCACATGTACGAGTTTTTGCACCAGCCGTCCCACGAGGAGTGCGTCACCATGTCGGAGAGGTCTCCGTCCACACTGTTCAGGCGCTACACGGACCTTTACTACAACAACTATGAACGTTTCATGAGCGAGCTCTTCTCTGGATGTGAGTTTGTGGCGTCGCAGGGCGTTTGTACTTGTTTGGCAGTGGAAGCAGGTGTTGTGTTGTACACCTTAATGTTTTTCTAACCTTCTTTAGTGCCTCAGCATCACGACAAGCACCACTTCATTGACATGGACTGGAAGGGCCTCAAGTCTCCAGTGGATGCCGTCATGGCCGGCAGAATGTACGTCCCTCCCCGGAGGTCCACGCGACGCCGCAATGACGACTGGCGTGACCAACAGTGGAACCAGCAGTACGGACAGCAGTGGAACCAGCAGTACGGACAGCAGTGGGGTCGTGGGAGGAAAAGACGCTCACCCGGCTGGGAGTCCATGGCTGAGAGGGGGATGAACATGGGCCGGGAATTTGCAGAGCGGGGGATGGAAATGGGTCGGAGACTGGCAGAGAGGAGGATGGAGATGGAGGAGAGGTTCGGACGGGACTGGGACAGGCGGTGGGATCAAGACTGGGACCAGGACAGACGGAGATATGGTAACTACCAGAACAACAGAGGCA